>NW_006159487.1:304464-319823 GCF_000334495.1 Tupaia belangeri chinensis | reverse complement strand
GGTGGGCGAGGCCCTCGCAGCCCGCCGTGCGCTGCCGCAGTCCTCCCGGCGCGCCTGCACCTCTGGCGCACGGGCCCCCTCCGGGCTAGAAGCCGCCACCAGCCGGGCTGTGGTGTTGCCGCGGCCGCGCGCTTGCATCCGGGCTGCGGTGCCCGCGTGGTCGGAGGTCGGAGCGTTCGCTCAGCGCTGTGTGCGGACAGGGCGCGCCCCCGCCGAGCTTGAGCTGCTTAGGCAGTGTTCTCTGGAGAGCCGGGCTTTTTCTGGAAGTCCTTGGGGGAACAGCCAGCAAGGGCACTCCAAGGAAGAATGCGCGCGCTGGAAGCCCTGAGCCGGTGACAGCCGAGGTGACAGCCTAGGGGTCCCAGCCGAGGGCCGATTGCACCGGAGTTCCCCAGGTCCCGGTCGGTCCGGTAGCGTCCATTTGGGTACGTTGTTGCTTAGAAAGCTTGGTCCAGGACCTAAATTTCACACCCACTGACTAAGCGCCCCCGCTATTCAGTTGCAAAACTAAATATGTTCCCTTGGTAACATTACTTTGGGCCCTCTCCCCCCACAGGTATGCCATTAAAGTAATAGTTAACAGGCAGGAAACGCTGCTGGTCTCTAAACCCCATTCTTTGCTTTATTCAAGGTCATTAGATTACACTTGGGGAAGAGATTTGTTCTTCCCAATGGCATCCATCCACAGACTTCTTGACTTCGGGGCACACCCTGGGTGTTTATGACTGTCTTCGCTTGGTTGAGTCCTGTCTGTGGAAGTTGTACAGCCAAAGGGGTAACTGCTGTGCTGTCAGAACCTCGCTGAGCATACCCTCGCTATCAGATTGTTTCTCGAATGATCACGGAGCATCTGGTTGGAGTTGCTTTACTTAGTTTTGAGGATAGTCTAAAGCAAGGAGAAGACAGTGAGCTCTGAAGACGTTTAAGTTCAGCTTGCCTGTCTCCAGACGGGAAAGACCAGGTGGACCTCCGGGTCTCAGAATACGCACATGCGAGAGGGCTCTCTGTTCTGGGAGCAGGTAACAAGGAGAGAAGATGGCTGGCTTGTCTGGCCCTGGGCTCTGCGTGGTTTCCATCCAGGAGCCCTACCCCTCAGTAATGATGTGTGGAGGCCATGCCGTGTCTGTAGGCTGGGACTGGAGGGGGGACTGCACGACCTAAAGGCCAGACACAGTGGCTTCAGCCCCAGGAGGTGGCAGTGGGCGATAATTCGATTGTTCCTGCCAGGAGTACAGATGAGCATTACGGATCTGAAATGTGAAATGCTCCCAGATTTGAAACTTGTGAGTGCTTACCTGATGCCATCAGTGGAAACTTGCACACCGGGCCTCCTGTGGCAGGTTGCAGTAAAAATGTTGCTGATCAGAAATATTGCATGGGGAACCAGCAGTTGGCGTGGCGTAATGGCTATGTCGCTGGACTCCCACGTAGTCGACTGCGGTTCGTGTCTCGGACCCGGTGGCTTAAAACTCACGCCAGGCGCGTGTGCGTGCGTGCCCAAGATCCCGAGGAGAATGGAGGAGAAGGGATTGCGGCGTGACCATCCCCCCTGGGGGGTGATTTCTCGCTTTCTATCTCTATGTCTCTCTCTGTCTGTCTGGCGAGTGCACACGCCCTACAGTGAAAATCTCTCCAAAAAAAAAAAAATATTGCATGGAGTTACCTTCAGCCTGTGTGAGATGCATGTGAGACCTCAGGGAGTGGCCTGCTTAGACCTGGTCCCATGCCTGACATAGACCTCAGGGAGCGTCCTGCTTAGACCTGGGTACATACCTGACATGGACCTCAGGGAGCATCCTACTTAGACCTGGGTACATACCTGACATAGACCTCGGGGAGCGTCCTGCTTAGACCTGGTCCCATACCTGACATAGACCTCGGGGAGCATCCTGCTTAGACATGGTCCCATGCCTGACATAGACCTCAGGGAGCGTCCTGCTTAGACCTGGGTACATACCTGATATAGACCTCAGGGAGCGTCCTGCTTAGACCTGGGTACATACCTGACATAGACCTCGGGGAGCGTCCTGCTTAGATCTGGGGACACACCTGACATAGACCTCAGGGAGCGTCCTGCTTAGACCTGGGTACATACCTGACATAGACCTCGGGGAGCGTCCTGCTTAGATCTGGGGACACACCTGACATAGACCTCAGGGAGCGTCCTGCTTAGACCTGGGTACATACCTGACATAGACCTCGGGGAGCGTCCTGCTTAGATCTGGGGACACACCTGACATAGACCTCAGGGAGCGTCCTGCTTAGACCTGGGTACATACCTGACATAGACCTCGGGGAGCGTCCTGCTTAGATCTGGGGACACACCTGACATAGACCTCAGGGAGCGTCCTGCTTAGACCTGGGTACATACCTGACATAGACCTCGGGGAGCGTCCTGCTTAGATCTGGGGACACACCTGACATAGACCTCAGGGAGCGTCCTGCTTAGACCTGGGTACATACCTGACATAGACCTCGGGGAGCGTCCTGCTTAGATCTGGGGACACACCTGACATAGACCTCAGGGAGCGTCCTGCTTAGACCTGGGTACATACCTGACATAGACCTCGGGGAGCGTCCTGCTTAGATCTGGGGACACACCTGACATAGACCTCAGGGAGCGTCCTGCTTAGACCTGGGTACATACCTGACATAGACCTCGGGGAGCGTCCTGCTTAGATCTGGGGACACACCTGACATAGACCTCAGGGAGCGTCCTGCTTAGACCTGGGTACATACCTGACATAGACCTCGGGGAGCGTCCTGCTTAGATCTGGGGACACACCTGACATAGACCTCAGGGAGCGTCCCGCTTAGACCTGGGGACATACCTGAGATATCTCACGTAGATTCAGATTTTTCACAAGCAAGTACTTAGGGTGAGGGCATGCCACGTCAAGAAACCCTTTCAACACAGAGTGGCTCACTTCTGTGCTACCCTGCAGTAGGCACTGAATTCAGACTTACCAGACGTGCCCAATAAAGTCTAGAAGGAGAATTTTGGAACAATTACAGATCTGCAGCAATGTTAACTCAAACTTTACCCCAAAACAGACTTGGAGCCCCATGTGACAAATTCTGCATTAAACACTAAGTGCAGTCATGAGTGACTATAATCAGAAGCCCAGAAGCAGACGGTCACTGAAGGTGCAGCCTGTACGCGGTTACGAGGTGGGTGTCCAAGCAGTCCAGGTTGTGCTTATGAGAGGAAAATACCGGCAATCCAGAGAACCTCGGACCTCTGAAAACGGACCTTAGTTCCAGTTTCAGAAATGCTGACTCAGAACAAGTCATTCAGAATCTCTTTCACTTCATTTTGTGGATGAGAACTGCAGAAAGAAATTCAAGAAGTGAGAGCGTCTGGCTGCTGTGTGTGCTCTGGGGCCAACAGCTGCGGCTGGGCTCGGACCACAGAAGCTCCCACTCCTGAGCCAGATGCCGCATCTACACTTTTGTCAGTGAGTCCGAAGCACAACTCATTCCCAAGCCTGGGTTCTGGGCATTCTCCAAGCATTGTCTTTTGAACGTTGGCGTCCTGTCTCCGAAACAACTGTGCGTTTCCATCTCTGCTCCTAGAGCAGTGGGAGGCGCTTGTGTGTGACCCGAAGGCCCATGAGCTGCTTGCCCAGACTGGTGAGAAGGGCAAGGCACCTGCTGCCCGCCCCCAGCTCTGAGAAGACTTCACGTTTGCCGGCAGGACCCCCAGCGCTGTCAGCAGGCCTTCCTCCACTTGCCGCTCCCGAGCTCTCAGGGCTCACAGCTGCCGTTTTCACAAGTCCAGCTCCGGGTGTACCCGTGCCACTGTCACCTGCAGCTTAGGTACGCCGTTTGCAGTCTGCCAGTGAGCCCGGGGGAGCCTGGACGTGACAGCCAGCGGTACACTTCCATTCAGGTTCTCAGCGCCTATTGAACCAGGGTGGACGGCCTCCCAGTTTGTCTTCTGGTGTGTTTGGAGCTGTAGTGACAGTCGAGGTAAATACTGCAGACCCATCATTGAGGGGTGACACCACAGGGACGAGTTCAGAAAGCTCGTGAGACAAGTTGCCGTTGAGTCCTTCCTGTGATGTGGGGATGCCGTGTGTCCCGTAGTCTTGGACAGCAGCCACTGTTAACACCGGACTGTTGGATGTTTGAAATATGGCTAGCATGCTTGGGAGCAGAACTTTTCATTCTGTTTTATTTTAACTTCAACTTATAAATAGCTGCATGCCGGTAGTGACTCACATATTGAAGGGCATGGGGAAAAAGCCGGCATTAAAGCGGTCTTTGTCTCATAGAGGGTTCTCGGGTACACACTCCCCCTGTAGGGCGCCTTGCTGCTGCCACTCGCTCTGTAGGAGGAGCTTAATGGAAGCTGGGTTGTAGGAGGTGCGTAGAGGTGTCCGGGCCTCCACGGGGCACACAGTGCTCTTCTCAGCCCTGGAGGGCAGTGCTGTGTTGTCCAGGGGTTGTAGTTGCCCCGTAAGTGGCCTCCCAGGGCTTAAATGTGACTCAGGCGACTGCGAGGCAGAGGGCGGGAGGGAGGAGCCAAGACGCCAGGGGGTGAGGGGCTGGCTCAGCCTGGGTGGGGTCAGGAACCTGGCTGGGGTCCTCAGAAACAGGTTTTAAATCCTTTACATTGTAATTGTGTTTAGTTCTGATTGACCTAACTCTCAGTGGCCACATCAGCTCCTGGCTGTGATGTTGACTGGAATACCTGTGTTTTGTTTCTGTTTTTGCTTTTTGTGCTCACAGGACAGGGCCAGAGGCTCTCTGACCTACGCCGCTCTCTGTTCCGAGTGTTGAAGACGTGCATTTTGAAAAGGCATGTGATTCACACCTGTTTGCAGTGGACAGTTCTCAAAACCCTATAAATGCGTGCTCCTTGGCATTCACTCACATGGATGCTCTGTTCTACGCAGTAGGATGTGCCGTCACTCCTTAGGAAGTGCAGTGTGTGCGTCCCTCGGGCGTTGTCGGACAAAGCATCGGCAGATTGCTGTCTGTTGTAGGCTGCATTTATAATTTACGTATTTCAAGTGTCCTGGTGATACTCGGCATGAATTGAGACGGTAGAGAGGGGGGAGTTGTTGGCTTTGATGTGTTTCCCAGGTGCGTTTCTTCAGCCTCCTAAGACCACTTTGTGGTCATAGCTTGAATGTTCTGAAATTTATAATACTGTTTCTCAGCTACCTTCAGATCACTTTATTTATCTCAATAAACTAATTATGTTTGTGACTGATACTGATAAAACCAGAATAAAGCACATCTACCAAAAACCACTTTATTACGATTTTTACATTCCCAAATGCTTTCCCGTGGATGGAAGAACTGGCTCTGACTTAGGAGAAGCCTGTGCTGGGTCAGAAAGGACCTCAGCCTCATCCTCGGCACCCTTGGCACCATCTTCAGGCCTCGCTGACCCAGCACGAGCCCCAGGTGGGCAGGGCACCTCGTGGAGCCGAGAATGCAGGAGCCCGTAGGCAGGGATAGTGTGATGTCTGGCGTGTGCTATTCAACACGGTGAGCACCATTAGGGAAGAAACCCTCCAATATAGTAGTTCTTTTTCTTTTTTAACTTTCTTTTTAACTTAAAAAAAGGTAGCTGTGGGTTGCATGTACTCACTGGGGATGGAGGAGTGAGCAAGTACCTCCCCCAGGGTGGGTGGCCATGTCACAGTCCCTTCTCCTTCGTTCTCTTGGGGTTTGGGGCACACACACACACACATGCCCAGCATATGTTTTAAGCCTCCTGGTCCAGTACTTGAACCGCACAGCCAGCCATGTGGGACCCAGCCACCCTAACCACCATACTGCCTTCTGGCCCCAGTGTGGCATCTCTTCATAAAGCTTTGTGGCCTTGCAAAGCTCCAGCCCCATGCCTCGCTTCACACACGAGCAGAAACCCTGCTGCTGGGGTCTGCTGAGGTGGCTGGCACGGTCTTTACTGCCCCTTGCATCGTGGCTGTCTCATCCCCGCTGAGGTCAAAGCGTCCCCACTGTGCTGCTCCATTCATTGTCTGGTCATTGGTCTGGGCACTCCCTCCCGCCACAGAGCCAGCCCGCCACAGGTGCCTCATCTCTGCAGGAGGGATGAGGTCCATTTGGGCAGGGAGAGATCGTGGCCTTCTGGTAATTTGAGAACTGCATAAAATAACTCCTTTTGGGGACCAGCAGTTGGCGTAATGTCTATGTCACTGAACTCTCATGTAGTCGACCGTGGTTCGAGTCCCAGACCCGGTAGCTTAAACTCAAGCCAGGCGCATGTGTGTGCCCAAGATCCCGAGAGAAGAATGGAGGAGAAGGGATGGCGTGGCCATCCCCCAGGGGGTGACTTCTCACTTTCTATCTCTTTGTCTTTCTGGTGAGCACACCTACCCTATAGCAAAAACCTCTCCCCCCCAAATAATAATAATAACAACTCCTTTTTTCTTTACGTTAGTGATATAACCATTGTACGAAACTGGGGGGAAGTGAAGGGAAGACATTCTGACTTCCTTGCTGCAGCACCAGAAGTGGTCATGGTAACCCTGATGTCCGTCCCATGCCCAGAAAGGAGTGAGAGGGCTGTGGCTTTCGTTCTGTCACTCCGAGGGCCAGCTCGGGCTGTGTTCGTGCCTGCCTCCGGCATCTTGAGAACAGGCTGCGCGCCAAGGGAGGGCTCTCTCCCCTGTTGGCGTAAGTCCCCGCACCCTTGGCAAGACGGCAGGTCTTTGACACTGGCTCCACTGGTCGGCTGCTATCTGTGTAAGAGGGGCTGGCCCGAAGTCAAAGCACCAGTGGGAGAGCCAGGCATTTCTGGAACCTGATCGTGTGTGAGCAGAACTGCCTGCATCGTGCCGGGAATGTCCAGATCTACGTTCAGGCATCAGCTCCTTTGCCTGAGAGCTCAAGGACAAGCACCCTGCGAACACTGTAAGTGCCGATGCGGGCCACACAGCGCCGAGGGGCATGCCTTCTGTGGTTTGGGTGACGAGGTCTAGCTGACGCCTGGCCTTCCCAGCCTGACCCCAGTCCGCTCGCTGCAGGCAGGGCTTGGGGACGCTGCTGTGCTTTTCTGCTCCGACTGGCCTTACTCGTAAGCCCCTCGGCCTCCAAATGGCGTGACCGTGTCCTTTTGCAGCAATTAGAATGAAGGTCAGCGTTTTCCTGAGTTCAAGTAACTAGGCAGACATAGTTGTCATTTTCTGAAGTTTCTTTTTTGTTTTATTTAACTTTATTTATTCTTTCATTTTATTTTTAATTTGACCAGAGAGAGAAAGCAAGCCGCCAGGTCCAGGACTCGAACCATGGTCAGCCATGTGGGAGTGTCCAGTGTCTTAACCACCACACCACCTGCTGGTCCCTGAAGTTTATTTTTATTCACGATAGAGAGCATGTATATGTGCACTAGGGGGAGACGGCACCGGATGAGGTCCCTGTGCCGAGACCCCCGTCCCCTGCCCAGCTCAGCAGGATTCTGGGTATGCGGCCCCATGGCGTACTATAGGTGGACCGCCCGGCTCCACACTGCTGGCCGGGCATTCCCATCGGTGTAGAGGCTGAGCCGGCGCTGTTCCCGGTGCTGCTAGCTCTCCTGCATGGTGCTCACTGCCCTGGTGGGGGCAATTTCTCGCTTTCTGTCTCTCTGTCTCTCTGTCTCTCTGTCTCTCTGTCTTTCTGGTGAGTGCACGCACCCTATAGCATCCCCAAAAAAAAAAAAAAAAAAACAAAGCCAGCACATGGTGACGGGTGAGCAGTCTTGCTCTGGAACCCAGGCCACAAAACACAGCCACTCTGCCTCCTTTAGGCCACCAGCCACCTTTATTGAGTGTTGGCAGTTGAAGAGACGTTTCTGGTGGCGGTGTGATCGCAGGCAGGAACACAGGGCCGCGGGCTCCCAGGTGACCCCGTTATATTCATACACGTCTCTTGTCACTGACATGAAAACAGTTTATCTGCACGAGCTTTGCAGGTAATTTATAGTTTCTTGCGATAACAAATGCAAGGAGAAGCATTTGGATCTGGAAATTTGTTTTGGGAATTGTAAGGAAGAATTTAGACAGGTGTCGAAACATAAGATGATTGCAGTCACTCACGTCTTTATATAAATGATGTTTACTGAACCCTGCCTCCCAAAGGAAGTAGGTGTGAGTTACGCAGGCGTGTTTACAAAACGGAATCACCTCTGACAGTAAACGCACGTGGAGACAGGCCTGCGTGCCTCGTGTGGGGGTGTGTGGGCGCCGTCTTTCAGGTGAGGTGGGTTGTTTGGTAGTATCTAATACGACGCACAGAGGGTACCCGTGTACTAAGAACACTGCACATAGCATCGAAGCAAACCAGTGAGTTGAGAAGGTGCAGAAGCACAGTTGTTCCCACTGAACACTGAAAGGAGCTGTGAGCTTGCTTCCAAGCACGGTGAAAGGCGTAGTGAGTTTCTGTAGTTCCCAAATAGCTTATGGGAAACGTGTACTATTTAAAAGCTGTGCGTGGCTTCAGGATTTTTTTGCACCAAAATAAACTCATACTTCTTAGTTAAGTTTGTTTAATTTCTTTATTGTTTTCATGAATGAGAGAGAGAGAGACGGCACTCAACTAGGATCTTGGTGCTGCGGCACTCACGCGCACGCCTCAGCCAGCCCTGACCACGGCACGGGCATGCATGCGCCCGACAGACCTCAGGAGGTCACCCAGAACCTTCCCATGTGGGCTGGACTCAGAGCAGGGGTTGCACTGCCGCAGCTCCGTCCAGCCTGAGTGCAATGTCAACACCACGCTCCATGCCTCAGGCCCCTCGGTCCGTCTTCCTTCCCAGCCCGCTCCCAGGCCCAGGGCCGTCTCCAGCGCCCCCTGCAAGTGCCCCCTGCATGGTGCCTGTCTGCTCCTGGGACAGCCCCACTCAGTGTCAGCTGAGCCTGGTACAGAGGGTGCAGGAGCATCGAGCCACACAAGGAAAGTTCGTTTTTAGAAGGTTCAGAATTTTTGTTTTTGTCAACAGCAAACAAAAACATTTTAGACCAGCAGGTGGTGTCGAGGTTCGAGTGCTGGATCGCACAGGGCCGACTGTGTGGACGGGGTCCCGCACCCGGCAGATTAAAAAAGCACACTGTCTATGCATGCATGCCCCAAATCCCAAGGAACTGCAGCATAGCCATCCCCTGGGGGTGGTTTCAGTTTCTCTCTCACATGTGACAATTGTATCCGGGTGCCAGGATGCTTTTTTTTGTCATAAACGAATACATAAAACTTACTAATGGAAAAAATCTACATAATGGGTTATCTGCATTGTAGTGGTAGGTTTTTGTGGGGGGGGAGGGGGAGGTTTTTGCTATAGGGCGTGTGCGCTCACCAGAAAGAGACAGAGAGACAGAAAGCGAGAAATCACCCCAGGGGGATGGCCATGCCACAATCCCTTCTCCGTTCTCCTCTCGGGACCTTGGGCATGCACGCACACGCGCCCGGAGTTAACGTGCTTTTAACTGCCAGGGGCCGTGAGGGCACAAGCGAGGGAAAGAGCCCTCGGCAAGGTGTGGCCTCACTGTAGGCCCTTCTCCATCTCTCCTCCTGTGGGATTTGGGGCACATGTGCCCACCCGGGGTGTCCCTCGGGCCTCCAGAAGGGGATGTACTGCAGTTGGCTATATGGGATCTGGCCTCCTTAACCACTGACTGTGGGGCCAGCACAGAGCTTTTTTTTAACGAGAGAATTATTGGGACCGGAAGATGGTGTGATGCTTATCGCTAGACTCCCACATAGTCAACCGCGGTTTGAGTCCTAGACCCATCAGCTTAAAACGCACAGCAGGTGTCTGTGCTTGTGTACCCCAGATCCCCAGAGGACAGTGAGGGAGAAGGGACTGCAGCATGTCCATCCCCTCTGGGGGGTGAGTTCTCGCTTTCTCTTTTTCTGCCTCTCAAGCGAGCACATGTACCCTATAGCAAAAATCTCTCTTAAAAATAATTTATTACTATCATTTTAAAAATTTAATACCCAGATGCCACTTTGAGGGGTCCCCAGTGTGGGGTGCTGAGGGAAGGTTCCAGGAGCTGGTGAGGGCCTTGGGTGCAGGCTCTGACCTGCAGCTCTTCACCAGCAGGGAGGGGGACGTTCTAGGCGGTGTCCCCTGCCCCCCCGTGCCAACTGCTGCCACCTGAGAAGCGTGGCAGTGTGGTGGACCGTGCCCTCTGACCTGCCCTGTTCTTAGTTGGGGAGCAGTGGAGGTCATGGCACCCCCCCTGCACCCACAGTTTACATCGTGCACAGGCGCTGGCCCGGCCTCAGGGCCTGTGGGTGCGATGGGGCAGGCCTCCCTTCCATTTGCAAAGGCGGGTGTCTCTTTCCGACAGTGGGCAGGACCCCTTAGTGTTAGTGAGAAGGAGCCTAGAAAATTCAGGACTTGATATTCATTGAACATCAGAATCTCCTCAGGTATGGATTCTATGCAAGAGTCTTTCCTCAGGAGGACAGCCCCGAGCAGTTATGAGCACAGAGGAGTGAGTTGTGGGGAGCCAGATTCCAGCTGCGGTGCTAGCAAGTGGGGCTCCCTTGGGGACACCCTGCAGAGCCGGAATCCAGGGAGTGAGATCTGCGTGTGTGGTGGTCGCTTTTGTGCTGGGCCCTATTAAAATTCTGGAAACGGCTGAGTCTTCCCTTTCTCTTTGGTGGGACCACCCTAAGTTAGTGAATATTTTGTCTGTTTTATGTTTGCGGCATGATTTGGACAGAGCTGTGACAGGTGGCTACTCCCCCAGAGAAAGCTGTACAGCAAGAATGGTAGCTATTTCCGAGTGGCCTACGCAGTGCCGCTGGTCCCCCATCAGTGAGAAGAGCCAGCTGTGGCAGTCAGTGCCTCTGCGTGTCCCCCACATTCTTAGCCCTGCTTCTACCCCCAGAGATCTCAGGAGCCCCACCCACCTGGAAGTTACTGGCTTTCCAAGTGTAACCGTCCTGGCCCAGCAGTGGGTTCATTCATTTATTTAATTTGACTGGAGAGAGACACAGAGAAAGGAAGCCACCAGGTCCAGGACCCGAACCGTGGTTGGCCATGTGGAATATCCAGTGCCACAGCCCCGAGCAGTTATGAGCACAGAGGAGTGAGTTGTGGGGAGCCAGATTCCAGCTGCGGTGCTAGCAAGTGGGGCTCCCTTGGGGACACCCTGCAGAGCCGGAATCCAGGGAGTGAGATCTGCGTGTGTGGTGGTCGCTTTTGTGCTGGGCCCTATTAAAATTCTGGAAACGGCTGAGTCTTCCCTTTCTCTTTGGTGGGACCACCCTAAGTTAGTGAATATTTTGTCTGTTTTATGTTTGCGGCATGATTTGGACAGAGCTGTGACAGGTGGCTACTCCCCCAGAGAAAGCTGTACAGCAAGAATGGTAGCTATTTCCGAGTGGCCTACGCAGTGCCGCTGGTCCCCCATCAGTGAGAAGAGCCAGCTGTGGCAGTCAGTGCCTCTGCGTGTCCCCCACATTCTTAGCCCTGCTTCTACCCCCAGAGATCTCAGGAGCCCCACCCACCTGGAAGTTACTGGCTTTCCAAGTGTAACCGTCCTGGCCCAGCAGTGGGTTCATTCATTTATTTAATTTGACTGGAGAGAGACACAGAGAAAGGAAGCCACCAGGTCCAGGACCCGAACCGTGGTTGGCCATGTGGAATATCCAGTGCCTTAAACACCACGCCACCTGCTGGCCCCCCAAGTTTCTTTGTGACGAAACAGATTTGCCCTCTTGCTGATGGCTCACTGCCCTAAGAACGCACTTCATGGCTTAGCCTTGCCCTTTAGCAACCCCTGTGGTGGCCCTGGAGCAGAGACCACCAGCTCTGCCCCTCCAGCTCACAGCGTGGGCCGCCTTCGGGAGCACCAGGCCCCTTTTGGAGAGACACTTGTCCTTGGGCCCTTGTTTCTTCTCGTGGTCAAGTGAGAAGCTTGGGCTGGACGCCTTCACGGTTCTCCTCCCCGTGAGACCCGCAGTGTTTTAGGAGCGGCAGCCCGCTTCGCAGTTAGAACCACGGCGGTGCCGCTCACCTCGGGTCCTTACATCAGGACTCAGACACGGGCAGGGCGGCCATGAGGCTCGGCGGAGGCACCGAGACTGCAGGGCAGGCCAGCGGGCGGCTCGGGCACCTTTCTTGGCTGACTGTTGGGAAGACCCTGGTGGCAGGTGAGTGGCTGAGTGGGGCACTAGCCCGGCTGCAGCCTCACTGGGTGAGGGCCTCGTGTGTGGACGGCACTCGGTTAGGAGATGTGCTTTCCTGCAGCTCACCCAGCTCTGAGTTGCTGCCACAGGTAACTTCCTAGCTGTTGTGCGGCGCGGCGTCCGCCGCAGCCTCTCTGCCGTGCTTGTCAGCACTCAGGTTTCTTGCCCAGCAGGTGGGAGAAGTGTTGTTTTTGTGAAGAGCTACATCCTGGTATGCTTTTACTGATAAAAGGTGTTTCCTACAAGGACTGAGTGTGTGTCCAATTTGACTCTCAAAAGCAGTACTATGCTGCTCCATGCAGGTGGGCAGATGGCTGTCCCACTGTGGGGTCAGGGACTGGACACTGCTCCATGATTTCTGGTTAGGATGTTGTACTGCCGAAGATTGCAGCGTGGTGTTCTCTCTGGAGGAAAAGCCACGCAGTGTGGAGCAGAGCCGCTCATGCGCTCAGGTACCGGAGGGTGCGGGTAACTCTCCAGAGGGCGAGAAAGCGGCCTCCAGTGTGGCATGGCGGGACTGTTCTCAGGCTGCTGGCTCACACTCCCTTCACCTCTAGGCCACAGGGCTAGCCCAAGAGCAGCTGTTTTTGTTTTTATAGTCTCATTGTAGTTGTTGTTAGAGGGCGTGTGCACTCACCGGGAAGAGACCGAGAGGGAGAAAGTAAGCACCAGAGCCGCTCATGCGCTCAGGTACCGGAGGGTGCGGGTAACTCTCCAGAGGGCGAGAAAGCGGCCTCCAGTGTGGCATGGCGGGACTGTTCTCAGGCTGCTGGCTCACACTCCCTTCACCTCTAGGCCACAGGGCTAGCCCAAGAGCAGCTGTTTTTGTTTTTATAGTCTCATTGTAGTTGTTGTTAGAGGGCGTGTGCACTCACCAGAAAGAGACAGAGAGGGAGAAAGTAAGAAATCACCCCGGGGGGTGGGGGGTGGCCACGCTGCAATCCCTTCTCCTCCATCCTCCTCTTAGGAATTTGGGCATGCGTGCACATGCGCCCAGCATGATTTTCAAGCCACCAGGTCTGGGATTTGAACTGCAGGTGGCCATGTGGGAGTCCAGTGCCTTAACCATTATACCACCTGCTGGCCCCGTAGAGCAGCTTTTTACCTGCAAGTTCTTGTGTGGTCTCTTTAGTGGATCCATGCACCTCTTGAAGCTGCACTTCAGCTCTGCAGAGAAAAGGCAAAAGGCTTCTACTTATGGAAACGAGGTCTGCAGCAGAGAGCTGGGGGAGTCTGGAACAAATTTGCTGTTTTCCTTTCTGGTGTTCTGTCCACATTTTCTGTTTGGTTGGCTTTGAAGGATCCAGACGGCTGGCTAGTTGCTTTGAGTCTGTGCGTGTCAGTGCAGAGGGCCCAGAACACGGTTCTGCGGGCACTTCTGGTTAGGCCCAGCCCTGCTCAGAGGCGGCTATGGCCCCAGAATAGCCCACTCCCGTGGGCAGAACTCTGTGGGTATTGCCTTGTCTGCTTCCCTGCTTCCGTGCTGGATAATAGGGGAGGAGCTTATTAAAGAAACCGATGGTAATGCATTAAAATAAAATTGGTGTTTTGTTGCCTCAATTAAGAACAGCTAGTTAAAATAGTTACACTAGCAGTAACTAGTTAAAGTAGAAAGAAAGATTTATTTCTCAAAGATTTGTTTTTTCAAAATACATACCTGCTTTAGTCTAGGTCTTCTTTTTAATACCTGTATAAGGAAATCCGTCCCTGGGGATTTATTCCCAGTGCAGTTTCCCCATCCCTGATAAAGTAGAATGTGTGATTTGCGAGGCTTTGTTTTCAAATAAGTGTGTTCTTCATTTAATCGTGTGGGGAGAGGACTGTCACAGGTATCCTGTTTCGTTGCTGAGGGTTAAGGTAACCACGCTGGCCAGTTTGGCTAGGCTCCTGTTGTGGCTTCGCCATCCCGCCCTGCGGAGTGCAGACTGCCGCTTCTCATCAGCTGAGTCCGGCTGCCTCTCTGCCCCTCAGCGGTGCCCTGGTGCCCTGCCCATGGAGCAGTGCTCCGGGACTGCGGGCTGGGCAGCACAGGGCGGAGACGGTTCCCTGCTGTGTGCGTCCTACTCTGCAGTACGGGAGTGTGGCTCCCCCTTCCCGAAAGTCAGAGGAGGGTTAGAGGACACTGAAGCGAAGAAGCCCTAACCTCACCCAAAGCAGCTTACGCAAGCCGTGTCAGGAAGGGCGTTGATGAAACCACGTTCGTGATTTCATTTGCCCTCTTCTGAACTCTCCAATCTCCCTCTCTTGTAGCTGGTCCGGTGCCCAGAGCCGAATGCTGAGCCCCGCCGTGGCCTCGCCGGTGCCGCCTAACTAGAGGAGGAGCCACCCCATGGCTTCCTGTGACCCGCCGGTGCAGCCTGTGCCGATGCACCGACTTGGCAAGATAGCGGCTGTATTTGATGTTGCGTGTGCTGTCACCTGGGTCTCCCATTGCTGCCGTCACCCCGTCCTGCCAGTCTGAACTCCTGCCTCGTTCCTGCTCCCCCATCGGCCCCACACCCCCACAGCGAATGTCACCCTCGACTCTCACCCCTTGTGCCCTAATCTCGACCTCTAGCACACCTCACTCTGTCCTGAGTCATCAGTCAGCCATCTGCCCTCTTCCTTGCTGGTTGGGGACAGCTGTCAGGTCTTGCCCCCTCGGGTCTCTTCCTCTAGGCACTTGGCGTGTGAATGAAGGGAGGGCGTGGGTGAAGCGAGGCGCTCGCTGGTCTCCCCGAGGGTCCCTGACTGTCCTGGCTTCTGCCCGTGGCCTTACTCAGCACAGTGGGGCACCCAGCTCTCGCTCCAGACACGGCGTCGTTCATCCGGGAGTTTCGGCCAGTGAGGGAGGTTATCTTTACAAGTAGGACAGTTTCAATAGCTGCTCGTAATTCCTTCCTGCCTGGACCTTGATTTTAGAATACTGTGAGATTAGACCTTAAATCACCATAGATTTCTAAGACAAGCAAGGTGGAGGAAGAAGGGAGGAAAGCAAAGGTTTTGCGTGGAGCAGGGCGTGGCTCTCCAGGAGGCCAAGCTGGTGTCTTCCTGGGTTTGGTACCTGTCCGAGGCAGGGAGTGAGAAGGTTTTTCCTGCATTCTAGAGTGTGACTGACCAGGCCTGGGCCCTCAGCTCGGTTTATTAGGACTCGGCGCACTCACGCGGTCTTGTCCTTGTGCGCTTTGGCTTCGTCCAGGGTGTGACCTTTTCAGAGCAGGAAT
>NW_006159487.1:294509-304291 GCF_000334495.1 Tupaia belangeri chinensis | reverse complement strand
CAGGAATGGCTGAGACACACCGGAAGGCCTTCCCTGGCCTGTCCACCAGCCGAGGCCTGGTGGAGCCACTGACGTGGGTTACTCCCTCGGCCCGTGGGTGACAAGTCCTCCCCATGCAGCCTCCTTGATGTGTGGTCTCGACAGACCCAGAGTTGCCTCGCGCCCGTTCATGTCTTGAGAGAGCTAGGTCGACTTGGAACCCCTTTCAAGATGGTCTCTGTCGGACCGCTGTGGGTCTACAAGTTGCACATGCCTTCCCGGCAGGCACCTGATGGGGCTCGCGCTCCAGTGTGCCGTACTGTCCGTGCGCGAGCACCGGCAGGCACGGGCTTTTCTGACACCGTGTACATCCACCCGACTGTTCCTCCACACCCGTGACGTTAGAGATGGCCACGTCCTTCGCTCGGTTCCATAAGCCACACGAGTCCGTGGGCTCAGGTTGGAAGATTCCAAGGGAGGAGAGTCTTTCCGTGGTCTCCCTCCACGTGTCTTGTCAGGAAGCAGTGGCTCTGTCACTGTGTCACTGCCCAGCGAGCCCAGCCCCTTTCTCCAGGGCCGTGGGGATGGACTGGGCCGCATGCCGAGTGCTCAGTGCTGGGCAGAGCCAGGAGAGGCGGCGGCCCTGCAAGTGGTCCTGGAAGGGGAAGGGATGTGCTTGGGTCTCTCCATTTACAGCCCTCGCAGGAGTGGGACCGTGGTTGGGTGTTCTTGGAGGCAGAAGCTAGACGTTGCGAGATAAAAATAAATTGTCAGGGGATGTTTGCCATTCCAATCCCGGTCCCTGCCAGGAGGGTGGAGGACGCTGGGGGGGAGGGTCACGAAGGGCAGTTGAGCTCTGCCAGGCGTCAGCTCCTCCCCGAAGGCTTCCCGGGATTCACACGCCAGGGTCACAGCTCTGGCTCATTCCAGAAAGTGCCGTCTTACATGGTCGTGACTACCCTTCACAGAGAGAGAGAAGAAACACTTTAAAAAGCTTGTATTGTTGGGAGCTGGAGTTCTCTGAGCCGTCGTTTGAGGCCCCAGAAGGGATCTCCAGAGGGCGAGATCAAACGCTTGTGGGGAGCAGGCGGCTGGCTCAGGGCGGACCTGGTTCTGCCTGGCCCGGGTCGGAGGAGGTTACTGGGCCATGCTTCAGTGACTGATTTTGCCCATCTGGATTTCTGGCCTCAAGGGATATTCTTACGCAGGGTGGACCAGGAACCCCTCAGTTGTGGAACGGCCACACGGAGGTGGACCAGGAACCCCTCAGTTGTGGAACGGCCACACGGAGGTGGACCAGGAACCCCTCAGTTGTGGCCCAGCCACACGGAGGGTCGCGAAGACTGCCACAAGCTGTAATTTGGCAAGGATAGGCAATACCGTGGCTTACGGAAGTCACCTCACGTCTCGGAGAAAGTTCTGGTCTGGGCAATGTCTGTGGACTAGTCTGAGATGAACTAGTTATGCACAGTTGAGTGACTAAGGGTTTGGGACCCACCAGAAGAGAGGGGGCTTAGGTCTCAGGAGCATCGTCAGCATGAGTCCCAGCCAGTGAGGGGCGATGGCAGGAGCAGAGGGCGGCAGACCGAGTGTGGGTGAGCCGCACGTGGACTCAGACTGCTCCCGGGCGCGGCTCTGGAAATACCGCGTGCAGTCGTGTAAGGTGCACCGTGCAAGTCGGGAGGCCGGGCTGAGTGTCAGTATGCTTTCAGCGGAGGCCGTGAGGAGCCCGGAGGGGCGTGCGAGGTGCAGAGAGGCCTTGGTTGTGGACTCATGCCTGTCTGCGGCCCTGCCACAGCGGATAATGGTGTGGACTGAACCCACCCTCGCGCTCCCAGAAGGGGTCTGCCCTCATGTTGGTTTGGTGAGCTGGCGGTTGGTGCTGGCAGCACAGACCAGGCTGCCCACGCAGGGCACCGCGAGCTCTCTCTGTCACTGATGGAGGCGGGGCCTGGCTTCGTGGCTTTGCCCTCTGTGTTGAATTGTAGCAGTGTCCCCAAAGGCAGGGTGGGCTGGTAAGGGCTGCAGACCGAGTGAGGCGTCCACCAGCTGACCAGTCCAGTCTGCCCTCACCCCGTCCCCCTGCTCGGGAGTCAGGAAGGTCTTTGCTTTGGGAAACTCCTCTCTCTGTCTCCCCTTCCTTCATCCCCACCCCCCAAGGTCTGGGTGTGGTAGCAGCTCTCTGTTCTGTGGCAGGGGTGCACCCTAGTGGCTGGCTGGTATTCCTCATCCCCCTTATTCCTTTTGAATGGGGGTGGGGGCATAAAATGTGTGTATGGGTACATGCAATAATGTTGTAATGTTTCTTGTTGTTTAATGGATAATTAATTGTAAAATAATTGTTTAAATTATAACATGTTTGAGTAAATGCTAAACTAGTGTTTTGTCTAATATAACAATGAATTTGAATCTAGCTTCCTGTAACAATGTGTCTGTCTGTCTGTCTGTCTAATCGTAATTGATGTCTGTGGTCCGTTCCGGGAGGAGGTACAGCTTTAAGGAGTAACGAAGGACTCTGTGTCTTAGACCCTCCGCAGGTGTTACAGTCGGGTGAAAGAACATGGTGTTGGGAAAAGAAAGAGCAGTTACACATTTGAACAGTTGGAACAGGTGTTTGGTCAGGGAGGATGGGATGCCCAGCCCTGCCAGCCTGTCCTTATTAACAGTAGTGGCTTGTACCAGGAGCTGGAGTCAGACGGCAGCACTCTGGAGGACTGCTCACAGGAGGACTGGGGAAGCCACAGTCAGGAGCTACATGGCTGCCCCCCAGACCAGGACCCGGGTAAGAGCTGCCGTAGACGGTGCGCGTGTGCTGTCCGGGCGCTGCATGAGAGCGTGTGCTTGCAGGCAGTACGTGTGTTTACGTGTGCAGACTATGCCGTTCCTCCGGCCTGTCCCACTGCCTACAAGGTGTGTAGCCAGGTGTACAGGGCCCCCCTCGGTGCCCTGGACTAGCCCTAAACCACCTGCTGGTGCAGGTGCTGGCGTGGGGCGGGCGGGCACCAGCGTGAGCCAGAAGGCACACCAGATCTGAGCTCCCCGAGGAAGCTCCGTGACAGGAGGGCCCTGGGAGTCTCACGTGCTCTGCGTCTGGGTCTCAGGTGGCAGCGAGCTCTGGCTCCTGGCTCAGCCACTATAGGTGCCGCTGTCTTTCCGCCCTCTGTCCTGAAGGGTTTTGTTTGACGTGTAAGAGCCCCCCCCCTCCACCCTGCCCCAACTTCAGTGTGAACAGACCGCGAGGCAAGCAGCAGGTGGAGACCGTCAGAGCTCCTGGGCTGCCACGGGCCAGACGCGGGGCTTCCAGAGCAGCTGCGGGCGGGCTTGCTTGTTCCTTTTGTGTTGAACACTCTAATTCCGATTTTCACAAGTGGGAAGTACTGGTTAAGTCCCGACGGCCCTATAGGTTAGTAGCAAGTTCAATAATGAGCCTCACGTAGCAGTAAGTGTGTTCCCCAGCAAACCCTCAGGCCGCCCCAAGGGGCCCCAGGAAGGACTGCATATAGCGGCAGAGTGGCCGTCCGCGGCCCCGGCTGTCCCCAGATTCCTGGTGACAGAGAAACACTAACCTGCTGGGAAGGGCTGAGTGCTCACCTGTGTGAGCGAACGCTGTTTAAACTACGGGAGGAGAGAAGTAGGCCAGAAACTGAGACAGGCCCAGCCAAGCGGGTGCAGGGGACAGGGTGCCCCCAGGTAAGGCTGGAGCCACAGGAGCACACTGAGCAGGCCAGATGTGGCAGTGACACCCGTGGCCCTGGCTAGATGGGAGGTCGGAGCAGAGGGCAGCAGTGGCAAGACGCTGACCCGGGTACCCCCCTGTGCCTCTCTCATAAAAACAAAAGCCAAGTGTAAGCGACAGTAGGCGAGAGAGGGACTTTTCACTGGGAGAGTAACAAGGGCACTGCTCTGTGAGCACGGGCTCCCACTTCGGAGCAGCAGGGAGCCATGCTCCTTTGGCACCTGTCACGCTGGGTTCGCCCTGGAGGTCTGAGCACCCACACCTGTAGGACCATGACTTGGAAGGTGTGCTGGTCCCGAGGGAGCTTCACCCGACAATCTCTCTGTAAAGCCCACGTATAAACCTAAGTAGGACAGAATTATTTTCATTCTGGTTCTTTTACAATCATGTCAGCCGTGAGATTACGCCTTAAGCTCCAGCCAGGAACCCACCAGCGACCTTGGAGACGTCACACCGGCAGAGCTCAGTTCTGGTTTTGCACACAGATGCACGCATTGCATCCCATGGTGGTGACGTGGGTCAGCCTGGGCAGGGTTCGGCACGGTCAGGGCCCTGCCGCTGAACGTTTGGGACCGGCAGCAAGCACAGCGGCTTGTCTGTGTGCCTGCCACCACTTAGGAGGATGTAATTTGTTTCAAAATCTTTGCTTTTCAGATGAAATACCTGTCACAAAGAGAACATTAAAAATAAAACAGGAGTCTTCTGAAGAAGCTCAGTAAGTAGACGTTCCACTTCCCACAGAGCGTGCGGCCTGCGTCTTGGCCACAGGGGCATGTCCCTTCGTGCCTTCTCGCCATCCTCGCTTCAGCTTTCCCGGGGCAGTTATTCAGAACTCGAGGGCCTTGTGTACCAGGAGGAGCAGCTGTGCTGCGTGGAGGGAGGAGCAGGTGCCCGCGTGAGCTGCAGGGGCGTGCACGTACCCGGCAGGTAGACAGCGGGAGGCTGGGGCACAGACCCCTCCCGGCATCATACCTCAGTGACTTTGTCCCGCATCGGAAAGGAAGGCAGCTCGCGGGAGAGTCCCAGCGTCCAGGGACAGGCCTGTTGGCCGTGCCGCTTGTCTCCCGAGTCTGGCATTCCCTCTTCCTGGAAGGATGTGACAGTCTCCGAGTCACAGTGAGGCTGTTTGCACGGCTGCCGGTCAAGTCTGTGCAGTCCGCCAGAGAGAGTGTTAAAGCTGGAGTCAGCGGGATGCAGAGCACCACGCCTTCTGCTGTGAGCCTGTGTGCACGCGCAGTGCTGTCCGGTGCCCTGTCCCACACCTGATTCCATGTCTGGGAGCCGGTGGGGAACAAGACAAAGAGGCAGGTTACCATGCAACAATGCCTGTCGCTCTCCCCCACAGACGCAGCCCCTGCCCTGCAAATCTCATCGCTTTCCCTGGTGCCTGTTTGGATTCGAAGTCCCTGGTTCTGTGTGTGGGAGTGAGTGTGCAGGGGTCAGGAGCTGTCCCCTCCTTGCAGTGATTACTCTGCTGCTCAGGAGCAGGGGTGTGAGCTACGTTTTGGATGCAAGGCCAAGTCTTGCCGGGCGGCCTGATGGCACATGCCAGGGAGGGGCTGGTCCCTGTTAACGCAAGCTGCCCAGGCCCCTCCTTCCGCTCTGCTGTCCAAGGAGCCGTGGCCTTTTCACTATGTCCTGACTTCCCTGGCCACTTGGAACCTGCAGGGGAGGCCTTGATGACTCGAGCAGGATGAGCTTAGGCTTCAGAGGGTGCGTCCCCAGCCTCAGAGCGCTTCCACTGTCAGGAACTAGAAAAGGCAGCAGACAGTTCTGGGGACTGTTGGGGTACCTGGGTCCAGTTCTCACTGTGGCCCATCACTTTAAGACTGTCTTCAGGACTAGCAGTTAGCATAATGACTATGTTGCTAGACTCCCATGTAGTCGACCACAGTTTGCATCCCGGACCCGGTGGCTTAAACTCACGCCGGACACGTGTGCATGCGTGCCCAAGATCTGAGAGGAGAAAGGAGGAGAAGGGATTGCAGCGTGACCATCCCCCCTGGGGGATGATTTCTCGCTTTCTATCTCTCTGTGTCTCTCTGTCTCTGGTGAGTACATGCCCCCTATAGCAAAAACCTCTCAAAAAAAAAAAAAAGACCGCCTGGAGTCCTACAGCCAGGTTGGCTTCCAGCTCCACCCGGCAGTGTAGGGACCAACAGGCTCTGCAGAGACCTGTGGCCTGTGGCCTGTTCCCAGGCAGCCTGGCACCGTAGGGAGTGGCAGTGCCGACCAGCCCCCTGTGGGCACTGGGCTTTTCTGCATGTGCAAGTGGGACTTGCGCTGAGCTCGCGTGCCCACAACCTGTGGCCTGTGGCCTGTTCCCAGGCAGCCTGGCACCGTAGGGAGTGGCAGTGCCGACCAGCCCCCTGTGGGCACTGGGCTTTTCTGCATGTGCAAGTGAGCAGCTGTGCTGCGTGGAGGGAGGAGCAGGTGCCCGCGTGAGCTGCAGGGGCGTGCACGTACCCGGCAGGTAGACAGCGGGAGGCTGGGGCACAGACCCCTCCCGGCATCATACCTCAGTGACTTTGTCCCGCATCGGAAAGGAAGGCAGCTCGCGGGAGAGTCCCAGCGTCCAGGGACAGGCCTGTTGGCCGTGCCGCTTGTCTCCCGAGTCTGGCATTCCCTCTTCCTGGAAGGATGTGACAGTCTCCGAGTCACAGTGAGGCTGTTTGCACGGCTGCCGGTCAAGTCTGTGCAGTCCGCCAGAGAGAGTGTTAAAGCTGGAGTCAGCGGGATGCAGAGCACCACGCCTTCTGCTGTGAGCCTGTGTGCACGCGCAGTGCTGTCCGGTGCCCTGTCCCACACCTGATTCCATGTCTGGGAGCCGGTGGGGAACAAGACAAAGAGGCAGGTTACCATGCAACAATGCCTGTCGCTCTCCCCCACAGACGCAGCCCCTGCCCTGCAAATCTCATCGCTTTCCCTGGTGCCTGTTTGGATTCGAAGTCCCTGGTTCTGTGTGTGGGAGTGAGTGTGCAGGGGTCAGGAGCTGTCCCCTCCTTGCAGTGATTACTCTGCTGCTCAGGAGCAGGGGTGTGAGCTACGTTTTGGATGCAAGGCCAAGTCTTGCCGGGCGGCCTGATGGCACATGCCAGGGAGGGGCTGGTCCCTGTTAACGCAAGCTGCCCAGGCCCCTCCTTCCGCTCTGCTGTCCAAGGAGCCGTGGCCTTTTCACTATGTCCTGACTTCCCTGGCCACTTGGAACCTGCAGGGGAGGCCTTGATGACTCGAGCAGGATGAGCTTAGGCTTCAGAGGGTGCGTCCCCAGCCTCAGAGCGCTTCCACTGTCAGGAACTAGAAAAGGCAGCAGACAGTTCTGGGGACTGTTGGGGTACCTGGGTCCAGTTCTCACTGTGGCCCATCACTTTAAGACTGTCTTCAGGACTAGCAGTTAGCATAATGACTATGTTGCTAGACTCCCATGTAGTCGACCACAGTTTGCATCCCGGACCCGGTGGCTTAAACTCACGCCGGACACGTGTGCATGCGTGCCCAAGATCTGAGAGGAGAAAGGAGGAGAAGGGATTGCAGCGTGACCATCCCCCCTGGGGGATGATTTCTCGCTTTCTATCTCTCTGTGTCTCTCTGTCTCTGGTGAGTACATGCCCCCTATAGCAAAAACCTCTCAAAAAAAAAAAAAAGACCGCCTGGAGTCCTACAGCCAGGTTGGCTTCCAGCTCCACCCGGCAGTGTAGGGACCAACAGGCTCTGCAGAGACCTGTGGCCTGTGGCCTGTTCCCAGGCAGCCTGGCACCGTAGGGAGTGGCAGTGCCGACCAGCCCCCTGTGGGCACTGGGCTTTTCTGCATGTGCAAGTGGGACTTGCGCTGAGCTCGCGTGCCCACAACCTGTGATGGAGTGACAGCGTCCCCATCCGTGGAGACTCTCCTTCCATATGTTTAAGAGCCTGCTCTGAGGGGGTCTGAACCTGTGTGTGGTGGTTCACGGAACATGCATGTCATGAAGAGAGTGTTCAAGGGTTTCTGTGTTTTTCTACATCACAGCAAACTCTTACTTGAATTCCATTTTTCCACAAGCTGTTCGAAGTGTCCTGTATCTGTCGCGCATGGGCAGGTATCACTGAGCTAGACAGACAAGTCTCTGCCTCCCGACTCCGTACGGAGACCCCCTGTATCTGTCATGCATGGGGAGGTATCACTGAGCTAGACAGACAAGTCTCTGCCTCCCGACTCCGTACGGAGGCTCCCAGATCAACAAAACCTTCGCAAGACAACAGGAGAGAGTGTCAGCTGTGGTCAGCCCCTTTGGGGCACCACCATCCGGTATCACAGAAGTGGCTAAGTCCCTCGTGTCCCCTGAGAGCCACCCCCAAACGCAGTGACTTCTTCTAGGTGAGCCCTGATACCAAGAAACTTTTAAGGCAAACTTCACTAGGGTAAGTCTGAGCCTCCAGGAAGCACCTGGTGAAATGAAATAGCTCTGTCATCTTGCAGCGAGTCACGGAGCGGGGGGGACAGGGAGAGGCCCCTCAGAGTGCTCAGAAGCCCTCCCCTGGAAGGTTGCAGAGCCCCAAGGGCTGTCCCCTTCCCTGGCCCCTCAGGAAGGTGTGAGCGAGCGCACGGCTGCCCCTTGTCCTGCCTGCGCGGAGTGTGTGAGTGTGCGGCCGGGTGTTTCCGTGGGTTCCACTTGTAACTGATGTGAAGTGTAAAGATTTGTTTCCAAAGTCATACTTAACAAGCCAGTCTTCCAAAATCGGTTTTTGCCATACTTGACAAAAACTGCTTGTTTGCATGTTCCCACGTGCGTGCGGCTGCATGAGACGTTCGTGTGATGAGCTGCCTGAGCCCCATGAGTGCCCCGTGAGGCCCGGGGCCTTGTGCTGCTCTGCTGTGCACAAGTCGGCCTGCAACCTCTTCGATGCCATTGCTTCCCTGCAGATCTTCTCTCTCTCTCTCTCTTTCTTTCTTTTTTATTTTTTGAGAGGTTTTTGCTATAGGGTGCATATGCTCACCAGAAAGACACAGACAGACAGACAGACAGACAGACAGACAGTAGGTGAGAAATCACCCCCCAGGGGGGATGGGCACGCCACAGTCCCTTCTCCTCCATTCTCCTCTCGGGATCTTGGGCACGCACATACATGCGCCCGGCGTGAGTTTAAGCCACCAGGTCCAGGACTCGAACCACAGTCAGCTATATGGGAGTCCAGCGACATAGCCATTACCCCAACTGCTGGTCCCTGCATAGAATTTTCTAGTGTCTCAAATCTTCCTCTCTTAGAACCTCAGCCTCATGTGGCCCTTTTCCATCTGAACTCTCAGCCCTTAAATACAGGCTGACCTGGCAGTTGTAAATCCGGGAATCACAGCGACTTTGGGTGGCACCGGTGCCACTTGGCCTTGCACCCTGTCCTCGGGCCTCATGCTGCAGCAGGCGTGTGTGGCCACGGTCCCACGCCTCTGGCACTCCCAGGTGGAGAGTGTGCTACTGGTGCTTTTGGGACGCTGGGCTCTGTCCGAGTGCAGCATCCTGCACGCCTGCTGTCCGGAGTGAGGTCTGGAAGCCCTTGCAGGTATCGGCATAGCCACTTGGTCCCTGTCGCTGGATTTCTGGAATCCTAGGTCTTGTGGATGAATACACAATGTTATTTATAATAAATATCAATGTTAATACAGTGAGATGATAGAAGTAATGGAGAGTGGTCTGTCCTTTGTCCCTACAAACTTCCAGAGACCGCTCTACTCGAACGCTGTGGTTGTCTAGCCTGGCACTGTCCACTGCAGGGGACGCCAGCCGTGTGACTGTTTAGTCTATTTTAAATGAACTGTAATTGAGATTTTAATACTTCGCTCCCACTAGCCACGTAAGCTCTAAGGGCCATCCTACTAGGCAGAAGAGAGATGGCACCTCACCATCAGAGTCAGAGAGGGTCACAGGGGTCACAGGGAGTCACAGGAGTCACAGGGGTCACAGGAGTCAAGGGGTCACGGGAGTCACAGGAGTCACAGGGGTCACGGGTCACAGGAGTCACAGGGAGTCACAGGAGTCACAGGGATTCACGGGAGTCACAGGGGGCACAGGAGTGACTGGGGTGCCGGGCACGG
>NW_006159487.1:288800-292156 GCF_000334495.1 Tupaia belangeri chinensis | reverse complement strand
CCACCAGGTCCAGGACTCGAACCACAGTCAGCTATATGGGAGTCCAGCGACATAGCCATTACCCCAACTGCTGGTCCCTGCATAGAATTTTCTAGTGTCTCAAATCTTCCTCTCTTAGAACCTCAGCCTCATGTGGCCCTTTTCCATCTGAACTCTCAGCCCTTAAATACAGGCTGACCTGGCAGTTGTAAATCCGGGAATCACAGCGACTTTGGGTGGCACCGGTGCCACTTGGCCTTGCACCCTGTCCTCGGGCCTCATGCTGCAGCAGGCGTGTGTGGCCACGGTCCCACGCCTCTGGCACTCCCAGGTGGAGAGTGTGCTACTGGTGCTTTTGGGACGCTGGGCTCTGTCCGAGTGCAGCATCCTGCACGCCTGCTGTCCGGAGTGAGGTCTGGAAGCCCTTGCAGGTATCGGCATAGCCACTTGGTCCCTGTCGCTGGATTTCTGGAATCCTAGGTCTTGTGGATGAATACACAATGTTATTTATAATAAATATCAATGTTAATACAGTGAGATGATAGAAGTAATGGAGAGTGGTCTGTCCTTTGTCCCTACAAACTTCCAGAGACCGCTCTACTCGAACGCTGTGGTTGTCTAGCCTGGCACTGTCCACTGCAGGGGACGCCAGCCGTGTGACTGTTTAGTCTATTTTAAATGAACTGTAATTGAGATTTTAATACTTCGCTCCCACTAGCCACGTAAGCTCTAAGGGCCATCCTACTAGGCAGAAGAGAGATGGCACCTCACCATCAGAGTCAGAGAGGGTCACAGGGGTCACAGGGAGTCACAGGAGTCACAGGGGTCACAGGAGTCAAGGGGTCACGGGAGTCACAGGAGTCACAGGGGTCACGGGTCACAGGAGTCACAGGGAGTCACAGGAGTCACAGGGATTCACGGGAGTCACAGGGGTCACAGGAGTGACTGGGGTCACGGGTCACGGGAGTCATAGAGGTCACAGGGAGTCACAGGGGTCACAGGGAGTGTTGTCAGATGAGCTGATCTAGATGCTTGAGGGCTTCCTCTCATTTCTCTTCCCAGGAAGAGAGACGTCATGCAGAATATTGTCCAGATTTTGGAATCGGTGCAGCTGAAATGGGAACTGTTTCAGAGCTGGACAGACTTTTCGAGGCTCCATCTTTCTAATAAACTGGCCATCTTTGGAATCGGCTACAACACCCGCTGGAAAGAGGATATCCGTTACCATTATGCTGAGATCAGCTCCCAGGTGCCCCTGGGCAAGCGGCTTCGGGAGTACTTCAACTCCGAGAAGCCCGAGGGCCGGGTGGTCATGACCCGGGTGCAGAAGATGAACTGGAAGAACGTCTATTACAAGTTCCTCGAGATCACCATCAGCGAGGCCAGGTGCCTGGAGCTGCACATGGAGGTCGACTGGATCCCCATTGCCCACTCCAAGCCGACCGGTGGGAACGTGGTGCAGTACCTGCTGCCGGGAGGCATTCCTAAGAGCCCGGGCCTCTATGCCATCGGCTACGAGGAGTGCACTGAGCGGCCCCCCTCGCCCGCCCTGGAGCGACGGCCGCTGGGCCCAGGGAAAGAGGGCCGGGCCGACCTGGAAACGCTTTCGGCACAAGCCTCATCGCAGGTGGAGACGGAGCCTGCCCTCATCACCTACTGCTACCTCGGGATTGCCGAGGTCCGGACCCTGCAGCAGTGCCTGTTCTTACATTTCCAGGCAAACACCAAAACCTTCAGTAGAGATTGGGTCGGCGTTAATGGGTTTTTGTCTCAGAACTGCATCGTAGACCCCGGCGTCTCCCCTAAGCCCATCTATATCAAGTTTGTGGAAGTAGAGAGGGATTTCCTTTCTGCGGGCTCTTTAGTTGAGTGCCTGGAAAAAGCCATCGGGTACCCCTTAAAGTTCAACAACTGAGTGTCGCACCTCACAGGGTGTGGGCCCTCCACACTCCCCATCACCAGACAGTCCCTTCCTCAGGCTGCCCTGGGACTCCTCATGGGGCAGTTCCCGCTCCGGGCCAGTGCAGCTGCTAAGGAGTCGGAGTGGACGTTCGGCAGAACAGCCCTCCCCTGAAAATGCTCGTTCCGAGCGACCAAGACACAGGATGGACTCATACGGTGGGGCGGCTGGTTCTTTTTTAATAACAAAAACACTTTATCAGTGGGTTTTAGAGCCCCGTTTCAAACGTAGGTACATTCCATATTGGACAAAACTTACACTTTGAGTTTCATATGAAATTGAAAAATTGTATTTTTTCCACAGTATTTCATTTTTACACATCTCTATATAAGTATTATTCACAACTCTGAATAAATAAGCACTAGCTAATGGTAAGTTGAATCTTGCGTCACAGTAAGACTTTTTCAGCATCACTCTTAGCAACCATTGTATATGGCTCAGCTCCATTTTTTTCACCAAGTGTTCTGACATCCCCATCGTGTTGCCTGCGAAGACCTTTGTTTCTGTGATGTACAACTTCATGGCTGTGTTGCCATTTGAACTTTTTCCTAAAAAGGAAGATTAAAATGACTTTCGGGGTCCTGGTGGAGGTCGGTGTGGCAGGACGGGGCCGTGCTCAGCCGCGCGTGGGGGAGGTGCTCTGGGAGGAGCATTGGGCAGGGCAGGTCCTTCCTCCACGTCGTGCTCTGGCTCCTGGTGGCCAGGGTCATCTGTCCGAGTCCCAGAGACCCTGGGTGTCTTACTGTGTTTTTAAAGGAAGGGCGGGCCCGCCCTGACCCTCAGTGCATCTCTGCCTTTACACTCGGTGTCAGGGCTGCTTGCCGTCCCTGGAGCCCAGCAGGGGCGTCCAAGGCATACGTCTGAATCTGCAGGAGAAGGTGCCGGTGTCAGTCCGAGGAAGGTAACGCATGTTCAGATCTTCCAGCGACTCCATGTGAGCTTGCCGCCTCTGGCTCTGAGTGGACTCTCTTGGCCGAGGACAGGGACGCTGGGCTTACAGCAGGCGCTCGGGAGCTAGGTCACCTTGAATGGTGCCCCGGCCTCTCAGGGCTCTCCTCTAAGTGGGCTGCAAACCAGGTAAGCACTAAAGTGAAAAAGGGGTCTCGAATGTACGTGGGAGGCAAAGTAGACCATGGCGAATACACGGGTAAGAGTAACGTGAGAGGCAGGCAGCCACAATCCTAGCTGATAACACTGTTCCTGAGTGCCCAGACCGGAGAGAAGGTGCAGAATGGGAGATTCTCCTTTGGCCGTTGCTTGGTACAGTCTCATTTCCAAATCATGTATAGTCTTTATAATTTCTGAGGAAAAGAATTAAAGTACTCTTTTTATGAAAAAAAAAAAAATGATGTCCTTGTCCCACAACCCGAGTGGCCTCAAGTCAGTGGCTGGCCCCCCGCCGTGTCTCCCGCTTGAC
>NW_006159487.1:286295-288429 GCF_000334495.1 Tupaia belangeri chinensis | reverse complement strand
GATTACACTGTTCCTGAGTGCCCAGACCGGAGAGAAGGTGCAGAATGGGAGATTCTCCTTTGGCCGTTGCTTGGTACAGTCTCATTTCCAAATCATGTATAGTCTTTATAATTTCTGAGGAAAAGAATTAAAGTACTCTTTTTATGAAAAAAAAAAAAAATGATGTCCTTGTCCCACAACCCGAGTGGCCTCAAGTCAGTGGCTGTCGCACCGCAGTGTCTCACGCTTGACTCACTTTTATTCTGGCGACTAGCGCCTACAGCGGGTGCTATGGCCTTTGTCACGTGGGTCTGGGTCAAGGGAGCTGGCTACTGTCTGGAGCTCAGAGAGGGTGCAGGTGCTGGAGCGTCTGAGCAGCACCTCCTCCCAGGCAGGGCTCCCCAGTCTCTCCCCTCGGCCCAAGGAAACCATGTGTCTGCTCCTGGCTGGACCTCAGTCCTGAGGCCGGGCGCCCTGCTGCCCTGGCGCACGGTGTGTTGTGCTCAGGGCTGAAGCTGCAGCGGGTGCACGGCGCTGAGCTCTGCAGTGCCTGGCCCCAAGACCTGCTTTAGGTGTCTTCTCCATCCCACGTCCCCTCGCGGGCGAAGGGCATCAGGGGAGTGCCAGGTGAGGGTGTCGTAGACCGGCCTCTGTCGTTGGGTCGCCATGAGCGGTGCGGCAAGATGAGACGGGCCCACTGTGGGTCTCACATCTGGCTCAGCAGGGAAGGCGTGGGGAGAAGACAGCTGAGCATGGGAGCAGGCTCGAGAAGGTCACGTGCTGACCCTGAGTCTTTAGTCTCTGGCCAGAACAGTCCAGAAGACAGGTCACCAGATCATTGTGCTGGAAGTGACCTGGGCTGTCGGACCTTTGTGAAGCTTGCCGCTGCCTTGGGAGGCAGGATGCTATTCACATGGGAGAGTACTAGGCAAGGCCGGAGGTCAGGTGAGGGTGACTGAGGACATGCCAACGACCCAGGGCCTGGCGTGAGGGCGAACTTGGTTCTTGCTCACAATACGTTTCTGTAAGAGCTCCCGCGTCACAGGAGTGGCCGACTGCACCAGCCCCTCGTGTAGCTCTCCCACAAGGACCCTGCCCACTGGCCCAGCTGTGCTGCCACCTGCCCCAGCATGCAGAGAGCAGTGTCCACCCCAAAACACACCTTGGCTAAGTTCAGAGGTAGGACCTGGTGGTCTCTACCGCGGGTCGTCTAGGGCAAGAAGGAAGGGGAGTGGAGCCCGGGTCAGAGAGCATTCTTGGGGGAGCGGGCCAGGGGAGGTGCCCAGGGCACATGGGGAGACGTGCAGACATCACTGCCACGTGCCCTGGTTGCAGCCTCATGGCCCAGTGGCGGGTGTCTGGGAGCCGAGTTCTGGGGAAGAGCCAGCTCCAGGAGGGAGCAGCCAGGCTACACCTGCTGGTCCAGATGGGAGGGGTGACTTGGGTGGCAACCTTGTTCGGAAACAGGCATCTGCCAGATTTGGTTTGCGGTGTAGTCAAGAGACATGCAAGAGAGAGAGGAGAGACAGCAGCCCCCCTGCTCCCACCTCCGGACCTTTCCAAGGTGGTGCCCGATTGCTTAGAGGGTCCTCGGGCCACCGCAGGGGTAGCTCAGGCTCGCTGGGGGTGCTGTGTAGCTGAGACCCCTGAGCACAACAGTGGCTGCCTGGGCCGGGGCCTCAGGCCTCGCAGACAGGTGGGGCGAGGGGGTGGCCTGTCTGCCCTCGTGCCCCTTGGCAGCCGGCCTCGCTCTGCCCGCTGTTGGAAGCATCTTTCTGGCTGTCGGACCGAGGAGCAAGGACCAGGTGTGTGCCGGGCTGTGGCTGCGGGCGCCTTGTCCCAGATGGGGGAGGGAAAAGCACATGAACCTCACCGCGAGCGTCTGGCCCCAGGTGTCACAGAGTCAGCGCTGCCCGCAGGGGCCTAAGTCAGAGCAGGGCGCCCACCTTCCTGCTGCCTCAGCCCCAGGGCTGGGTTCCAAGGCCACGGACCAGGGTAAACCCTGCTCTGGTGGGGACCTCGTGCCTTCCCAGGCGCTCTCCAGGGCGGGGGTGGGACCGGCTGCCTGGTCTGGCCTGGGATTGGCCCGGTGGCTGCTGGCCCGCCCCCGCCAGGCTGGTGGCATCCCAGGCCTGTCACTGGGACTTGCGTCCCG
>NW_006159487.1:282684-282906 GCF_000334495.1 Tupaia belangeri chinensis | reverse complement strand
CCCGGTGGCGGGTGTCTGGGAGCCGAGTTCTGGGGAAGAGCCAGGGAGGGGAGGGAGCAGCCAGGCTACACCTGCTGGTCCAGATGGGAGGGGTGACTTGGGGGGCAACCTTGTTCGGAAACAGGCATCGATTTGGTTTGCGGTGTAGTCAAGAGACATGCAAGAGAGAGAGGAGAGACAGCAGCCCCCCCGCTCCCACCTCCGGACCTTTCCACCGTGGGG
>NW_006159487.1:280581-282653 GCF_000334495.1 Tupaia belangeri chinensis | reverse complement strand
GTGGGCCGGGGCCTCAGGCCTCGCAGACAGGTGGGGCGAGGGGGTGGCCTGTCTGCCCTCGTGCCCCTTGGCAGCCGGCCTCGCTCTGCCCGCTGTTGGAAGCATCTTTCTGGCTGTCGGACCGAGGAGCAAGGACCAGGTGTGTGCCGGGCTGTGGCTGCGGGCGCCTTGTCCCAGATGGGGGAGGGAAAAGCACATGAAACTCACCGCGAGCGTCTGGCCCCAGGTGTCACAGAGTCAGCGCTGCCCGCAGGGGCCTAAGTCAGAGCAGGGCGCCCACCTTCCTGCTGCCTCAGCCCCAGGGCTGGGTTCCAAGGCCACGGACCAGGGTAAACCCTGCTCTGGTGGGGACCTCGTGCCTTCCCAGGCGCTCTCCAGGGCGGGGGTGGGACCGGCTGCCTGGTCTGGCCTGGGATTGGCCCGGTGGCTGCTGGCCCGCCCCCGCCAGGCTGATGGCATCCCAGGCCTGTCACTGTGACTCACATCGCGGGGATCCCGGTGGCCCTGGGAAAACGTGACTCTGCTTCCGCTCCTCCAGGAAGGCCACCTGTTTAAGCCTAGGATGCGGTGGTCCCAAGCTTAGTAGAGTCCCAACCTCCCTGGTGGATATGGCTGCCTCCTGCACTTGGGGGACAGTCCCCAAACCTCCCCCGGCCCTCCTGTGCACCCTGGTGAGGGAGTGGCCAAGTGAGAGCCCCGGACCCTCCAGCCCGCGCTGGCAGGATCCTGGGACTCCACTGGGCGAGCTCCTCCCGCACCAGCGGTCCCTGAGCGCCCCGCCCTGAGGACAGCGACCTCTCCGCCCCTTCGACGCCCCGCCCCGTCCTGTGTCCAGGTCCCTCGCTCCCCCCACCTCCGGCTCGGGCTCAGACGCGGCTGGGGCCGGCCTGGGGGGCACAGGCGCGGGTTCGCCCAGCGCGCGTCCGGCGGCCACCTGCAGCTGATGCGGCCGCTGGTGCCCTGACTGGCGGGGCCGGGGAGCATCATGATGCCCCTGCCCGGGTCCCTGGTGGCCAGCCTACTACGGTTTTTGTTCCTGGGGCTGAGCGCTGTCGGTGAGTGAGACCCGGGGCAGGAGGGGTCTGGGGGTGTGGGCAGGGCGGGCGAACCTGACCCAGAGGGAGTTCTTGAGGTGCTGGTGAGAAACTGGGACTCCCCGAACTAGGAACTACGGCCTGGAGCCCTCTCCCCACCAGCCGCCTCCACCCCAGGCATCCCTAGCTGCGTGCCTTTTCCTCTGGGGCCAGGACAGCTCCAGGTCGGCCGTGGGGGATACGGGCCGGGAGCCCCCATCTCTGCGCAGTTACCAGAACCACCCCACACCCTCCCTCCTGCAGAGCGGGATGAGCCAGCCTAGATGAGACACTGGATAAAGAGCTTAAGGATTTAGCCGCAGCCCCCTGGGCCCCACCCCTCACCACACTGATGTGAAAGATCCCCAGGGAATCCCCTTGACACACCAGTCCACAACCCAGTCCAGGTCCCCCCAACCGCAAGAGTCAAGGGAGGGCCCCCAAAGCATGACCAGGAGGTCATTTGGGATGAAGAGGGGTTCAAATGCCCACAGGAGTAGAATGGGGAGAACCCCCCAAGCCTCGCCACTCCAATTGGGTCCCAGTGTCAGAGACAAGGGGATAGGTGAGGGGGCAGAGTCCCCGAGGAAAGGGAGTGCTAGGGGCAGCCTGAGGAGCTCTGGGCTCCCTCCAGGACCCGCATGCAGTGAAGGCTGGGGGACGGGCTGGGCCCTCTGGCTGGAGGGCGCCAGGACACGAGTGAAGGAGCAGAGGGCTCAGCCACAAGGAGGACTAAGATGGGCCCCCCTGGCCCTGCACGCCGGTCCTGGCCGTCCTCCCCCAAGCTGCGGTGTGGGCCCAGGTCCCTGTGCGGGTCTCAAGAGCAGCTCCAGTGACCTGGCCTTCTTCCTGGGCTTGTTACACTGAGGGCCTGGCCTGGGGCCCCGAGTCCCACCCCCTACCCCCGCTGCACCCCACCCTACCCCGGGGCCACTGCAGGGTGACCCGCTCCCACCAGCCCGGGCTCCAGGCCCTCCTCTGGCGCTTCTCGGGCCCAGC
>NW_006159487.1:278375-279420 GCF_000334495.1 Tupaia belangeri chinensis | reverse complement strand
CGGCCGGTCGCCTCTCAGCCCCAGAGCGTCCCGGGCCGAGCCGGGGTAACCCCGCGACAGGTGCAGAGGGCGCTCTGCACCTGTCAGCAACCGCGTCCGCCTGGCCCCCAACTCCCTGCGACCCGAGAGCCCGCCCAGGTCGGGGACTCCAAGGGGATCTAGGGAGCTTTCCTGAGACAGCCTGCGCGGGGACCCCAGAAGCCGGGAGCACCGCAGTCCAGGCGGCCCGGGCGCTGGGACCCCGTCTCCCTGGGTTCAGAGGAGCCGCGGAGTTCATGGGTAACCAGCGGCGGAGAACTCGGAGGACCAGCTCCGCTCCGCCCGGCCCGGCGCGCCTGCCCAGCACTGCGGGGTGTCCAGAGGCCCCGTCCAGCATCTCCCTCCAGTTGGCGGCCGGTGGAGTCTGCCTCTTCAGAAATGTGTCCCTGTCTTGCTACTAACCCCAGGGCTGGGGGCGGCCACTCTGGTGGCACTGAGGCAGGCTCCGCTTCCCAGCGCTCACGAGCTGTCTCCTGCGCCCAGCTCAGGCCAAGCTGACGATCCACGGGCCCGCCGAGTTCACACAGCTGCAGGCGGTGGAGGGCGGGGAGGTGGTGCTGCCCGCCTCCTACTCTCTGGACGGGGTCGTGTCTGTGCTCCACCCTGGGGAGATGCCGGTCGTGATCTGGTTCAAGGAGCAGGAAGGGAGACATCTGAGCCAGGTGAGGGAGGGAGCTGCCAGCAGCGGGCGGTGCCCAGGGAGTGGGGGCCTGGGCAAGGCTGGCAGCAGGCGAGGGGGGAGGAGGGCCAGGTTTTGTTCCATCATCGAGGTGGCCTCCCCAAGAGTTCTCTTCCCTGAAGTCTCCCTAGGGCCTAGCACAGGAGTCACCATACACAGTGCGGAGGGGGGGAGGGGGTCGGGGAGGCCTGGGACCTGGAGGGCGGGGGGTGGCCATCTCTGTGCCTGTACTTTGGGCCCTGTGATGCCACAGGCTGCTTCTCCCCCACTCGGTGCCTGATCGTCTGTCTGCCTGCCTGCCCTTGACACCACCCTGAGAGGCCAGGG
>NW_006159487.1:264011-272034 GCF_000334495.1 Tupaia belangeri chinensis | reverse complement strand
GGGGGGAGGGGTTCGGGGAGGCCTGGGACCTGGAGGGCGGGGGGTGGCCATCTCTGTGCCTGTACTTTGGGCCCTGTGATGCCACAGGCTGCTTCTCCCCCACTCGGTGCCTGATCGTCTGTCTGCCTGCCTGCCCTTGACACCACCCTGAGAGGCCAGGGACAGCGTTGTCCCGGCTTCCACCTGTCCATGACCCCAAACTCACAGGCGGCTTTGCCAAGAAGAGGATGCAGCCCTTCTCTGAGCCCCTCAGATACCGGGGCTCCTTCCAAGGTCCTGGAAAATGTGTTCAGAAGATCATTTCGTCTTCTTTTTAAGATGCTTTGATCCTTTTGTTTCTTGGCGATGGCCTCTCTCCCAACTGTGTATGTCTCAGACCCGACGAAACCCGACCCACCCTGCATCTCGTGTCCACCTCTGCCTCTTACTTGCAGCACCCCTGCTCCCCGTTTTGCCCCCTTTCCTAAACGCCCTGGTGACTTGAGGGAGGAGCACAGGGAACCTGCCGGGAGAGACGGAGCTGGCACAGCCAGAGGGCGGGCGCAGTGACAGGTGCCTTAGTAATGGGAGACGTGCCCCCAGGTGCTGGCCTACATCAATGGGGCTGTGTCCAGCAAACCGAGGGTGTCCCTGGCCCACACCATGCCTTCCCGAAATGTGTCCTTGCGGCTGCGGGACCTCCGGGAGGAGGATTCTGGCTCCTACGTGTGCACCGTGAATGTGGGAGACACTGCCGGCTCCAACTTGGCCCACAGCAGCAAAACCCTGGAGCTGACCGTGCTAGGTGAGTGCAAAGCACCCACTGAAGGTCCTGCTCCACCTGGCAGCAGCCAGGGCTGGGCACTGCCGGGGCGCGGGGCTGGAGGAGGGGCCGCTGAGTGGCAGCAGGGTGGGAGGCGTGGCAGGCCTGCAGTCCACTGGTTGTGGGCTAACCTGTCCCCCATTCCCAGTTCCTCCAGCGCCTCCGTCCTGCCACCTCATGGGCATGCCCCATGTGGGTGGCAATGTGACCCTGAGCTGCCAGTCCCCGAGGAGTAAGCCTACTGCCAAGTACCGGTGGATGCAGCTGCCCCCGTTCAAACAGGTTTTCTACTCACCGGTTTTAGGTGAGGGGACTGGCCAGGGAGCGGGAGGGACAGGGGGCCCTGGGGGTGTCCTGCTGTGTCGGTGCAAGCCCCAGCGCTCTGTGTGCCTCTGCCCCCATTGCACCTCCTCTGTGAGTGGCATCAGTAGCCTGGACTTGAACACACCTGCTGTGAAGAATACTCAGGGACGACTGGGGCTTTCACTTTTTTAGTCTGTTATAGGCCGCATACCAGAGACCTGGGTGGTAGGGGGATGGAAGTCACCCCCCCAGAAGGGGATGGCCATGCCAGTCACTTCTCCATTGTCCTCCTGGGGTTTGGGGCACACATGCCCATGATCCCAGCGTGGTTTTCAAGCCACTGGTTCTGGGACTCAAACTGCGGTCGGCCACGTGGGGTCCAGCACTTTAACCACTATACTCCCTGCTGGCCCCTAGCTGGGCCATTTAAATGTGGAGCACAGAGAAGTGTGACTTGTCAGGCACGGGACTGGCATTGCATGAGTGGGACAATGCCATTTTGGAGCTCCATGCTGAAGTATGTAGTTTAAGATGTGCCGGAAAATGCGAAATGACATAAATGCAGGGAAACGTCAGCACCTGCAGGACCTGGGTGCTGCATATGTGGGGTTTCACTCTGCCACTCTTTCTATTTCCATGTGACCGCTTTAAAATAAATAAATAAATAAGTAAATAAAAGCTTATTCCTTTTTAAGATAGTGATTATCCCAGGAACCAGCAGTTAGCGTAATGGCTAACTGGACTCTCACGTGGTCGCAAACCGAGGGTGTCCCTGGCCCACACCATGCCTTCCCGAAATGTGTCCTTGCGGCTGCGGGACCTCCGGGAGGAGGATTCTGGCTCCTACGTGTGCACCGTGAATGTGGGAGACACTGCCGGCTCCAACTTGGCCCACAGCAGCAAAACCCTGGAGCTGACCGTGCTAGGTGAGTGCAAAGCACCCACTGAAGGTCCTGCTCCACCTGGCAGCAGCCAGGGCTGGGCACTGCCGGGGCGCGGGGCTGGAGGAGGGGCCGCTGAGTGGCAGCAGGGTGGGAGGCGTGGCAGGCCTGCAGTCCACTGGTTGTGGGCTAACCTGTCCCCCATTCCCAGTTCCTCCAGCGCCTCCGTCCTGCCACCTCATGGGCATGCCCCATGTGGGTGGCAATGTGACCCTGAGCTGCCAGTCCCCGAGGAGTAAGCCTACTGCCAAGTACCGGTGGATGCAGCTGCCCCCGTTCAAACAGGTTTTCTACTCACCGGTTTTAGGTGAGGGGACTGGCCAGGGAGCGGGAGGGACAGGGGGCCCTGGGGGTGTCCTGCTGTGTCGGTGCAAGCCCCAGCGCTCTGTGTGCCTCTGCCCCCATTGCACCTCCTCTGTGAGTGGCATCAGTAGCCTGGACTTGAACACACCTGCTGTGAAGAATACTCAGGGACGACTGGGGCTTTCACTTTTTTAGTCTGTTATAGGCCGCATACCAGAGACCTGGGTGGTAGGGGGATGGAAGTCACCCCCCCAGAAGGGGATGGCCATGCCAGTCACTTCTCCATTGTCCTCCTGGGGTTTGGGGCACACATGCCCATGATCCCAGCGTGGTTTTCAAGCCACTGGTTCTGGGACTCAAACTGCGGTCGGCCACGTGGGGTCCAGCACTTTAACCACTATACTCCCTGCTGGCCCCTAGCTGGGCCATTTAAATGTGGAGCACAGAGAAGTGTGACTTGTCAGGCACGGGACTGGCATTGCATGAGTGGGACAATGCCATTTTGGAGCTCCATGCTGAAGTATGTAGTTTAAGATGTGCCGGAAAATGCGAAATGACATAAATGCAGGGAAACGTCAGCACCTGCAGGACCTGGGTGCTGCATATGTGGGGTTTCACTCTGCCACTCTTTCTATTTCCATGTGACCGCTTTAAAATAAATAAATAAATAAGTAAATAAAAGCTTATTCCTTTTTAAGATAGTGATTATCCCAGGAACCAGCAGTTAGCGTAATGGCTAACTGGACTCTCACGTGGTCGACCGCGGTTCGCATCCCAGACCTGGTGGTTTGGAACTCACGCCGGGCGCATGTGCGTGCGTGCCCAAGATCCCGAGAGGAGAATGGAGGAGAAGGGATTGCAGCGTGACTCCCCCACACCGGGGGGGTGATTTCTCGCTTTCTGTCTCTGTCTCTCTCTGTCTGGTGAGCGCACGCGCCCTATAGCGAAAACCTCTCAAAAAAAAAAGATGGTGCTTACCAGGCCGGCTGAGGCGTTTTGGTAAGTCAGAGAACTCAAGTTCAGTGCAGCGTGAGCGGCCAGCAGTGTGGCGGGGGTCATGACCAGCCCGGGTCACCTTCTGCACCTGGGGGAGGCTGTGCTGCCCTGTTCACAGATGAGGACATGGGGACCCGGGGCTACCGAGGGCCTCTGCCGGGTCCTGGCTTCCTTGCCCCTCGCCTCCTCTCTCATCACGCTGGCGATGGTCCTCCTTGCACCATAACAGCCACGGCTGCGGGAGAGGAAGTGGGCGCTGGGCTCACAGGCCTGCCCCTGGGAGCAGGGCCCACCTGCTGGCTGTCACCTTTCAGCTCCTTCACGAACAGTGTGCTGTCCGGAGAGTCCGGGAGGACGTTCCAGAGTAGGACAGGCTTTTTCTTTTTTTAATGGAAAAGCGGGTGCCTGATGGCTACGCTGTGCCCACAGATGAGATTCAAGGCTCCTTAAGTCTCACCAACCTCTCGGCTACCAGGTCTGGAGTGTATGTCTGCACGGCCCGCAATGAGGTGGGCAGTGCTCAGTGCAACGTCACCCTGGCGGTGAGCACAGGTCAGTGAGGGGTACGTGTGGCGAGGGGAGGCCAGTGCAGGGTGGGTGTGGGGCGGGGGTGCCCTTGGCTAGTGCAGGTCCTGGTCAAATGCTCATGCAGGGTGGTGTTCCTGGCAGCTGCCCTTTCCCCAGCAGGGGAGGGAAGGGCATGGTGGAAGGGCATGGCGGCAGTGCAGGGCGGGCAAGGCAGGACCAGGAGGCCAGGACAGCTGGCGGCTGCCTGACACCACACTCTTCCCAGGGCCCGGGGCTTCTGTGGTGGCCGGCGCAGTCGTGGGCACACTGGTCGGGCTTGGGCTGCTGGCTGGGCTAGTCCTCCTGTACCAACGCAGCGGCAAGGCCCTGGAGGAGCCGGCCAATGACATCAAGTAAGGGTCTCTGCTGCCAGGGCGGGGCCAGTGGCCTCCAGCCGGAGTAGCTGGAGGGGGTCCCAGGCCCCTGGGGGGAGGGGCAGGGACAGTGGCCTCCTGCAGGCGTAGCTGGAGGGGTCCCAGGGTCAGGAGAGGTGGGGGGCAGCGACCTCCTGCAGGAATAGCTGGAGGGGGTCCCAGGGCTGGGGGGAGGCGGTGGGCAGCTCAGAAGCTCTTCTCTCCTGCCCTCTCCCCTGACCCCTGACCACTTCTCTGACCCCCAGGGAGGATGCCGTCGCTCCCCGGACCCTGCCCTGGCCCAAGGGCTCAGACACAGTCTCCAAGAATGGGACTCTGTCCTCGGTCACCTCAGCACGTGCCCTCCGGCCCCCCCCTGGTCCTCTCAGGCCTGGTGCCCTGACCCCCACACCCAGTCTTTCCAGCCAGGCCCTTCCTTCACCACGACCGTCCAGGACAAATGGGGCCCACCCGCGGCCAGCGTCCCCGGGCCCCGGTGGGGTGTCCCCCTCTGCCCTGAGCCGCATGGGTGCTACGCCCCTGATGGTTCCCGCCCAGAGCCAGGCTGGGTCTCTGGTGTGAGGTCTGGCCACGTACTGGCCCAACCAGGTGGCCTGCAACGGTCACCCGCACAGGGCTGAGTCCTGCCCCAGCCACTCTGCCCTCCAGTCCTCTGCCCCACATGTCACTCTGGGAAGACTCAGGAAGACCTAACTGTCCAGGAGCCGAAGGAGGGGCTGAGATGCGGAGGGGTGCCACCTCTGCTACTCCCCGGGAAGCAGCCAGTTGTCCCCCGGGTGCCTCGGGGTGACCTGTACCACCTCCTCCTGCGTCAACACACCTGCCCTGCTGGCTTGGTTGGGTCTGCTGGGGCAGGAGATAAGGAAGATAGTTTAAAACTAACGTGAAGTACGTGTTTTTGTCCTCATTTTACAAATGCCAATAAATATGCATTGTGTTTATATGGAACAAGAATTAAACCTTTTCAAACAAGGAGTTGGCTGATGTTGGACTGCCGGGAGCGGCCCTCTCCAGATGAACGCTCTTCTAGAGTTTTCCAGGAGGCCGTCTGCTGCCCTGTGGTGGGGAGGCACAAGAAGCCAGAGCGGAGGGGACCCTCATCCCCTGGGCAGCCTGGGTGGCCAGGGCACAGCTACGTGTGCAGGACAAAAGAGAGCTTGGCCCGAGTGGGCACCCAGCCCGTCTTTGCCCACACACATTCCTGCCCCACCAAAGCCTCCCCCGGGTACGGACAGGGGACGAGCACCACCCGGTCACACCCTTTCCTGCGGAGGGTGGGCTCCTGTTTCTCTGCCCATGAGGTGTACAGGGTTTGGGAGTGGGAGGCCTGAGTGTTCCATGGAAGCTTCCTCCCCACTGTGCCTGGGCACGGTGGTCCGGGCTGGTGGGTCACGAGTGAAGACCTTGCCAGAGGTGCCTGTGTCTCTGAAGAAATAAACACGTAAGCTTAAAGAATAAGCAACAAGAATCTCCAAAGGGCCAGGGTCTGGCTTGAGCTCTTGCGGAGGGCCATGTTGTTCCCACTGCCAGCACAATGACCCTCTCCATCCAGAGCTGACCGTCTCCTCCAGGCCCCCTGGGTGAGCCTCCCCTTGGAGCCCACGCCCAGCCCAGCAGAGCCGTAGGCCTTGGGGGCAGGCGGAAGGAGCCTGCCCAAGGTTCTGGGCCGGGCTGCAGGGAGGGCTCTGCTCCGTTTGCTCTGTGATAACCAGTCTGCCCAGTGCTGCCCGTACCAGGAAGGCCCTGGTGCTTCCTCTCAGCCCCAGCACCCAGAGCCCACAGCAGGAGACAGAACACGCCATGACCCAGCTGCTGTGGCCCTTCCTCTGCCAGGCACTGCTGGGCCTGGCATGCCTAAGAGGTGAGGGGCCAGGCTGGGGCAGAGAGGGGAGGGGACCTGCAAAGTGCAGCATGTGGGGGCCGACTCCACAGTGAGTGCGAGGGGGGGTGCCCGTGGGGCCATGGTTTTCCTTTCCTGCCAAACACACCCTGTGCCTCACCTGGTCTTGTCATTTTACCCACAAAACCAACCAGGCAGTGGCCCCCACCCTCCCTGAAACCTCAGGTTTTAAGAAGGGAGAAGCTGGCTTAAGGGAGAGGGTGTACTCTGGGCTGCTGGTGGGGGGCTACCTGGGTAGGGCCATGGCCTGCCTCTGCCCACAGCCCTGGGGCTAGCTGTGGAGGTCAAGGTCCCCGCTGAGCCACTGAGCACACCGGTGGGCAGGACAGCTGAGCTAACCTGCAGCTACAGCACGTCCGTGGGAGACAGCTTCGCCCTGGAGTGGAGCTTCGCACCGCCCGGGACCCCCGTCTCTGCAGCCCATCCGGTGAGCTGAAGGCACCTGCCGGGGGAGAGGCAGGGACAGAGGACCCAGGGGCCGAGAGGCGAGGCGAGGAGGGTGGTCTGAGGACCAGCAAGTTTGGATGCAAAGCTGGGGGTGCTTCCTGTTCCCTGGGGCTGCAGTCTGTGGTGACCTATCACCCTTCCCTTTTCTGTAGCTCTGAGTCCGACTCCCTGCGGTCAGTGCAGCCCCCACTTCCGTATGACCCCAGTGACACCAAGATGTCGAGATGGAAAACTGTCACATCTCCCCACAGACCCTGTGCTCAGTGGGGGGCAGTCAGCGCCTCAGGCTCTCAGTGCTGGGTGCGGCTGGGTTCGGCACCGAGAGCCGTTCCTGGTTCCACCTGGGTGGCAGTGGCCTCTCACACCTGCTCTTCAGGCGGGGACCAGGTTTGATGCCAGGCCCAGAGTGTGTCTCCCACCCTCCCCAGATCCTGTATTTCACCAATGGCCATCTGTACCCCACTGGCTCGAAGGCGAGGAGGGCCAGCCTGCTTCAGAACCCCCCCACTGGGGGGGTGGCCACCCTGACGCTGACCGACGTTCACCCTTCAGATACCGGAACCTACCTCTGCCAAGTGAACAACCCACCCGATTTCTACACCAATGGGCTGGGGCTGATCAACTTCACCGTGCTGGGTGAGGGGCCTGCTACACTGCCTGGGTGTCCCCACTTCAGCCGAAATGCTCAGCGCCCCTGGAGCCCAGGGGAAACATCTCTGGGACCTGGCTCCACCCTCCACAGCGTCCCCTCCCTGGGGCCTGGCAACAAAGGGTCTGAGAGAGGAAGCCCTTCCCACAGATCTGAGTCACTCCCTGCCCCAGCTCTGTCCAGCTCCCTGCCATGCCCAGGGGAGCCTCGTTCCATTCCGTCTCTTCTAGGTCAGGAGCGGCCATTAAAGGAAAGGGCCCCATTTTCATACTGACGGAGCTGCCCAGAGCAGCAGCTAGAAGGCTCGGAGAGGCGGGGATGTTTGGGTGGATGAGAAGCTGCAGGACAGGGGGCAGATGCTGCGTCACACACTGAGGGCTGCCGTGTGTGTCTGGCAGGCGGGAACGGGAACAGCAAGTGGACATCACACTAACACTTCGGCTTGCCGTGAACTCCCAGTCGCACTGATTCCTGGGGACACGGGGCTGTGAGTGGCAGTGGACCACTGTCTTTGGTAGGGGGATCCACACAGGAGATCTAGCACTTCCTGGGATGAGACGAAGGATTGTGGGTGCTTTCTGTGCTTCTCTCAGTGCCCCCCAGCACCCCCTTATGCAGCCAGAGCGGGCTCTTCGCCGTGGGAGGCGCTGCGGCGCTGCGATGCAGCTCATCCGAGGGCGCGCCCAAGCCGGTGTACAACTGGGTGCGCCTGGGGCCTTCTCCTACGCCCCCTCCCGGCAG
>NW_006159487.1:261777-263881 GCF_000334495.1 Tupaia belangeri chinensis | reverse complement strand
GGAGGCAGGGCTTTCTGATGGCTCTCGTTCATCTGCTTCTGCGGGGTTTCTTTTAGATTTGTTAAGGGTCACTTCTGAACTGCCTAGGAGGAGACAGCGTGGACTGGCTTGAACCATGCCGCCATTTCGGGGTGGGGGTGCAGTCTGTGGTGACCTATCACCCTTCCCTTTTCTGTAGCTCTGAGTCCGACTCCCTGCGGTCAGTGCAGCCCCCACTTCCGTATGACCCCAGTGACACCAAGATGTCGAGATGGAAAACTGTCACATCTCCCCACAGACCCTGTGCTCAGTGGGGGGCAGTCAGCGCCTCAGGCTCTCAGTGCTGGGTGCGGCTGGGTTCGGCACCGAGAGCCGTTCCTGGTTCCACCTGGGTGGCAGTGGCCTCTCACACCTGCTCTTCAGGCGGGGACCAGGTTTGATGCCAGGCCCAGAGTGTGTCTCCCACCCTCCCCAGATCCTGTATTTCACCAATGGCCATCTGTACCCCACTGGCTCGAAGGCGAGGAGGGCCAGCCTGCTTCAGAACCCCCCCACTGGGGGGGTGGCCACCCTGACGCTGACCGACGTTCACCCTTCAGATACCGGAACCTACCTCTGCCAAGTGAACAACCCACCCGATTTCTACACCAATGGGCTGGGGCTGATCAACTTCACCGTGCTGGGTGAGGGGCCTGCTACACTGCCTGGGTGTCCCCACTTCAGCCGAAATGCTCAGCGCCCCTGGAGCCCAGGGGAAACATCTCTGGGACCTGGCTCCACCCTCCACAGCGTCCCCTCCCTGGGGCCTGGCAACAAAGGGTCTGAGAGAGGAAGCCCTTCCCACAGATCTGAGTCACTCCCTGCCCCAGCTCTGTCCAGCTCCCTGCCATGCCCAGGGGAGCCTCGTTCCATTCCGTCTCTTCTAGGTCAGGAGCGGCCATTAAAGGAAAGGGCCCCATTTTCATACTGACGGAGCTGACCAGAGCAGCAGTAAGAAGGCTCGGAGAGGCGGGGATGTTTGGGTGGATGAGAAGCTGCAGGACAGGGGGCAGATGCTGCGTCACACACTGAGGGCTGCCGTGTGTGTCTGGCAGGCGGGAACGGGAACAGCAAGTGGACATCACACTAACACTTCGGCTTGCCGTGAACTCCCAGTCGCACTGATTCCTGGGGACACGGGGCTGTGAGTGGCAGTGGACCACTGTCTTTGGTAGGGGGATCCACACAGGAGATCTAGCACTTCCTGGGATGAGACGAAGGATTGTGGGTGCTTTCTGTGCTTCTCTCAGTGCCCCCCAGCACCCCCTTATGCAGCCAGAGCGGGCTCTTCGCCGTGGTGGCCGGCTATGCGTCTGATCCGGGGGCGCGCCCAAGCCGGTGTACAACTGGGTGCGCCTGGGGCCTTCTCCTACGCCCCCTCCTGGCAGCATGGTTCAAGGTAAGGCCCTAACACGCCACACACCCATCGCCAGCTCCAGGCCTCCCCTGCCTCTTCCTGGGCTTGCGCCGTCTGCACCGTCTGGCCAGACACTCCTGGGCACAGCTCTCTAGCTTAATGTGCCCCAGCTCGGAGGCAGGAGGCAGGGCGTTCTGATGGCTCTGGTTCATCTGCTTCTGGGGGGTTTCTTTTAGATTTGTTAAGGGTCACTTCTGAACTGCCTAGGAGGAGACAGCGTGGACTGGCTTGAACCATGCCGCCATTTCGGGGTGGGGGGCGGCGTACACAAAAGAGCTGCTCAGCTCCCTGAACCGGCTGCCTTACCTTTCCTGAAACCCCAGCATACCCATCCATGATGCAGAAAAGACCTGGGTCAGCTCACAGGTGCCCAGAGGGTACGGCTGCTGGCCAGCCCCCACCCCAGCCCCACCCCATTTCTGACCCTTCACATGTGTCTCCCAGTCCTGACAGGGCAGCTGCGGCAGCACTGGGACTCCTCCGGTCAGAGGACCGCTCATGTCTTTTCTTTTTTGAGAGATTTTTGCTATAGGGCGCGTGCGCTCACCGGGCAGACAGACAGAAAGTGAGAAATCACCCCCAGGCGCATGGACACCCCACAGTCTTCTCTCCTCCATTCTCCTCTTGGGATCTTGGGCACGCATGCACACGTGCCTGACATGAGTTTTA
>NW_006159487.1:257142-259633 GCF_000334495.1 Tupaia belangeri chinensis | reverse complement strand
CACCCCATTTCTGACCATTCACATGTGTCTCCCAGTCCTGACAGGGCAGCTGCGGCAGCACTGGGACTCCTCCGGTCAGAGGACCGCTCATGTCTTTTCTTTTTTGAGAGATTTTTGCTATAGGGCGCGTGCGCTCACCGGGCAGACAGACAGAAAGTGAGAAATCACCCCCAGGCGCATGGACACCCCACAGTCTTCTCTCCTCCATTCTCCTCTTGGGATCTTGGGCACGCATGCACACGTGCCTGACATGAGTTTTAAGCCATTGGGTCCAGGACTCGAACTGCGGTCAACTACATGGGAGTCCGGCGACATAGCCATTACGTCATCTGCTGGTCCCCGTGTCTGTCTGTTCTCTGGGTCTGCTCTCCCACGGATAAATGAGGCTGGTCCTCCCTGACGGCACTGCTACGGAAGTGCAGGTGCACTCCTCCCGCAGAGGCTCAGACGTCCCTCACCCCTAGACCAGGCATCTGGCCAGCTCACCCTCACCAATCTCTCCCTGGCCTCCTCTGGCACGTACCGCTGTGTGGCCACCAACCAGATGGGCACGGCCTCCTGTGAGCTGACCCTCTCTGTGTCCGGTAGGTCTTGATGGGACGCAGGGCAGAGCCCTTGCAGACAGGCTGCGGTGGGGGCTTCATGAAGCTGAGGGTGAACCAGGAGGGTCTGATGCTCGGAGGACCCTGTCTCCTTAGGCCCCTCAAAAGGGCGAGTGGCGGGGGCTCTGATCGGGGTGCTCCTGGGCGTGCTGTTGCTGTCAGTCGCTGCCTTCTGCCTGACAAGGTTCCAGAGAGAGAGGAGGAAGCCAGAGGAGACGTACGGGGGCAGTGACCTTTGGTGAGCAGGGCTGGGGTCTCGCAGAGGGAGAGGCTGTGGTCACAGTAGCACCTTCAGCCCTCAAAATGGTGAGTCCTGAGAAGTGTTTGGGGCAGGGGTGCTCAGCCTGAGACTTAGGTGCTGGAAATCGGGGCTCGAGTATGTGGCCGGGTGTACACAGTGATGGCGAAGAGACAGGGAGTGCTCAGGGGCTGACCGGTCCTGTCTTCAGACTTGGAAAACCATCGGCCTTCTGTCCACAGGTGGGAATGGGGATGGCCCTAAGCACACAGCTGGGGGAGAGCAGAGGCAGGCCCCCCGCTGGGCCAGTGGCCCCAGGGTGCAGAGCTGGAATCAGAGCAGTGCTTCTCAGAGTGGGGACCTCAGGGGCCCCCAGGGCTGTCAGCAACCCTAACCCCCACCCAGACCCTGACCGTGACCAGGGCTGCTCTGCATGGAGTCGCAGGCCGCCCACCCCTCCTGGACACTCCGAGAGGCCAATCATTCCATGCACAACAAAACAGTCTCCGGGTCAGAGGGTGGCGTCCTCCCAGGGAAGCTTCCAGCCTTCACTCAGGATCTGTCCCTGCCCATCAGGGAGGATGCCATGGCTCCCGGGACTCTCGGCACTTCGGCGAGGGCCGGTTCCAGTCACAGACTCCTGGAGAGGCCCCCTGCGGCCAGCACCCGCACCCAAGCTCCCGCTGGTGGCTGGTGTGTGACCCACCCCACCCCTGCCCTGAGGGCCACCCCAGCTAGTAAAGCCTCCACCACTCTGTGGCCTGGTTCTTCCCGTTGGAATGGCGTTTCTCTAGGGCCTCCCAGGGAGCCACCGTGAGGGGAGTGGGCTGGAGGGTCAGGCCGGGAGCATCTACGAAGTCAAGGGTGCCTCTCCCCTCCCTCCGCTGAAGGGCCGCGCCGTCGCCCTCCCCTGCACCCGCTCGCTCGGACATTCCTCTTTATTGTTCACATTCCAACCCAGCACGGTCACATGCAACACGGAGACTGACAGCCTTCCGGCTGCAGCCCTGGGACCGGGGCGGGGCCGCAGCCGGAGGACCGGGCGGGCCGCGGAGGCCTCGCCCTCCGGAGCCCCCAGGCGCTGGGGGTCTGCACGCGCGGGAGAGCTGCAGAGAGTGGAGGGGCGGCGGCAGGCAAGTGTGGGGTAGGAACGTCCTTTCCCATCCGAGCCGGAGCCGGGAGCACCCGGCCCCCTGAAAGCCTTCTTCCTCTCTCTCCCCGTCCCGGACCCGAAGTTCTGGGCGCCGCCGGGGCGGAGCAGCAGACCGGGGAGCCGCTGGGGCCTGGGGGCGAGCGGGCGGGCCTGGCGACACCAAAGGCGCCCGGGCAGCGGCGGCCCGGCTGCATGCTGGCGGGGGGCTGCGAGAGGCTGGAGAGGGACGTGGGGGGCTCGAGAGGGGACGGGCGAGCGGGACCACAAGAGACCGGAACCGAACGACTCCGACGGAGAGTGCCTGGGAAGGGGAGTCCTGGGGCGCGCGGGCTCCGAAAGCTGGCTGGCAGGGGGTCACGAACACGGCAGGGCAGTCTCGTCGCTGCGACAGGGACGCGGCATCCATCTGTCCTCAGGAACTGAGGGAGAGGCTGCCTGAGCACGCGCCCGCCCGGAGCCCGCCCCGGGGCGGGGCGCAGAGCGGGCGTCGGCCCAGGG
>NW_006159487.1:252082-256928 GCF_000334495.1 Tupaia belangeri chinensis | reverse complement strand
GGTCCCCCGGACCCCGGGCCCTTCCGGCCGCGCTCGCCGCTCTTGATCTTCTTCCGCGCCATGTGGCCCCGGAAACTCGCCTGGATTTTGGCGGCGGCCGCGTTGGCTCCGGGGTCGTCCAGCGGGATGTCCAGGATATCGTCGTCCGGCTTGGAGCACGCGCTCTCCTAGGGCGGGCAGGGGCGCTGTTGGGGTCGCTGCGCCGAGACCCGCGGAGCAGTAGAGCTAGGGGGTGGCCCAGGGCGCAGAAGGGGGTGTGTTGGGTGCCTGCCCTCCTGGGTCGTTCCGGGCCAGGTGGTCGCCTGTGCGCCGGATTCCGGACGGAGCAGCGCTGGCTCTGAGTGCGGGGAAGCCGGAGAGCCCTTCCGGTAGGCCGTCCCCAGCAGCGCCTTACAGGAGCCGGAGGACAACACGTGGCGCCCGGGCCTGCCCTCCAGTCCAGGGTTCCTGCGGAGCAGGTGTAGACGCCCCAGCAGGGCATCCCTGTCCCTGAGTACACAGGCCAGGGCCCACTAGGACCAGAGGGAGCGTGCCCGCCTCCCCGGGCCAAAGGCGCACTGCATTGCTGGCTGCTCCCACCATGCGCGGAAGATAGGCGCTATCTGGGGGAAGTGAGGGAAAGAAGGTCGCTCCAAAAAGCAAGGAGACCTCAGGTGGCGTCTGCTCAGGAGGGAGGCGGGCTCACAGACACTCGCCTTAGCCGGGCAGTAAAGCAGAGGGCTGCCCTAGCTTACCCGGAACTGACAGGGGCTCAGGGACCTGCCAGAGGAGGCAGATTGCTGCTGGCCGCCACAAGATTTGGCCCTTCGGTATCAGCAGAAGCCTACTCTGTAAAATAGGTAGGTGCCACCGAGGAAACGGGCCTTGGATCTAACTGCAGTCTCTGGGCCATTGTTTAACGGCATCTCAGTCCCTTCATCTGAAAATAATATTCACCTCCATGGGTTGGGGAGGATAAACAGCATGATACACGGTTTCTGGCACCATCTAGTTGCTCGATAAATAAATGCTAGCTATTATTATGATTATTTTAAATAAGAATTCTACATTGACGCAAAATAGCTGTTTTTGTAGGCCAAAAGTGGTTATATAATAACAATTTTATAAGGTTCAACCTAATAATCAAACCCACCCCCGTGCCCCAAAAGTAGGTCTGCTTCTCTGACAGCCTGCCCTCCCTGCGAGGAGAGGATCTGGGATTGATGAGGACTGATGGTGCACCCATCAGAGTGAGCCTGGCAGGCAGAGGGATGCAGCCTGGAACATTCCGCTGCTTGGCATCATGCCGGCATCAGCGTGGTCAGGATGGAGTGGTTTCTGCGAGGGCTTGATAGTGCTCGTCCCGTGGTTTCGTGTTTGGTCTCTGGAGGTGCTGAGCCTAGTGGGTGGTGACTGGCTCATAGTACCTGCACCATGGGGCCCACGGCGTCCCAGCTCCGTGAGATGGGGTCAGGTCTGGCCATCATGAAAGCGCTGGCCCAGTTTGCCTGCTGCTCTTGCACCCACCTGCCACCCTCTGTGCTCCTGCTGTGGGCGAGCCTGATGCCAACCCTGTGCCCCGGGCGCTTTCCAGCCACTAGAAGGGTGAGTTAACAACCCTGTTTCTCTCAGCCCCCCAGTGTCATGTGTTTCTGTTAGCAAGCCTGAGGGATTAAGAAGGCTGCTATGGAGCTAGAAGGGCATTTCTCAGGCGGCATAACGGCTACGTTGCTGGACTCCCATGTCATCAACTGCGATTTGAATCCCGGACCTGACACCTTGGGACTTGTGCCAAGCCTGTGTGTGTGTGTGCCCCGAATCCCAAGCGGAGAATGGAGAAGGGATTGCAGCATGGCCATCCCCCCAGGGGGTGATTTCTCACTTTCTGTCTCTGTCTCTAGTGAGTGCATGTGCTCTATAGCAAATACCATGCTAAAAAATAGCACAGAAGGGTGTTTCTTGACCTGGCCTCTGGCTTCCAGGCCTTTTGTCTGAGGACCTTCCAGTGCTCTCGCCACCTCTTTCTCGGAGGCCCAAGGTGACCGAAGTCGTGGCCAGAGTGCTCAGGGCTGCTCACCCTGCCCTCCTCACTCGTCCAGGTCTCAGAAGTGGATCTGGCATGAGTGAGGCGTCCATGGTTACTGCCTCAGCCAGGTGCTGGCGGAGGAGCACAGGTGTGGACCCCAGACGCCTGGGCCCAGGCAGGCGAGTGGCTCCCAGAGCTGCCCTCGTTGCTCGGGCTTCGGTTCCCTCCAGCTCACGCTCACAACATGTGCCGCGGAACGAGTCTTGGAGTCAGCACGAGGCCTGTGTGCGTGGGGCCGCACACCCGTCCCTCCCAGCCTGGAGGTCTCCCGGACCCCACTCCTCACATTTGAAAACCAGAGGCACCTCCTCTGGTTTCTTGGGCTCTCAGAGTGCACGTCTTTCTTGGGATGTTCACGGGGAACGAGAGGCTTTTCAGAGAGGGCCATGGCCGTAAGAGGCCATCCCAGCCCACCGCCTCCTCGTCGACGCAGCTGTGGAGGGGCAGGCAGTCAAGCCAGAAAGGGCCGTCTTCCTCCAACCACGCTGACCGCTGACTGACCTGCTGGCACCCCCGTCCCCAGCTGGTCAAGAATGGAAACCAAGAGCAGCAGGCACGGCCACCCCCACTAGCCACTCCGACAGCAGATTCTCAGGAGGGAGCTGCTGGCTCCAGCAGTGGGACTGGAGGGGGACGAAAGGCACCCTGGGAGGGGCACATCGTCGTGGTGCCGGGTGGTGCCTGCCAAGGCCAGGGTGGACGGTGTGTGCCTGAGCTCTGAGGTATCTGCGAGGTCAGGGCCTACGAGGGGGCGCATTGGCAAAGCAGGAGCCATGGCTCCCCGCCTTATTAAAGCTGTCTGCATCAAAACAGAACCCTTTGTATCAGCCTGTTTTAAACCCTGACCAAACAGAGCCCAGAGGGCCAAGGGGGGCGTTTTCTCACATGGTGTGGGCTGGGACCAAGAACTGTCATGAGACTTCTGTGAGGGTGTCTGCCGGAAACTGCCTGTCCACACCTGGGCGGACCCCTCTGGTTATGGGCCCCAGGGGCCCGGGGTGACGTGGTCCCTAAACCACTGACAAGTCACCCCTCCTTTACCCTCCCCCCCCACGCCCGCCCGCCTGAGCCCGGGGTCTCTTCCTTTACCCTCCCCACGCCCACCTGCCTGAGTCGGGGTCTCTTCTGGCCGGCGCGTCCACACTGCAGTGGCCGTTTCCCTGGGAGTGTTTTCCTTTTAGCCTTACCCCTGGCCACTGGAAGGTGCTCCACGCCGCTACGAGCGGCCCCGCATTCGGCCACGCCTCGCCAGAGCTGGGCCAGGTTGGATGAGCTCTCCTGCAGCTCCCCAGGCCCAGCAGCGCTGGGAACCGCCCCGCCCGCTGCGTGGTAGGTACACCCGTGCACAACCGCTGTCAGTCCCCGTTTCAGACAGGAAACACATCAGGGATGTTCTGTAACTCGCCAGGTCACGCAGCCACAGACACGGATCAGACCCAGCAGCCTGTGCTGGTGACCACTGCTGTAGGGCAGGTGGGCAACAGGTCCTGGGCCAGGGCAAAGACTCCGCAGGAGAGCAGGACCTGACGCTGCCCCTCACCTGCTCACACTGAGCGCATAGGAAAGCGTGGATGTGGCTGTGGCTCGGTGAGCCAGCCCGAAGCAGCTCTCTCTCGAAAGGAAAGAGACCTCTTTTCGCTTTCCTGCTCTCCGACTCCTGACCAGGGGGAAGGGAGGGGATAAGGCAGGCTAGGTTCTTCCCACACGCTGGTGGAGGCGGCCGCCAGGACAACCAGAACCAAGGGTGAAGAGGGACCCGCCTCAGCTGGAGGCGGCTGTTCTCCCGCCACGTCCCCGCTTGGCCCAGTGTAGGATGCGGGGCTAGAGGACGAGGTTCAGCCAGCCCACCCTCCAGGGGCTCTGGGCCTGCACCCCGTCCCTCTCCCTGCAGTCCCAGAATGGCCTTGTGGACTGGGAGCTCTGGAGTGCAGAAGCACAGACGAAGTCCAGGGCCTAGGCCACTGGACAGCTGTGGCCACCTCTGCTGTGTGGGTGGGCGGCCTCTCCAGGAGACAGTGACTCCTCAGGGTGCACTGCTGGGCCCCAGGACAGAGCAGGGCCTACAGGGAAGGCCCTCACAGCTGCACAGGGGTCAGGGCACTCCTCTCAGCCGCGCTGCCCACTGACCAGGCCTCAGGACGCCTTCCCTGTCCTGCCCTCTCAGCCCGGGTGTGTTCTCTATGAAGCCACCGCTGGGCGCTCGTCCTCAGAGGGGCCCCGTTCCTCCTCCGTCCTCCCCAGGGCATGTTAGGGGCATGGTGCTGAAAACGAGGGCTAGCCTAGGCCCTCCACACCCAACAGCCAGGTTCTGGGAAAAGCCTGGGCGTGCATGTCTGTGGGACGTCCCAGCCCTGGGGGCTGTGGCGAGGCACATGGCCGGTCAGGGGCTGGCAGCTACTATAATCCTGGCAGGAGTGGACAGCACCACCGCGGCTACAGGGTGCTCGGCGTCAGGTCAAGGCAGGGAAGTCTGACCTCCTACAGAGCTGGGACCGCCTCTCCTTCCAGACCTCACCGGCCCTTTCTTTTCTCCTGTGCGGCTGGGTGGGTGGAGGTGCAGGGCGGGCAGTGGCCTCCCAAGTCACCGTCGGGGCGCCGAGCGCCTCAAGGTGTGGCGGCCCCCCCCCCCGCCCCTCCCCGGAACAGCACTGCCTACGTCCAGGCTGACCAGAGCGGTCAAGGATAACCTGCGCGGGACAGGGCGCTCGGGCCGTCGGGATCGTGGGGACCGGCCCATCCGCCCACCGACGGCGGCGTGGGGTGGCGAGTGGGGGGGCCGGA
>NW_006159487.1:247487-251258 GCF_000334495.1 Tupaia belangeri chinensis | reverse complement strand
AGCGCCCACGAGCACAGCTACCCACCTTGCGCAGGTGCGGGAGAACGTGCCGCCAGCACACACCGTCTGCGCGCAGCCCGCAGTCGTGGGGATTTACACCCAGACTGGAATGGACGCCGGCGGGCCGGGGCCGCGTGTCCCTCCAGCAGACTGACCTCCCCATCTACTGCCTCAGAACGTGACCCAGACCGACCGCGCTCTCTTGCTCCTGGAAGAACAGGGCTACCCCAGACTCAGGTGCAGGAGTCCCAGTCATCAGGAGTCACGGGCCCTTGAGTCCAGGGAGGAAGGCTGCTACTTCCCGAGGCTGGGAAGGGGGATACTGGGGCCTGTCAGGGGCAGAGCGCCTGCCTATGGCCTGTAGGCGCGGTGGCTCCCTGAGAAACAGGGAGGGCTTTCTCAGCTGAGGTCTCAGAGCCAGGGAGGGGCATTGCCCTGCAGCTCCGCAACCGGCCAGGGCCACAGGGAGTGGGTGGGAAGTCCTGGCCCTTGCAGGATGGGGACAGTCTGGCTACCCCGTCCCCAAGCCAAGCTGGGTGCTGACAGGGATGCCAGGCCGTGGGGTGCAGGTGTCTCTCCCAGTGTGTTTGGGACCCACCCACCCTTGTAACTGAAAATCTGTTCCCCAAGCTGTCTCTAGCACATCCTCCACCCCCCACCTCCACCAAATGCCAGAATATCCTGGGACGTGAGGCCTTCCCCAGATGGCGGACGCCACTGGGGCCTCAGGGTGTGCCAGTTACTCTGGACTTCAGCTCCAGCACTCAGAGGTGGGGGAGGAAGAAACTGAGGGCAGAGCGAGACTCGGCCTAGGCTGCTTTCGTCTTCCCAAATTAGACCGAGGCGGTGGATCTAGTGAGTTTGCAGTAAAGTCTCCCACGTTGCTAGGCAACGTCCCTGTGCAGGCAGCACTGCCTCTGGGCCCTCTTCCTGCTGGTCAGAGCTGGCGGGAGAGAACCTTTGCAGCCCCCACTCCCACACGGGCAGTGGCCCTCTCCTGGTCCTGAAAGACCTTTGGGGTGCGGGCTCTGGGAGAGCACACAGGGCTGTCGACTCCATTCCAGACCTACCCATTGGCAGCACGGAGGGAGGCACACGCACACTGGCCATGGCATCTGCCCAGGGGGACCGGCAGGCTCCCAGCAAGAAAGGGCAGATGGAGACAGAGGAGGTAGGGCTGGCCCAGACAGTCAAGCACACCAAGGCAGTGTGGCCACGCACCCTGGGCAAGCTCGAAGCGGATCCTTTGGGCTACGGAGCCAGGGCACCCACTGGCCCTCCTGAGAGGCCTGTCCCTCTGGACTGGGGGCAGGGTAGCAGCATGGTAGCTGGCAGGATGTTGAGCCCGGATCGTCCCGTGTACGACTGCGAAGGGGCAGGTGCGAACGCCATGCGTGCTGGCCCTGTAGGGCTCACGTCCTGGCTCGACACCAGGCTCCACCTCACACCCGCCTGCCTTGGGCAGCTGTTGGAGTGTGCACTGCCTCCTAGCCTGCTAGAGGGGCTGCGGGTTGGCCTCCACTCTTAAATGTCACAAAGGCTGTGCTGACAGAGGCGGGCTGGAGAGGGTGCTGGGCCGCGGGGAGCTGTGAGGAGGGAGCGGCAGTGGAGGCAGTGAGAGGAGGACGTGCTTCTACAAGACAGGGTAAAACTAACCCATGGGGCCAGTGTGTGGCACGGGGTTAAGGCAGCTGGGTCCTACGTGGCTGACGGTGCAGTTTGAGTCCTGCCAGGCCTGTGTGTGTCTGTGTCCCGAAGTCCCAGAGGAGAAGGGATTGTGGCATGGCTCTACCCCCTCCAAGAAGGGGGGTGCTTTCTCCTGTTTTCTGGCAAGTGCATGTGCCCTCTGGGGAAGGAGCGAGGAGAAGGGTGGGCCATGGGAAGGTGTTGTCTCTCTGGGCAGAGGAGTGGACCAGCTGACCGGAGCGGGCTGGAGCCGACGGGGCGATGGCTTGCACAGACCTGTGGCTTCTCCCCCCTTGTTTCTGGGTGCCCAGCTCAAGCCATAGGACATGATGAGGCTTGTACCTGTGCAGAGCTGATCTGGGGGCTTCTCCGGGCGGGGTCTACCCAGCTGTGGGAGCGGTGGGAGCAGGAAAGTCAGTTCTCTGTAGAGATATTTCAGCTTTTGCTCTGGTCGTATTTTTAGCAACTGGTTGGCAGTGAAGGAGTCTGGGTACATTTTTAAAGGGGCCTCTGCCAGGCTAGAGGCCTTGTCCCTCGTCCCATGTGTCGTGAAGGGGACAGAGCCTACGACTTGGGCCTGCTGGGCAGTAAGTGACCGTGAAGTCCTCTCTGGTGCTGGGTACTCTCGCCGCCCAGCGCCCTGTCTAATAGCAAGGTCAGGCAGAGTGAAGGGCCGCCATGCATGTGCGGGCACTGTGCGTGTGTGGGAACCGTGTGGAGGCCTGCAGTGACCCCCCTGGGAAGAGCAGGGTGGGTGGTGGGCGTCAGTGGTGCTCCTGAGAGCACTCTCTCCGAGGAGGAAGCCGAGGCCGCGAGAGGTCGGGGCACAGCACTTCCCGTCTGTGGCTCCAGGGGGAGGAAGCGCTGGACCTGAGGTCTACACCGGCCTAGCTGTGCTGGGCTCGAGGTCCTGGTCTGCGTGGTGGGCAGGTCAGACACCGCCTCCTCCTCCTGACCTCACAGCCTAGGGAGAAGCACGTGTGTGGACACGTGTTCAGAGGGAGGAGGGGGCGAGAGGCATCCGAGATTGCGGTGGTCCAGGAAGGCTTCCTGGTAGAGGAATGTCATCTGAAGCCAGACTAGGACTCTGATATGGAAGGGCCAGGACTGGGCAGAGGCCACGGGGCAGGGCAGTGCTGTGACCCGGGGGCTGAACCTAGCACCCTGGGGGTTCCTGTGTCCAGTCCTGAGGGCTCTGAGGATAGCTGTCCAAACTTCCTCTCTCACTGGGTTTTACTCGTAAAACGCGGCACCCTGCCACCATCCACGGTGACAGTGGAGCCTGCCAGCCCCCGAGGGACATGCCAGTGGTGCCCTTCCATGGTACTGCCATGTCGTGTGTCTTGGACACATGCCAGCCCATGCTCCTGTTGAGAGGCAGGTGTCTCTCCTTCCTCCTGCACCCCAGGCCCGGGAGCTCATCCCGGTGTGGTCCGCTCCGGCCCTTTGTCCCCGGAACCAGCATGCTTATCGTTCCCCTCCAGCCTTGGTGAAGCCGACATGCACCTCTGGCAACACGCCTGGCCTGGGGCAGGGACCAACACGGCTGTGTCACACCAGCTGCAGCCATTCTATTCCAATTAGTTCTCAGGTTTGCTGTAAGGCACGTGCACTTGCCAGAGACAGAGCGGGGAGAAAGAGAAAGTGAGAAAGCACCCCTAAAGGGGTTGACCATGCCATAATCTCCCCTCCTCCATTCTTCACTCTGGATTCTGGGCACGAACGCATGCACACCTGGACTACTCCTCAAGCTGGATCCAGGACTTGAACCACATAGTCAGCATGCGAGATCCAGCTGCCTTACCCTTAACCCCCCCCCCCCCACTGTAGTGGCTGGCCCACACAACCATCCTAGTAACCTTTGAATGACACCATCAGGAACAAACCTAACAATGACCACCTCAGCTCTGGGCCCTGCAAGTGTGTTTATTTATTTGTTTGAGAGATTTTTTGCTATAGGGTGCGTGTGCTCACCAGCCAGACAGAGAGAGACAGAGAGACAGAAAGTGAGAAATCACCCCCCAGGGGAGATGGCCACACCGCAATCCCTTCTCCTCCATTTTCCTCTCGGGATCTTGGGCACGC
>NW_006159487.1:240228-246456 GCF_000334495.1 Tupaia belangeri chinensis | reverse complement strand
GACACATGCCAGCCCATGCTCCTGTTGAGAGGCAGGTGTCTCTCCTTCCTCCTGCACCCCAGGCCCGGGAGCTCATCCCGGTGTGGTCCGCTCCGGCCCTTTGTCCCCGGAACCAGCATGCTTATCGTTCCCCTCCAGCCTTGGTGAAGCCGACATGCACCTCTGGCAACACGCCTGGCCTGGGGCAGGGACCAACACGGCTGTGTCACACCAGCTGCAGCCATTCTATTCCAATTAGTTCTCAGGTTTGCTGTAAGGCACGTGCACTTGCCAGAGACAGAGCGGGGAGAAAGAGAAAGTGAGAAAGCACCCCTAAAGGGGTTGACCATGCCATAATCTCCCCTCCTCCATTCTTCACTCTGGATTCTGGGCACGAACGCATGCACACCTGGACTACTCCTCAAGCTGGATCCAGGACTTGAACCACATAGTCAGCATGCGAGATCCAGCTGCCTTAACCACCACACCACCACTGTAGTGGCTGGCCCACACAACCATCCTAGTAACCTTTGAATGACACCATCAGGAACAAACCTAACAATGACCACCTCAGCTCTGGGCCCTGCAAGTGTGTTTATTTATTTGTTTGAGAGATTTTTTGCTATAGGGTGCGTGTGCTCACCAGCCAGACAGAGAGAGACAGAGAGACAGAAAGTGAGAAATCACCCCCCAGGGGAGATGGCCACACCGCAATCCCTTCTCCTCCATTTTCCTCTCGGGATCTTGGGCACGCACGCACACGCGCCTGGCGTGAGTTTTAAGCCACCGGGTCTGGGACGTGAACCGCGGTTGGCTACTTGGGAGTCCAGCGACATAGCTATTATGCTAACTGCTGGTCCCACAAGAGTGTTTAATGGATGTTTACAAACAGATGTCCACAAGGCAGAACCCTTACCTTCTCCTTAATCCACACAAAGGACCCTGCTCCTCCTCTGCTCCAGCCAGATGGTCAGAAGTGGGCTTGTGCCTGGCGAGGCCAGTGAGACCCAGCCATCACCTGCCTCACAGTCAGGGACCTCCGAACCCCAGGCTGAGGCTCCGTCGCTTCCCCGGAGAGCGCCAGTGTCCCGGTGTGCCAGTGCTCCCTGGTCTGAGAGCTTGGAGTGGCGGTTCTGCTCTAAATCCACGGGCCATAGGTGTGCCTTTCCTTTAGCACCCAGGGTAGTAATACCTTTCCCTTAAGCTCGCTTCTGTCTTTAAAAAGCTTAAACGGTTGCAGACATAAATACTCAGTGTGAGGGACCTAATTACATCCTCCGTAATCATTTTATTCATAAACATTTATGTACCTCCCTCAGAGATATGGGGGCTCCTTCATACCCATTGTTAAAGTTTGTTTAGTTGTTAGGAGACCACGTGTGGTCCCCGCAGCCCCCAGCCCTCCAAGATTGTGTGCCACTCGCTGCTATGACTCGCTTCCGACGTGGACGTCCCTTAGACGACAAGCTCTGCAGGGAAAGTTTTTTGGAACCCGACATGCAGCATAGTGACACTGGCCGAGAGCAGTTCTAAGTCCAGGTGTGCTCACCATGCACACGCCGGAAACAGGACCATGGGTGGTGCTGACGTGCCAAATATGAAGTCATTGAATGTACACCTTGAATACATGCTTTTTTTGGGGGGGGGGCGGAGAGTTTTGCTATAGGGCACATGTGGTCACCGGAGAGACAGAGACAGAGAGACAGAAAGTAAGAAATCACTGCCCGGGGGGATGGTTGGGCTGCACTCCCTTCTCCTCCATTCTCCTCTCGGGATTTTAGGCATGCACGCACACATACCCTTCAGGAATTTTAAGTCACCAGATCCAGGACTCAAACCATAGTCGATTATGTGGGAGTCCAGCGATGTAACCATTATGCCATCTGCTGGTCCCTACATGCAACTTTTTTTTTTTTTAAGAATTATTTATATTGGGAACCAGCAGTTAGCGTAATGGCTATGTCGCTGGACTCCCACGTAGTCGACCGCGGTTCGTGTCCCGGACCCGGTGGCTTAAAACTCACGCTGGGCGCGTGTGCGTGCGTGCCCAAGATCCCGAGAGGAGAATGGAGGAGAAGGGATTGCGGCATGACCATCCCCCCTGGGGGGTGATTTCTCGCTTTCTGTCTCTATGTCTCTCTCTGTCTGTCTGGCGAGCGCACGCGCCCTACAGTGAAAATCTCTCAAAAAAAAAAAAAAGAATTATTTATATAATTTATTTATTCACCTATTTTTAAAAATTTGACTAGACACACACACACACACATACACATGCACAGAGGGGGAAGAGGAAAGTGAGAAAGCAAGCCACCAGGTCCAGGACTCAAACCGTTGTTCGTCATGTGGGAGCGTCCAGCATCTTAACCACCGGCTGGTCCCCTTACATGCAACTTTTATTTGTCAATTATATCTTAATAAAGTTGGTAAAACAAAATGTAAAATAAGAAAAGAAAGAGATTAGAGCATTTTCTTTACCACCGTAAACTCGGCATAACGTCTGGGACCCGCTGGAGACTCCATGGCTTGGAAAGTGGAATCAATGGGTGGACTCGACGATGAAGGATGGAGGTTGCAGGGGGGCTCCAAGGCACAGTGTGATGTGCTGCTCAGGAGAAGCCGGACTGCACATGGTGACAGGTTCGGATCCCCAGCCTGGTTGGTGTGCCAGTGCCAAGACCCAACGAGCTGGGGATGACATTCTCCATCGTGACTGCTCTGCTGGGACCAGACCCTGCAAGGATGCCTTCTCTACCTTTCTCACACTTAGGCATGTGTGTGCACACTCTACCATGAGTAAAGAAAAATCTTTTGAAGAGAGGAAATGAGGGGTAAGGAAGCCCACGCTCCTGTGGCCGGACAGGTGCTGCATCGGGGCAGGTGCTGCGTCTGGCAGGTGCTATATCCAGGCAGGTGCTGCGTCTGGCAGGTGTTGTACTGGGGCAGGTGCTGTGTCCGGCAGGTGCTGTGTCACAGGTGCTGCGTCTGGCAGGTGCTATATCCAGGCAGGTGCTGCATCCGGCAGGTCAGTGTCAGGGCAGGTGCTGTGTCTGGCAGGTGCTGCGGCTGGGCAGGTGCCATGGCTAAGCAGGTGCTATGTCCGGCAGGTGCTGGGAAGGCCTCAGACATCTCCAGCAGGAACTCAGCTGGTAGCCTCAGGTAGGAAGGCAGCATGTCACATCTCTGAGACTCAGTGTGTAATTTCCACTGGAGCAGACAAGACAGACGTGTGGTCCTCAAAGTGTGACCCAGGTGGTTGCTTTGGTGGGAGCAGCTTGGAAGACAACACCTGAGGCCTGGAGCTTGTGGGGACCATGTCCATAAAGGCTCTTATCTCCTCCCCATGGCTTGGTCAGGTGTCCACCTTGTCTGGGCTATGCAAGGGACAGCCATTAAAAACCGGTGCCTCGACGTCCTCTGTGCTCAGCCTTGGGCGGCCAGCTGGGGAGGCCTTGGGGACGGATCACCAGATGGAACCGGCTTGGTCTGGTGGCCTTGGTGCCCTATCCCACCTGGAGAAGGCATTTCGTCACTGGGTGGTCTGACGTGACGGGTCCCAAGTCGTAAGCTCTGACTTCCGCCTGTCAGGCCAGGCCTGCGGGGTGGGTGGACGCCAGCCTCCCACTGCTGCTCACAGGAGGCCAGGACCCAGCACTGACTGCTTTCTTTAACCAGCATGGGCCATGGCGGGCCTCCTGGAGCACTTGCGTCTGAGCTTCTGAGAGTGACGGCTGGTATGAAAGGACTGCTGTCCTTGTCTACGGGTAGAGGGGACGCTGACGGACGTGCCCAGTGGGCTGCCCGGCCATGTGGCCCGGACAGCGACTAGGATGCCAAAGGGCCTGGACTGTGCCTACCACAGAGGCTGCTCTTCGGGGGCCCTGCCAGTGTGGACGAGACGTGTACCCAGGACCAGGCTGACTCAGGAGAGGTCATTTGGGAGATGTCTTTTCCTGTGTGAAAATGGGAGCATTTTATCTAAATAAGCCCTGGCTCTACCCTGGGGAAGTGATGTGTGTTCTGCTAGACTTTTGCTTTCTCAGACTGAAGCACTGCAAAGTAATGGGCCATTAATTACCAGCTTTTGTGTAGCTTGGGCGGGATGCTGGGCTCCATGAGGTGTGGATAGATATCCGGGTGGAGCTACTTGTCATTTTCCCTTTCTTCCTGGGACCGCGTGTTGGAGAAGGGCGAGGGCGGAGAGAGCTGGAGCAGGAGCTGTTTTGGGGCTGGGTTGGAGTGGAGACGTTCCTGCTGCCTGGAGAGAGGGCCTTCTGGGCAGAGCTACACTTGCTTTGTCCCCTGCGGCCTTGAGCAAGGTCAGAACCCTTCCTGCAGGTGTCCAGTGTCTGTCTACACCAGGGAGAGTCAAAGTTCTGTGTTGCATGCGTGAGCCTGCACAGTAGATGCTCCTGAAAGGGGCAAATGCAAAGCTGGTCTTCGAGAGGAGTGAGCCTCTGCGTGTTCTACGGCATGGGAGTCTCGGTGAGCTCATGGCCCACGCGCTCGCTCAGCCTGGACGCACACACGCCCTGGGGCTGACACAACTACATCTCTGCTGGGGCAGTCGTGGGGCCAGACATGACAGTGGACGGTAGTCTAAGCCTCTTTGCATCTCCATCAGGGCTGGGGCTGGTCGGTGGGCCCACGTGTGGCGGAGAGATACAAGCAGATCGCCGAGAAAGCTTTGCAGAAAGATTTTGGTTTCCAGACAGGAGGGCGCAGATGCAGCCGGGACCGCCAGTGCCTTTCTGTCTTCCTGAGTCCTGGCCTGAGGTCTGGAGCTACAGCAGCTCCCCGTGCCCTGAGGACACGTCCTCGCCAGGAGAAGGGCCTAGCTTGAATATGAGGCTGCTCTCATTCCCGACTCCTGAGGGATTCCAATGGCGGAGCCCTGGCACGCCGTGACAGCAGCGATGTCCAAGGGCATCACGCCGATGCCCGCGTTGGACAGCATGGAGTTAACGAGCAGGTGTCCCGGGACGCTCAGATGACAACCCGAGCGCGGAGCTGGGAGAGCCAGAGGTTCTCATGTGAGGCCCAGCGCCTGTGCAGCCCATCAGGTTAGTTCCTAACTGTTGAGTTCACTGGCTTTGCCTAACAGAAAGAGCCACGGCAGTCCCAGGTGACTGCAGTCCTTGGTCACACTCCGTGCCTTCACGCCCAGTCTCTACCACTTCTGCCACACCAACCTCTCCCAGCTGCCCGTCCTGGGTGTGGACTGAGGATCACGGACGAATAAGTGAGATCCTTTAAGATGGACACCAGGGCTCAGACTCAGCCAGGGCTGGGTGGGCTTGGGCATTTTGCCGCTAGCCGGGTGCCTGACGTGCAGTGGCGTAGAAGCAATGGCAGTGGGCCACAATTCCTCTAGATGGCGGTGGCAGGCAGATCTTCACCCTCTGGCCACCGTTTGGGACCAGCAGATGGCGTGATGGTTATGTCACTGGACTTCCACGCAGTCAACCATGGTTTGAGTCCTGAACCCAGTGGCTTAAAACTCATGCGGGGAGAGGGGGGCGCAGCAGGTGGCGTGGTGGTTAATGTGCTGGACACTCCCACATGGCTGACCACGGTTCGAGTCCTGGACCTGGTGGCTTGCATTTTCACTTTCTCTCTCTCTTTCTCTCTCTCTCTCTCTGTGTGTATCTCTCTGGTGAAATGAAAATAAAATGAATGAATGAAAATAAATAATTCTTAAAACAAAACAAAACAAAACAAAACAAAAACAAAAACCTCATACCAGGTGTGTGTGTGCGAGTCCAAAATTCCAAGAACAGAATGGAGGAGAAGGGATTGCACATGGCCACCTTCCGGAGGGAGGTGATTCCTTATTTTCTTTCTCTGTCTCTCTGAGTGCGTGTGCCCTATAGCAAAAAATATCTCTAAAACAAAACAAAGCAAAATGAAACAAAAAACATAAGAACTTTTCAAGGGAACTGGGATCACCCCTATCAGACCACTCTAGCTGTTCTGATAGTCTGAAGACTTAATTACTCTTAAGACAAAGACTCTCAAACAGTTTTTTTTGCTAATGTGGGCCTCTCTCCTTTAAAAATGGGGGAACCAGCAGTTAGCGTAATGACTATGTTGCTGGACTCCCACGTAGGCGACCGCGGTTCGTGTCCCGGACCCGGTGGCTTAAAACTCATGCCAGGCACGTGTGTGTGCATGCCCAAGATCCCGAGAGGAGAATGGAGGAGAAGGGATTGCGGTGTGGCCATCCCCCCTGGGGGGTGATTTCTCGCTTTC
>NW_006159487.1:239442-240203 GCF_000334495.1 Tupaia belangeri chinensis | reverse complement strand
TCCCCCCACCATATAGTAAAAACCCTCAAAAAAAAAAAACACGGGACTGGCTTGTACCAAGTAGAAGCCTCCAGGCTGGCCGGGCTGGGAGGTAGCGTGTCTTGTCACAGTGCGATGTTATCATTGTGTGCACACACACCATGCTTCTGAACGCACGGGAACTTAAAGCGAGGATTCTGTAGTCGCAAGGCTTCGGAGCCGTCTTTCTGGGTATCCTTTCTGTGCCTCCCTCTTCACCGTTACCTAGCCGCACGCCGATAAGCAGATCTGGACTCTTCGGCTGGGTGGGGCCAGAACCCTGCTGCACTTGTGTAAGCACCGATTCGCCAAGAGATCAGAGACAGCACTTCCAGAACAACCAGGCCAGAGGTGTGGACCGTGTGCTAACGCTCTGCTCGCTTTCTGTCTGTCTGGTCTCCGCATACACTGCCTCCCCACAACTGGGACTGCAGCTTAAGCCAGCTCTGAACTTAAGGCCCACCACACCCTGCAGAGCCCTTGGGTGAGCGGGAGAGCAGTTCCTCGCACGCCACGGGGCTGGGCTGGGCTGGCTGAAGAGCCCATGCCAGCTCAGCACATCACGCCATGTCATGGATAGCGTGGCTGAGGGCCTGCCCGTGTTACAGGTGAGGGCAGGGGGCAGAGCAGGGTCACGCCCAAGTCTGCCACCTCCTGCCCACACAAGTCTTCCTCAGCCTCGTGTCTCAGGTCACGAAGTCACCAGGACGCAAGACTTGGAGTGAGCGTTCAGCAGCCAATGC
>NW_006159487.1:235995-239357 GCF_000334495.1 Tupaia belangeri chinensis | reverse complement strand
GTGCACCCTCTGGCCACCGTCTGGCCTAGCTGACAGAAGCCGTTAACGTAAGAACTTTTTGGGACCAGCAGATGGCGTGATGGTTATGTCACTGGACTTCCACGCAGTCAACCATGGTTTGAGTCCTGAACCCAGTGGCTTAAAACTCATGCGGGGAGAGGGGGGCGCAGCAGGGGGCGTGGTGGTTAATGTGCTGGACACTCCCACATGGCTGACCACGGTTCGAGTCCTGGACCTGGTGGCTTGCATTTTCACTTTCTCTCTCTCTTTCTCTCTCTCTCTCTCTGTGTGTATCTCTCTGGTGAAATGAAAATAAATTGAATGAATGAAAATAAATAATTCTTAAAACAAAACAAAACAAAACAAAAACAAAAACCTCATACCAGGTGTGTGTGTGCGAGTCCAAAATTCCAAGAACAGAATGGAGGAGAAGGGATTGCACATGGCCACCTTCCGGCGGGAGGCGGTTTTCTCTGTCTCTCTGAGTGCGTGTGCCCTATAGCAAAAAATATCTCTAAAACAAAACAAAGCAAAATGAAACAAAAAACATAAGAACTTTTCAAGGGAACTGGGATCACCCCTATCAGACCACTCTAGCTGTTCTGATAGTCTGAAGACTTAATTACTCTTAAGACAAAGACTCTCAAACAGTTTTTTTTGCTAATGTGGGCCTCTCTCCTTTAAAAATGGGGGAACCAGCAGTTAGCGTAATGACTATGTTGCTGGACTCCCACGTAGGCGACCGCGGTTCGTGTCCCGGACCCGGTGGCTTAAAACTCATGCCAGGCACGTGTGTGTGCATGCCCAAGATCCCGAGAGGAGAATGGAGGAGAAGGGATTGCGGTGTGGCCATCCCCCCTGGGGGGTGATTTCTCGCTTTCTGTCTCTCTGTCTCTCTCTGTCTGTCTGGCGAGTGCACGCACCCTATAGTGAAAAACCTCTCAAAAAAAAAACACGGGACTGGCTTGTACCAAGTAGAAGCCTCCAGGCTGGCCGGGCTGGGAGGTAGCGTGTCTTGTCACAGTGCGATGTTATCATTGTGTGCACACACACCATGCTTCTGAACGCACGGGAACTTAAAGCGAGGATTCTGTAGTCGCAAGGCTTCGGAGCCGTCTTTCTGGGTATCCTTTCTGTGCCTCCCTCTTCACCGTTACCTAGCCGCACGCCGATAAGCAGATCTGGACTCTTCGGCTGGGTGGGGCCAGAACCCTGCTGCACTTGTGTAAGCACCGATTCGCCAAGAGATCAGAGACAGCACTTCCAGAACAACCAGGCCAGAGGTGTGGACCGTGTGCTAACGCTCTGCTCGCTTTCTGTCTGTCTGGTCTCCGCATACACTGCCTCCCCACAACTGGGACTGCAGCTTAAGCCAGCTCTGAACTTAAGGCCCACCACACCCTGCAGAGCCCTTGGGTGAGCGGGAGAGCAGTTCCTCGCACGCCACGGGGCTGGGCTGGGCTGGCTGAAGAGCCCATGCCAGCTCAGCACATCACGCCATGTCATGGATAGCGTGGCTGAGGGCCTGCCCGTGTTACAGGTGAGGGCAGGGGGCAGAGCAGGGTCACGCCCAAGTCTGCCACCTCCTGCCCACACAAGTCTTCCTCAGCCTCGTGTCTCAGGTCACGAAGTCACCAGGACGCAAGACTTGGAGTGAGCGTTCAGCAGCCACTGCCCCCTGCACACTCCAGGGTGGGCCGCTGGCACCAAGGCTGGGGTGGCACCGACGGCCCCAAGCCTCGCAAGAAATGCCATCTCTCTGTGTCCACATGTGAAGTTCCACGAAAACGCTCTGTTATGCCTTTTCCCCCAAAGGTTCATGTTTTTGAAATCGGTCCTCAGTGCAGTGGGTCGGAGGTGGTGAGGCCTCATGGGCATGACTGGATCCTGGAGCCAATGTTGGGACTGATGCTGCCACGAGAGGCCGGGAAGGCTGGCTCCCTGAGAGCCTGTCATAAAGGGACGCGGCCCCAGCCCTCGCCTGTCCTGGCTGAGGGAGGGGTTGGGCAGCAGGACAGGGACAGGCTGTCATAAAGGGACGCGGCCCCAAGTGCTCTGCCATGCGGGCCGCCCTCTCTTACTTTGTCGGCCATGTTTGGTGTCAGCCTCGTGCCCTTGGACTGTCCAGCCAGCAGACTGTGAGTCAAATAAAACTCTGTTCTTTATAAATTGCCCTGTCTCCGGTACTTCTGTTGACAGAACAGTGGCCAACTCAAACAGGCTCTGGGCAGTCACTCAGGGCCACAAGGCCGGGGCGGGCAGGCCCAGGAGTTTCCAGCCAGCGAAACACGTCCACATCTGCCCTGCAAGGAAAGGTCATTAGGGAGTGTGTGATGAGCCCCACCCCGTCTCTCCTTGCCCCTCCCCTGCACCTCGGTGGCCATGGACACGCTGCCCAGCCATCCCTCTCCTCTCCCTCCTCACTGGACAGGGAGTGCCCAAGGATCAGGCTGGGCCTTTCATTCCCAGCACCCATGTCTTGTGGAGGACCTGGCGAGCTGTAGGAAAGAGATGAGCATCTACCCAATGCACCAGGGGAAAGGGGCAGCATGGTCCCTGCAGGTCACCATGCTGCCTTCGGAGCCGAGCGCTCACCAAGGTCAGGTGAGCACCACAAAGATGTGGGCGCTGTGGAGGGAGGCCGGTGCGGTGGAGCCGCGGAGGCCGGAGTCAGCTACAAGCACTCGCCCAAATGCTGCGTCAGCTCCTTTAAGCCTAAACACAATGGAAGAGCATGTGCCGCTTCCCTGGGCCTCACGCTCTGTGGGCTGTAGAGAGGCTGAGGGAGGTGGCAGGAGTGGGTGTAACCGGAGGGGCCCTCTGTCTTGGGGAGCAGTGAGAGAAAAGGTAGAGGGAATGTCTCCAAGGCATTGTGCCCGAAGCTTTCCACTCAGACTCGGGCTCAGGGGTCAGCCAGTGGTGTGGTGGCTTCGGTCCTGGACCCCACAAGGCTGACTGCATTGTTTGAGTCCTGGACTCAGTGGCTTATAAACACCCTGGGCACATGTGCGTGCCCAAAATCCTAAGGGAAGAGATGGTGGTATGGCCATCCCCACAACCACAAGGGTGCTGTCTCGCTTCCCTCTCTGTCTCCCTCTGGCCAGTGGATATGCCCTATAGCAAAAATTAAATGATAATAAAAAGGTACTCAGGGACTCCCAGGCAAGAAACAAGCATCTGTTTGGAGTTCCAAGGAGGAGCCAGGGGTCTATTCACAACAGGGTTAAAGCAGACGAGCTGGAAAGAACGAGTGAGCTAGAAAGGACAGATGAGGGAACCAGCAGTTGGCATAATGGCTATGTCGCTGGACTCCCATGTAGTCAACCGCGGTTCGCGTCCCAGACCCGGTGGGTTAAACTCAC
>NW_006159487.1:235477-235890 GCF_000334495.1 Tupaia belangeri chinensis | reverse complement strand
TGGGGGAGGGCGTGCCGCTTATGCAAAAACCCCCCCAAAAAAAAAAAAAAAAAAAAAAAAGAAAGAAAGAAAGCAAGCAAGGACAGACGAGCTGGAAATAACTGCGTGTGGACCAGTGAGAGGGTGGTGGGAGTTGAGCAGGGGAGGCCGAAAGGAAAGGGAGTCACCCTCTCCCCTCTCTAGGCAAAGGCAGCTGCCGTCCTCCCTGCTAGCCACACTGGGCGAGGGAACATGGCTCAGATTAGAGAGGGGCAGGATCTGGCAGTGCAGGGTGTTACATAACCCACTTGTGGAGACTTCTTGGGGACCGAGGAGACTCCCACACTCCTGGTCTGGGCCCAGCCGACGTCCACATGGGGCTGGTCTGGCTGGCAGGGACGTGGGGGGGGCCGTGGCTGCCCCTCCCCCTGGGT
>NW_006159487.1:225012-234209 GCF_000334495.1 Tupaia belangeri chinensis | reverse complement strand
AGGAGCCCCCCCCCCCCCTGTTCTGGGCCCAGCCGACGTCCACATGGGGCTGGTCTGGCTGGCAGGGACGTGGGGGGGTCCGTGGCTGCCTCTCCCTCTGTGTCCTCAATTCCCCCCAGAAGTGAGTTCCCACACTTCAGAGCTGGCAGGGCAGAGCCTCCCCCACCATGCCACACAGTGCTCGGGGCTGGGTAATAATGACTGTCATCTCCTCTGGGGGAGTGGGGCGAAGCCCTGACAGCCCCGAGGGATTGAAGACAACTAAAAATAGCAGGGCAGATAAAACCTGCTGTGGGCACAGTCGCACTGCTCCCTCCCACCGGCCTGGGCCCGGGTCCTCCCTCTGCAGGCCTGGGCTGGGCCCTTAGCAAAGGCTCTGGCTGGGCAGCTCGCATCCGCCTTGCAGGGAGCCCTCTAGACACGTGGCTGGGGGCCATGCAGAAGGCACCATGGAGAGTCTTCAAGGGGTACCCCTGCCCTGCTCGACTCTCTCTGAGCCTCTGGGTCCTTCAGGTGCAGGGAGAGGCTGGGGGGGTTGTTGATATGGGGAGCCCGCCGGGGCTTTGTTCTTCCATCAGCCACTTCCGTCTGCTACACAATCTCTGAGGTTAAATATTAATTAAGAGCAGAGTGACAGCGGGAGCTGAGCAGTGTCACTTTCTGTCCCAACACAAATGCTAATTTCCTTCCAGGTATAAAATGCCTGGCTGGGAGGGGCGGAGGGGAAGCCTGAAATGGCAGCCCCGGCTTAGGGCTCCTACGGGAGACCGGGCAGCGGAGGCAGAGCTGGGTTCCTGGTGGAGGGCAGCCCGCTCAGTGGGGTCACCCTGCACAGGCTGGCCTCTCCCCACACTCACGAGGTTAGGGTGGACTCCGGGCAGGGGCTGGCTGACCCGGCCCTAAGGCAGGTTCCTCTCTCGGCTCGCCAGGCGTGGACACTGGAGGCAGACCTGCTTTGACATGACTGGTTTCTTGGAGACAGCTCTGGCTCCTGCAAAGCAGGCATGACCCGGCGTCACCCTTGGCAGGGGCTCATCCCTGAGGTCACTTCACAGTTTGTGATGGTCATGAGGGCCTGAACTGGACGCCTGCATTCTAGCAGGAGGCGGACAAAGGTGGGGAGGGGAAGGCAGAGACCCTCACCCCAGGGTCTTGTCCCTGGCCGAACATCCCAGAAACCTGCTTCCATGTTGCACCCTCCGCAGCCTGCAGGAGGGACTAGGAGCAGGACTGTTGGTGACCCTAACGTCCAGCGCACTGGCACAAGAGGAAGCAGGCAGGGCAGCAGTCAGTGACTTCTGCCCACAGGCGGCCCAGAGCCTCTGGGAGGGACAGAGAGGCTGCCGAGCACCCGTCTTTGGCAATGTGGTGTCACCACAGCAGATACCCAGGATAGTGACCGTAAAGAAAAGAGTTTTTGGGACCAGCAGTTCGTGTCATGGCTACATTGCTGGACTCCCACGTAGTCAACTGTGATTCGAGTCCTGGACTGGTGGCTTAAATGCAAGGCACGTGTGCATGCATGCCCAAGATCCTGAGAGAAGAATGGAGAAGGGACTGCCGCGTGGCCATCCCCCCTGGGGGGTGATTTCTCGCTTTCTATCTCTTTGTTTCTCTCTTTCTGGCTAGTGCACGTGCCCTATAGCAAAAACCTCTCCAAAAAAGAAAGAAAGGGGGATCAGCAGGTAGCATGGTGGCTAAGATGCCGGACACTTGCACATGGCCAACCATGGTTAGAGTCCTGGACCTGGTGGCTTGCTTTCTCACTTCCTCTCTCTTGCTCTCTCTCTCTCGTCAAATGAAAATAAATGAATGAATAAATAAAATTAAATAAATAATTCTTTTAAAAAGAAAAAGAAAGAAAGAAAGACGAAAGAAAGAAAGAAAAAGAAAGAAAGAAAGAAAGAAAGAAAGAAAGAAAGAAAGAAAGAAAGAAAGAAAGAAAGAAAGAAAGAAAGAAAGAAAGAAAGAAAGAAAGAAAAGAGCTTTCTCTGGCTCACAGCTCTGGTGCTCACAAGTCCAAGGGCAGGAGCCAGACAGGGCGGCCTCTGGAGCCGGGTCAGAGAAGAGGCCTGTGTAGAGGCTCCGCAGCTGCAGCTCTGCTTCTAACAGATACTCTGATTGGATAAGTAAGAGAGAGACCTTGCTCCTGTCCACGCCCCACACGAAGTACTCCTGAGGGATCTGCCCCCATGGCCCAGACACTGCCCACCAGCCCCAGGCGGGCGCTGCCTCACTGGAGGCTGAGGCCCTGCAGCAGCCCAGGGCTCCCAGCACTCACACGTGCAGCCCTCCGGCTCTCAGCCTGCCACCCACTCAGAGCTGGCGAAGGGGGCCTGGCATGAAGTGCCCGCTTTCGTTCGGACGCTGTCTGCAGCGCCTGAGCTCAGGACGGGGTTCAGCTGGTCCTTAGGAGGCCCGCAGGGCGTGTCGTGTGAGAGGCCAGGAAGGAAGCCTTGGTGGAGAGGCGGCCTGCGGGCTTCGCTGTGTGTCGGGGTCAGCTTCCCTTGGCTTCCGAGAGCCACCTCCTGGAGCACCTGGGCGGGTAGCTCAGGAGAGGGCTCGAGTTGTCAGCCGTCAAGGAGGGTGTGAGCGAGGGTGAGCGCCCACCTACGGACCTGGGGCGAATTCAGCTCAGTCCACTTCTCCCGGCACCTTCAGCTTTGCACAACCTGCACCATCTGGCCAGCGTCACACCTGAGGTGGACCCCCCACCCCTCTCCCAGAGTCAGCTCCCTGAATGCGCCCAGTCCCTCCAGCCGACCTCTCAACCCTACTCCACCCCAGGAACTTCCCTGTGACTCCGTGACCCTGTGTGCACCTCAGTCTCCATACGTTCACTGTGGCATGGACCACCTTCCCGTCCCCACCGCAGGGGTGAGGGCTGTCCAGGGCAAACGGCGCCCTGTGCCCCCTCGCACAGAAGGCCAGGAGGGCTTGGCAGGGGCTTGACAAGGATGGGCAGGCTCAGAAGCCCTAGTGGGCAACCGCCGTGAGAAGGCACTCAGGAGCCAAGCGCCTTGCCACTCAGGGCAACGTGGCCACACCCGGTCCCCGGCTCGTCGGGAGGCAAGACCAGGTTCTTGATCCAACAAAAAGCTCACGAAGAAGCTCACCTGTGACCCTGGGCCAGGGATTGCGACTCAGGGACCGCGACTCAGGGACCCCGAGTTCAAGATCGGCCTGAGCCACGCAGCAAGAATGTGTCCTACAAACAGGACAGGAAAGGCGACAGTGACAAGGTGTGGGTCTGGGGCACCTGGGAAGGCGGCATGGACTTTTACTGGGGCCTCGCCTTCCGTGAGTCAAGAACGGAGGAGGAGGAACCATCCGGAGGTGCGGGGCGCAGGGCCGGAGGACCCGCAGGGGGCCCAGCAGTGTCTTTCCCTCCCGTCTCTCTAACCTGGCGTTTTGGGTGACCTCAGTCTTCTCTGGAAGGAGGAGGTGTGGTGTCGCTCCTCTGTGCTTGAAGGTGTTGAAAGGTGTCCACCCGTACTGCCCAGGGCAGAGGAGGCGAGAGGCTGAGGGGGTGGGGTCTGGACGGCTGTCGCCTCTGTCTGTTTTGGGGGCCTGGAGGAAGGTCCGCTGGGCCCTCCCTTCACCCTTTCCTTTTCTGTCTTTTCTTAAAATACCCTGTGTTCCTGCGGCAGTGTGGCTGCCACTCTAAAATAAAACAGCAGGGAATGCAAATGGTCAGGTTCTCCTAGCAACAGGCACAGCCCACGCAGGGCTTGCGGGCAGAGCAGAGCTGTCCTGTGGTGGGTGCGGGTGCTGGGGTGAGGCTCAAGCTTCCCTGCAGGAGGGACTGGCTGGTGGGCAGTCGCCTGCTCCATGAAGCACTGCCCTCCCACCATGCAGGCTGGACTGGGCAGAGGATGGTGTGCCGGAGAGAAGGTGGCAGGGCAGGGGCAGGGTGGGGACAGGAGCAGCCCTGGCCAAACCTCCTGACTCCAGCCGCCGGAATGGCATCACTTAGTGAACAGACAGGGCCTGCCCGGGAGCACATGCAGCGAAGGGCCTGGTCCGTGTGGGAGTCCTCGCAAATCGTGAGCCTCGTCATTCCTGAAGCTATGACATGAAAGGAGGGTTGGGGGCTCAGGTTCCTGAGTGAGGGAGCCACGGCAGGCAACTGAAAGACTTGTAGAGACAATTGGCCTGGTCTCCTTCTGCTGCAGATGACAAGACTGAGGTCCAGGGGGCCAAGGGCCTTTCCCAGGACACAGACCTCGTTAATGGCGAGATGGGGTGGGGACAGGTCACTGCGAAGTCAGGCATCCCTTCTCTGCTCACAGTAGACAGAAGCCGTGGCAGCCATGTTGGGCCCGTGGGACAAAACAGTCCTGGGAGGCCCGTCAGATGGGGCTGGAGTCTGAGAGGTCACTGGGCACAGCCCGGGGGGGCATGGAGAGCGAGCCCCAGAGGTGAGAGGGGCCCTGCCGTGGGCAGACGCTGAGAGTGGTGGTCCCACAGGCTCCTGTGGGCTGCGTGGTGGCTGGAAGGGCATCCAGGCCGAGGGCACGCGGCAGAGAATGGAGAAGGGAGTGGGGAGGCCTGGACAACAGGCCCTGTGTGCACGTGCCAGAGAACCTGAGATCCTGCTCCCGGGGCCCCAGAAGCCCAGTGCCCCAGGGGCACTTCCTATTGCATAAGCAGCTTTCGTTACTCACGCTCTGACTCCTTCCTGCCCGACTCCTACAGCCTCCCTAGAAACACAGTGGGAGATGAGGCTCGACTTCCGGCTGAGTCTCAGCGCCATGAGTGCACGGTCACTCCTAAGGGTTCTGGGTAGCCAGTGGGGTGGGTAAGAGGGAAAGCCAGAGTTCAGAACCACGGGCCGACCAGACAAGCGACTGCGTACACCTGCGTGCTTCACCCTGCCCAGCCCGGCGCCACCCAGAGGCCACGGCACTAGAAGACGCCCGCGGTCCCGGCCTTCCCGGCCATTGCCTGGGTTCTAGCTCAGTAACTAGTGACCCCAAATGACGCACTGAGCTTCCGAGGACTGGGTCTTTACCCAGAAAGGCAGACGAGTGTGTCTGTGTGGAGGTGTGAGTGCGGCCGGCCGGGAGGCAGGCGACCCCAGTGTGTGGCTCCAGGAGCTGGGTGGGAGCCCAGCTGCTGGCGTCCAGGTGGGCATGCTATTTCCAGGTCGCCCAGGACGAGATGGGAGCGCAGGTCTCCCGCACACAGCACGGGTTGGCTTCGCGGCCGACAGTGGGTGTGTAACGGGCTGAGGGCGACCACACCGTGTCTGCTCACCCCGATCCTGCGCCGGCACAGTGAGTGCAAGTACTTGTCGAGTGTTGTTTATCAGAGAAAAGGCATTTAAGTCACAGATACAGAGCATGATGGACCACCCCGTGTTTGCAAGGTCCACCAGCTTGTGGGCTGTCTTGGGGCCAGGCCTGGGGAGACCTGCTGTGCTCATTCTACTGGGCCAGCAGCCCAGGACCGGGACAGCTCCGGCAGGAGTCCCGCTGCCGACAGAGGAGGGAGGTTCTCCAGTCTCTGGGAGGCCCCACCCTCTAGCCCAGGTTCCGGGGGCGTAATCAGCTCAGGCCCACTCTGAGTCTGGTCTGCCCTCCCTCTCGGTTGCGATCATCCTCCCCTGCCCTGTCTCTTCTCTCTCTCACAGCTGCGAGATTGGATATGGATGAAGTGATGAATTTGGACCTGGACCTGCTGTCGTACTCGTCTGACCCTCACACGAGGACAGTGCTGGTTTACTCGTTACTCTCCTGCTGCTAGGCTGTCGGTCAGAGCCAGCACCTCCTGCGACTTGGGGTTGGCAGGGACTGTGCCGCCGCGCCCTGGAGTCCAGCACTCACAGCTCACAGCGCTCACTTCCCGCCTCATAGCGCATGCTGCAGACCAGAGCCATCAGAGCTCTGACCGGGGCGGGGACGGACAACCTGTTGGTCTCAGCTCTTCCATTCTAGTGCAAGGGTCTGCCCAGCCTCATGGCAGGGACCAGGCTGCGGGACCTTGCCGTCTGCAAAACTGGTGGAGGGAGGAAGCTGAGCCTCACTTCCCAGGAGGGAAATCAGGTCACGCTCCGCAGAGGTGGAGAGCATGTGCTCCTTCCTACCCGGAAACACCTGCAGGGGAAGCTGTGGCCGCCTCTACCACAGACCACCAGAGGCAGGGGGCTTTTTAACTTTTAGAAAAGCAGCGCAGAGAGCAAAGGAGCTCGACCACGCACCCAGTGAATAGGACGCAAACCCAGCTTTGGGCTCCAGACACGTCCATGGAAGATGTCGGGGCCAACAGACGCGCCGGGTGCTGAGTGCGCCACAGGACCTGCCGGGAGGCTGCATGGGCAGAGCGGGCAGTGACCGCTGGCCAGGCGCGAGGGCCGGAGCCCTCTGGGTCCCAGGGCACAGTCTCCACACAGACATTCCCACACACACAGCTTGTGTGCGCTGTTGGGGTGTGTGTCGCCGATGGTGGGAACTGCCCACAGCAAGCAGCCTCTCTGCCCGGAGCTGCAACCTGGCAGGAGTTGTCCTGGTGTCACAGAAAGGGGTGCTTTGGGTTTTATGCCAGAGGTTCCTTTCCGCAACCGGGAGGCAGTTGGTACTCCTCTCATTAGGGAGGCTCTCGTAACTGGGGACACATGGTTTATGGCTCACCCCAGGAACACTTCGCTCTCCCTGTGCTGGGTGACCACTCCGGCAGCCCCAGGTCTGTGCTGTCGGGTAGGAGGATGCCTGTTTGCAATTTCATTAATGCAGTCAGCACTTAGCACCCCACCTGCCCACCCTGGCTGCAGCCCCCAAATGGAACTGGGAGGCCTGCAGGGCCATGGGTGCTGGAGGCTTGGGGACAGGCTGGAATGCCCCAGGACACCCCTGACACCTGTGCCTTAGGGAGCAGCCATCGGCATGCCTGAAGACTCCCTGCATCCCCACCATGCTCCCAACGGGACGCTGGCTGACAGGGTAGGACAGAGGTCGAATCACTTCATCGGTAATTGATAATTAGCAGTCTATAGTTCTTTTTCCCTAATCTTTCCCGAAAGTTCTAATTTTCTTTCTCCTATTTCCTATCTTGGTCATTTACTTTTTTCTAGGAGATTTTCTCAACACTTTAATCCTTCTATTGCATTTTATTTTAATAGCATTTAAAATTTACGTACACTTTACATAATTTGCATACACTTTACATAATTTAGTACACTCCACATGTGAACCGCACTGTGAGGAGCGCGTGCTCTGTGGTTACAGGTACTCAGCATGTGTCAGCGTCCCACCATCAGCTCTCGTAGCCCGCTGCTGGCCCCGCTTCCTCTGCCCTGCTCCCTGGCAGCCGTGCACTACGTGGCCTTCCGTGTCTGAAGGCTCTCACACGCACGTGTGTGCAGGGCTCACCGTGCTCTGGCACATGGCACGGCGCTGCACCCTGTGGCTGGGCAGCACCCCGCAGCGTGTGCACCCGCTCTGTGCCAAGGACAGTGTCGCGTGCTTCTGCTGTTAAGGAGGCCGCGCTGGGCACACGCCTGTGCGAGCCGTCAGGGCACAGGTCCTGTTCTCCTGGCACACACCGAGACGTGGGCACGTGGTAATCCATGTTTAACTTTTTGAGGAACTGCCAAACTCTATAGAGTTTTAAAATCCTGTCAAGTTTTATATTGCTAAGAGTTCTCCTTATTCATTTTTGGACTGTTTCTTTTTAAAAATCGACTGTAATATCTTCTCCCTTCATGACGGTATCAATACTTCAGAGGGGAGTTTTCTTCTCCCTGCCTAACTTGTATCACAAAGTTAATTGAACGTACAAGTCGGCATTTTTCTACATTAGAGGCTTTTCCTCAAGTGCCTGACGAGAGAGTTCTATGCAGGAGAGGGGGCAGAGCGCTGCTGGATCCCAGTGGCATCCTCGTCCTCGGGAGGTCCCACCCCACGTCTGGGTGGTCTGATGGGAATTCGTCAAGACCCCTGTTGTGGGCCGGGCTGTCCGAATTTGAAGGAAAGGTCTTCTGGGCTCTCCTCCGGAGGGCTGGGCTCTTCCCGCAGGCGCTCTGGGGATGTTTGGGAAGATGGGGAAGCTCAGCACGGATGCCCTCGTGCCTCGGTGTGCAGAAGGCCACCTCATCCTCTCTGGGCACGGTGCTTCCGTCCTCGGAGGGCCCGGGCCTCCCGCCAGGGCCCACCTCCTTCCCTGCGGACAGCAGCCCTTGGAGTCCCGTGGGACGGAGGGCGGTGCACGGAGGGGAGGACACTCGGGTGTGAGCGCCCGACTGGGTCCCTGTCCGGGCTCGGCCCCCTTCACCTGGGGCTCCAGTGCTCCCTGGTGCTCGCTTGTCCCGCCCTGTTCCGAGCTTGCAGCGCAGACTGGGTGGGTCCTCAGCCTTTGTACCGAGGGCTTGGCGCTCGGCCTGCAGGCTGGCTTCCGGACCTGCTGCGGCCCAGCTCTGCTCTCGAGGCGTTTCTGCAGGAGGCAGAGGTGGTCAGTGCGGTGCTCCATGGGGATCCAGGAGTCGCCAGGTTCCCAGTGGAAAGTCTGGCCGTCGGTGCCCTCTGAGTCAGTCCGTCTAATCGGAGGCGGAGACCACCTCCTTTGTACTGACAGGCGGACCCTGGCATCGACTGTGAAGGCGTGACCGGGAGCCGAGGGAAACAACTGGGCAGCTACGGAGCTGGAAACCCAAGCAGCCGTCGCCGGGCCTCCGCACCTGCCTGCGGGAGCCGCTGGGTCTGGGCTCCAGTGGGGGCTGGGGCCCTGCAGCCGGTGGGGCTGGCCCGGGTCTGACCTGGAGCTTCCTCGGCCCAGGGCACCGCCCAGGGAGAAGGGCAGAAGCTGGGCTGCCCCCATGGGCTCTGGAGTCCCGTGCGTGTGCTGGGCACGCTGGCTCCACCTCCTCACAGTCGCTTTTCCTGCTCCCCGAGGGGCACAAATGCCACAGCGTCCGGTCTGTGTGGGACAGCGTCACCCTACTCCTAGCCCTACTCCTAGCCGTATTAATTACTACGTGGATCCGGCCATCTTACTGTGTGGGTATTCTGTATCTGAACAAGACTTTTCTTTAAAAATGATTTATTTACTTAGTTTGCTAGTAAAATTTTATTTTTAAATTTAATTTCTTCTCTCCCATGAATGATATAGAGAAGACAGATGGGCATTGTCAACAGGGCCGCGATACCGTGACCGCCTGTCTCAGGGCCCAGGTCCTACACATGTGTCCCTGCCGTGACCGC
>NW_006159487.1:205518-223578 GCF_000334495.1 Tupaia belangeri chinensis | reverse complement strand
GGCCCCCTGCCGTGACCCCCCGCCTCGGGGCCCGGTCCTACACATGTGTCCCTGCCGTGACTGCCCGTCTCAGGGCCCTGGTCCTACACGTGTGTCCCTGCCGTGACCGCCCGTCTCAGGGCCCGGTCCTACACGTGTGTCCCTGCCGTGACTGCCCGCCTCACGGCCCTGGTCCTACACTACACATGTGTCCCTGCCGTGACTGCCCGTCTCAGGGCCCTGGTCCTACACGTGTGTCCGTGACCGCCCGGGCTCGGTCCTACACGTGTGTCCCTGCCGTGACCGCCCGTCTCAGGGCTCGGTCCTACACGTGTGTCCCTGCTGTGACTGCCCGTCTCAGGGCCCCGGTCCTACACGTGTGTCCCTGCCGTGACCACCCGTCTCAGGGCCCGGTCCTACACGTGTGTTCCTGGCACACGCGGGGCAGTCTCTGGCTGCAAACTCAGACCCCTGGGGAGTCAGCCTTGCGGAGCACTGTGCTTCACAGCGGCACAGCCCTCCGGCCCTGAACATAACCTCTCGATCTGGCTCAGAATGTGGGTATGCCCACTCTCTTTTTTTCCTTTTTCTTTTTTGTCCTCCTTGCCAGAAGATGCATGTGTTGGTCCAGCAGACATCGCTGGACTCCCTTGAACTCGCTCGGTCGCGGTTCAAGCCCCAGTCCTGGTGGCTTAAAACTCACACTGGGCACGTGTGTGTGCGTGCCCAAGATCCTGAGAGGAGAGTGGATGAAAAGGGATTGCGGTGTGGCCACCCTCCCGACTTCTTGCTTTCTGTCTCTGTCTCTCCAGTGAGCACATGTGCCCTATACCAAAAATCCCTCTTTCTCTCATAAAAGGGGGGGAGCAGTAGTTAAGGGGCTGGACTCCCACATGGCTGACTGTAGATCGAGTCCTGGACCTGGCCGCTTACTTTCTCAGTCTCTCTCTTTCTCTCTCAGTCCCTCTCTGGTCAAATTAAACAAATAATAAATAAGTAATGTTAAATAAAATAATTCTTTAGAAAAAGAAAGAAGAAAATGCACGTGCTCACCAGAGAGGCAGACAGAGATGGGGGAGGGAGAAAGCACCCCCACTGAGGCATGGCCATGTTTTAACCGCTCTCCTCCACTCCTCCATCTGCTGGGATCTTGGGCACACGGACATGTGCCTGGTATGTTCCTCCAGCCTCCAGGGCTAGGATTTGAACTGTGTGGTCGGCCACGTGAGATCAGGCTCCCTTAACCACTACGCTACCAGTACGCTGGGGGCCCTTTACTGATTCTTACACCCCAACAGATGTGACTATTATGCTGACTTGCATTTCTGGGTTTTTTTTTTTTGGAGAGGTTTATTGCTATAGGGGGCGTGCACTCGCCAGAAAGACAGAGAGAGACAGAGACAGACAGAAAGCGAGAAATCACCCCCCCAGGGGGGATGACTACACCACAATCCCTTCTCCTCCATTCTCCTCTCGGGATCCTGGGCACGCGTACACGTGTGCCCAGGGTGAGTTAAGGCCACTGGGTCTGGGACTACGAACCACGGTCAACTACATGGGAGTTCAGTGACACAGCCATTATGCTAACTGCTGGTCCCTCTGCCGACTTGCATTTTTAAGAGAATGTAGTGAGTTTCAGCTGTACCACAGCATCCACAGAGTACTGCCAGGTTTTCTGAATTTGCCAATCTTTAGGTGAGAGGCTGGGTCTCTCTGCTGTCTGATTTTGACCTCTCACAAGGGAGAGAAAAGCCTAACAGTCCCCATGTTTGCTGACTTGAGCTTTCTCTTCTGTTCACATTCCCAACTTTCTAATGTTTTCTTCTTACTGAGCTGGAGAAATTCTGTTTCTAAGTTTTCTGGAGGCATGTGTACTCATCAGAGAGAAAGCGACAGATACAGAGAGGGAGAGGGAAGACGCACTCCCCATGGGGCATGGTCATTCCGAAGTCCCTTCTCCTCCACTTTCCCTCCTTCAGGGATTCTGGGCAGGCATGCAAACATGCCCAGCAAGTTTTTAAGCATTCACTACTGTACTACCTCATAATTTTTTTCTTTCCTTTTATTTATTTATTATTTTTTAAAGTTTATTTCTTTTTTCTGAGAGAGAGAAGACAGAGAGAGAGCAAGGCCGACACTTCCAGCCTCAGCACGACCCACCTAGCCTGTGCTGGGGGGTCCTGGGCATAAGCACACACACCAGCAGGTGCAGGGAGGCCCTAGGACATGAACCCGAGACCTTCCAGTGTGTGGGCCATTGCATTGCCATGGCATGACGAGACCAACCCTGGAATATAATTGCAGTGGAGTAAGTCCTTGCTCAGAACCTTCCTAGCCAGGACGGTGTGTTCAGGGACAAGATGGTGCAGACTGTCAGAGGTCGCCCCGTTCTCTCTCACTCCCTTGGGACATGCATGATCACCTGCTGGTCTTGGTGATCGGTTGTCAGCGTACGGGTGAAGAGTGGGCACTGCTGGAGACCTGAGCTGCAGCATCGCTGCCTCGCAGGCTTTCACGGTTTGGCTCCCCGCAGGGCAGCAAGTCTAACTCCAAGGTAACTCAGTGCTCGGTATTGCGTTCTGCGTGTGCAGCCTCTTCTAGAGCCTGACAGACATGGACAACTGGCGAAACCACAGCTACATTTGAAAAAAGCATGTCAGACTGGAGATGAGCTTATCGACAGCAGAAATTGAAACAAAATGGGGTCATCACTAATGACACTCATTCCAGACACAAAAAGAAACAAAGCGAAGGAGACAGAGCCCCAGTCTCAGGTCTGCTTATAACTCACTCAGGCAACACACTCAAGCCAAGAGACCTACGTGTAGGAAGTTAGGACCCAGCTTCCGAAAACCACCTCAGCCCTCCTAAAATAAGAACATGACGATAATTTCACAGGGGAAACCCCAAAGTCTGAGGAAAACATGATACCTGTGGAAACGTTTCCAAATGTGAAAATGCTCAAGTTGTTTGGAGGTTAGAGGGAAGCCCCCGGGGTACATTTTCTTGAAACTTTAGGAAAATTGCTGTTTAATTTGCTTTAGCACAACAAAAATGAATCACATAAAATATTCAGAGGTAACAGCTCAGGATGGAAGCCAGGGCTCACCTCTGAATCGAGACACGGTGTGGCTGAGCTCCGTGTCAGAGGGACAGAGAGCAGCCGCCCCAGTCAGGCTGGTTCCACTGATTGGGAAGGACTGAGTGAGTGGGGATCTGGACAGACTCCTTTTCTGTAGGAATAGTACTCTTAAGACTGTTTTATGAAACGCATGCAAGCAGGTCTTCCCCAACCTTCAGGGCTGGTCCAGGGATGGGTACGACTAATCGAAGCCAGTGGGCTGGAGGGGACTCTGCAGGGATCCCCCAGCTTGTGCAGGAGCCCTTCGAAAGGACCCACTCTTCCCTGCAGCACACAGAAAAGCACCAGGCAGTAAACGAGACAGAATTGCCGCCCTTGTGGAGCATAGATTCTAGGGCAGTGACAAGAGATATTAGTTGATGCTCGGAACAAGGAGAAAACAGGATAGAAGGAGAACAGGTATTTATTTCTAGCTATTTGAAGTAGGGGAGGCCTCACTGACTTGTGCTCACTGACCTAAAGGAATGAGGAATGTCTGGGGAAAGCATCCCAGGCAGGGGAGCAGTGGACAGCATGCCTGGAAAGTGAGGGAACACTCAGGGCCCACGCCGCCAGAGATCCAGCAACCCTGCGACCCAGCGACCTAGCAGGTCCCTGGAGTCAGGGAAAGGCCCAGCAGGGCTTTGCAGACCACTGGACTGTAGCTAATATTCTGAATGAGGAGTGATGTGACATGGCTTTGAACCTGCTGACTGATGTGTGTGGGGTTAAGTCTGTGCATCGGTCTGACTGGTTGAGGGATGCCCAGATAGCTGCTAGGTTACTAGTCCCGGGTATTTCCGGAAGTGGCATTTGAATTAGTAGACGTGATAAGGAAGATCTGCTCTGGCCCATGAGGGTAGCTTGACACCGAGGGCCTGAATGGAGTGAAGAGGCCGAGGAGGGGCGACCTCTCTCTTTGGTGCCAGGACAGCCTCTTCTGCCCTTGGACTGCAGAGTTCCTTGTTTTGGGGCCTTCAGACTCAAGACTGAATCACACCTCTGGCTTTCCTGATTCTTTGCTTGCAGATGGCATGTTAAGGGACTTCTCAGCCTCCACAATTGCACACGCGACTCCTGTGCTGAACCCCCTTAAGTGTCTCTGGAGAGCACCCCCACCAAGTAGAGGCAGGACTTAGTTTACTGAAGTTCTGAGTCCCACCCTTTGCTCCTCTTGATAGAGGAGAGTGGAGGCACATTTGGGGACAAGTCAGGTGTAGCTCTTGGCACATGGAGTTGGCTATAGTCAAATACACAGAAAACTCGTAAAGGCTTTCTTCCTGCCTAGCCTCCTAGTCAGGTGGGCCAGGGACTACGAGGGACAACGAGGCACTAGGGATAAAAGTGCTTTGCAGGAAGAGCACACTGGAACCTCAGTCAAGGACTGGCTCTCCCAGGAAGTGTCTGCCCTGTGGCACCAGGACCCGGCTCCCCAGGCTTTCACTCAGCTCTGGGGAACAAGGGTGAGTGTGGGACGGGAGAGGGGACTGCAGAACCACCACAGGGCAGGAGTCGGAGCCAGCAGGGTCCACTCACTTGTGAGCACACCCCTGCGCCCCCCTCCCCCCGCCCCATGGCAGAGACAAGAGCACTCAGTCCCCGCTGAGACCCACTGTCCCTCCTCGTTGGGAAGGGCCTGCACGCTCTGCTCCAAGACAAGGACCCTGATTCTTGGACAGGGTGAAGAGGCCTCAACATGGAGACTGAAATTTTCTAAAATAAGGCCCTGGGGATTGAATGGTTCAAGAAAAAATAAACAGGCTGCCAAGTCTGTGGAACAGGTATTATGTTTGAGGGACTTGGGAGGCTTTAGCTGGAGGGTAAGAATGACGTGATGGTAGCTTGCATCTTCTCAGGTGCAACGTGTCAGTCCCCTTCTGTGTGGTTTTGTAAAGACCACCAGAAACTGGAAGCAGCCTGGGTGTGACCGTAGGTCGTGCACAGTGCCCGGGGAGTGTGCAGTGAGCGCTGGGTGCACGTGTGACAAAGGCAGGCCAGCATGAGCTTCCTGGAGGCAGGATTTGACTGAACCAACCTTTTTCTTCTTCTTTTAGTTTGTTAATGGGGTGTGTGCATTCATTGAAGAGAGACAGAGACAGAGAAAGCACACCTGCAGGGTGAGTAGCCACGCCGCAATCCCTTCTCCATTTTCCTCTCAGGATTTTGGCACGCACACACACATGCCAAGTGTGTAAGCCATACCGCTGGGTCTGGGACCCAGACTGAGAAACTGGCCACCAGCTGGCCCTGAACCCATGTTTCTAACAGCTAAAAAATTAACAGACCACCCTTAAGAGGCAGTGGGATTCTTTCCCGTAGGAGCGGAACGTGCACAAAGACAGACATGCTCTCCCTCAGGGAACAGGAGGTCGGGACCTCGGAGGTCTCTGCACCCTGTAGCTCTAACCTAGGGCTCTCTGGGACAAGCATGACATGGCTTGTGATCTCAGAGCAATGAGCAAGTGGCCTGTCTCAATGGCACGTTTATTAAACAGATGCTCACGACCGATTTTCACAACATCGAATCTCCCTTACTAAGGAAAAAATGGCCACCACAACAAGGTTGATGGGTCTAGATGATCCCCTCCACTGTCTGGAGGCCAAAGCCAGGGCCATCACTGGTCTTCCTCACCCTGGGGCTGATCTGATTTCATCTTCTTCACCTCCTCTCTGGCCAAGTGTCCCCGGAAGGCTGCTTGGATTTTGAGAGCAGCATACTCCTCCTTCTCCTTCTCTTCATCAGGAGACTCCTTCATTGAAAAGAGAAACCAAGAGACTGCTTAAACACCCATATTCTTGTGGATTCTAGGCTTCAGCTGTCTGACCTGCTGCTTCCCGAGGGAGTTTTACACGTGGCTATACTGTGCTCATACTGGCTGGGGGGGCTTTTGCTTGGTCACTCTTTACTACGTCTCAGCCGTAAAAGGTCATTGCCAACTTTTTAATTCCCCAAATAGCTCCTATTTAACTGTTTCCCGAGCAGTAACATGTTTTGGGGGAAACAAGTAAGGATCTAGAGGCATGGTAAAAGTGTTAAAAAGAATAGTAAAATGTGCTCTTTTAAATAATTATGATGGCATAAATGGGATTAAAATGTTAGCTTCTTTTTTTTTTTTTGGAGAGGATTTTGCTATAGGGTGCGTGTGCCTGCCAGAAAGATAAGAGAGAGACAGAGAGACAGAAAGGAAGAAATCATCCCCCAGGGGGATGGCCACGCCGCAATCCCTGCTCCTCCATTCTCCTCTCAGGATCTTGGGCACGCACGCACACGCGCTCGGAGTGAGTTTAAGCCACCGAGTCTGGGACTCGAACTGCAGTCGAATGTTAACTTCTTAACCTCTAAACAATTAGGCAGACATACGTGTGGAGTGCCAACCAGAAACCCGTGTGGCTCAGGGCTGTTAGCCCCACATGCCTCGCTGACCCTCGGCACACAGCATTGGTTTAAATTTAGTGTTATTTATTTACAGAGGATGAAATGCACATGTCTTACGTACACAAATGAATAGATGCATAGCTTTTAATACATATTTCAAAACTATGAAATGATATGTACATTTGGAAAGCTCGAGGCTCACTGGAAGGGCTCTCCCTCTTTCCAGATTGTGCTCCTGAGAGGTAGTGCTGTCAGGGTTGCCCGTACCCTGCCGAGGGAAAGAAATCCTCTATGTACACAGGGACCCAGAGCCTAGACATGCCTTTTTATACTGGAAGTGAGATCGAGCTAATCACAATGTCCTGCAACTCTTTCTTCCATGTGACAGGAAGTCTTAGTTCACTTCTGCCATTATTACTCAGTGGCAGCTCTGCCTGTCCTTTCTGTCCACTCACTTGTGAGCACCCCCCTGCGCCCCCCCCCCCCCGCCCCATGGCAGAGACAAGAGCACTCAGTCCCCGCTGAGACCCACTGTCCCTCCTCGTTGGGAAGGGCCTGCACGCTCTGCTCCAAGACAAGGACCCTGATTCTTGGACAGGGTGAAGAGGCCTCAACATGGAGACTGAAATTTTCTAAAATAAGGCCCTGGGGATTGAATGGTTCAAGAAAAAATAAACAGGCTGCCAAGTCTGTGGAACAGGTATTATGTTTGAGGGACTTGGGAGGCTTTAGCTGGAGGGTAAGAATGACGTGATGGTAGCTTGCATCTTCTCAGGTGCAACGTGTCAGTCCCCTTCTGTGTGGTTTTGTAAAGACCACCAGAAACTGGAAGCAGCCTGGGTGTGACCGTAGGTCGTGCACAGTGCCCGGGGAGTGTGCAGTGAGCGCTGGGTGCACGTGTGACAAAGGCAGGCCAGCATGAGCTTCCTGGAGGCAGGATTTGACTGAACCAACCTTTTTCTTCTTCTTTTAGTTTGTTAATGGGGTGTGTGCATTCATTGAAGAGAGACAGAGACAGAGAAAGCACACCTGCAGGGTGAGTAGCCACGCCGCAATCCCTTCTCCATTTTCCTCTCAGGATTTTGGCACGCACACACACATGCCAAGTGTGTAAGCCATACCGCTGGGTCTGGGACCCAGACTGAGAAACTGGCCACCAGCTGGCCCTGAACCCATGTTTCTAACAGCTAAAAAATTAACAGACCACCCTTAAGAGGCAGTGGGATTCTTTCCCGTAGGAGCGGAACGTGCACAAAGACAGACATGCTCTCCCTCAGGGAACAGGAGGTCGGGACCTCGGAGGTCTCTGCACCCTGTAGCTCTAACCTAGGGCTCTCTGGGACAAGCATGACATGGCTTGTGATCTCAGAGCAATGAGCAAGTGGCCTGTCTCAATGGCACGTTTATTAAACAGATGCTCACGACCGATTTTCACAACATCGAATCTCCCTTACTAAGGAAAAAATGGCCACCACAACAAGGTTGATGGGTCTAGATGATCCCCTCCACTGTCTGGAGGCCAAAGCCAGGGCCATCACTGGTCTTCCTCACCCTGGGGCTGATCTGATTTCATCTTCTTCACCTCCTCTCTGGCCAAGTGTCCCCGGAAGGCTGCTTGGATTTTGAGAGCAGCATACTCCTCCTTCTCCTTCTCTTCATCAGGAGACTCCTTCATTGAAAAGAGAAACCAAGAGACTGCTTAAACACCCATATTCTTGTGGATTCTAGGCTTCAGCTGTCTGACCTGCTGCTTCCCGAGGGAGTTTTACACGTGGCTATACTGTGCTCATACTGGCTGGGGGGGCTTTTGCTTGGTCACTCTTTACTACGTCTCAGCCGTAAAAGGTCATTGCCAACTTTTTAATTCCCCAAATAGCTCCTATTTAACTGTTTCCCGAGCAGTAACATGTTTTGGGGGAAACAAGTAAGGATCTAGAGGCATGGTAAAAGTGTTAAAAAGAATAGTAAAATGTGCTCTTTTAAATAATTATGATGGCATAAATGGGATTAAAATGTTAGCTTCTTTTTTTTTTTTTGGAGAGGATTTTGCTATAGGGTGCGTGTGCCTGCCAGAAAGATAAGAGAGAGACAGAGAGACAGAAAGGAAGAAATCATCCCCCAGGGGGATGGCCACGCCGCAATCCCTGCTCCTCCATTCTCCTCTCAGGATCTTGGGCACGCACGCACACGCGCTCGGAGTGAGTTTAAGCCACCGAGTCTGGGACTCGAACTGCAGTCGAATGTTAACTTCTTAACCTCTAAACAATTAGGCAGACATACGTGTGGAGTGCCAACCAGAAACCCGTGTGGCTCAGGGCTGTTAGCCCCACATGCCTCGCTGACCCTCGGCACACAGCATTGGTTTAAATTTAGTGTTATTTATTTACAGAGGATGAAATGCACATGTCTTACGTACACAAATGAATAGATGCATAGCTTTTAATACATATTTCAAAACTATGAAATGATATGTACATTTGGAAAGCTCGAGGCTCACTGGAAGGGCTCTCCCTCTTTCCAGATTGTGCTCCTGAGAGGTAGTGCTGTCAGGGTTGCCCGTACCCTGCCGAGGGAAAGAAATCCTCTATGTACACAGGGACCCAGAGCCTAGACATGCCTTTTTATACTGGAAGTGAGATCGAGCTAATCACAATGTCCTGCAACTCTTTCTTCCATGTGACAGGAAGTCTTAGTTCACTTCTGCCATTATTACTCAGTGGCAGCTCTGCCTGTCCTTTCTCTCAGTGACACCGGGTGCCCGGTCGCCGTGTACCCAGCGTCCTGTGGAGCATGGTCTTTCCACTGATGCACTTTATTACTCAGGCTCCCACCCCGGACCTGCGGGTCATCCGGACCCCCACATCACAAGCCAAAAGGCACATCTAACTCTTCAACTTTTACATGCAAACAAAATTGGACAAAGTCCTCTGAGGTGGTGCCTTAGTATGAGCAAACAAATTGCACTCAAGTCGGAAACCAGTGAGATCCCAATTCCAGCCCAAGAGAACCTGCATGGGGCACGGGTGAGACACAGGGAAGGAACCCCCGCTTCCTCCTCCCTCGCCCTCCCATCACATCTTAGCCGAAGGACCGGCTTCCTGGGTTTTACTGGCACAATCTGGATCACTTGGGAATGCTCACGGAGCCACGCCTTGCTGGGCAGGAAGAGAGGTGTTCCCTGAGGAGGACAGCCATTCCATTATGGGCTAACTGGGAGGTGAAGGCAGGAAAAGGAACTCAGAAATTGGGCCTTTGCCATCGTAGAGCGAGTCCTCTTCTCACTGGCCTGGTCCTCGTGAGTCTAGCTCCTGGTACAGACGGCGACCTGCTGCTCAACGCTTACTACTCCCGGCCTGGCTCGAGCACACCACAGTCTAAAAGTCTCTGTGTGGAACCAAGAAGCCACTCGTGCCAAAGACCTTGCATGGAAGAAGACACTATTCTGTTTGGCTGTATGTCACTTACTGCAACCTTCCCCTTGTGACCACTGAACTTTCACGTGTGGTGACATCAGTTAGTGAGAAATCCACAAGGTGGAAGATGAAGCTGAGGCAGCAAGGCCAGGGCTGTGAGCTGGGCCCCCCTTTCCCATGGGGAGATTGTCCACTAACGGTCTTAAGGAATTCCTCTACTGGAGGCATGGCTGGAAAATACCCACCAGCTGTTTATCACTGATGCTAATTATCTAGAAAGCAACGTCATAACCTAACAATACGGGAATGAACTGATCTATACGCAGAGCACGATTTTCAAGTGAGCAACACGGCTCTTCAGGGCCTATTGGTGCGGGGGTCACGTACTGAGGCGGTGGCCGGCGTCTCCTCCTCTCTCACAGACGTCTGGGGCTCTCCTTGTTCAGGCTCAGATTTCTCGGGTGGTTCTTGCTCCTGGGGACAGGGGAGAGGCTGAACAGACATTTCCAATATAGCAAAGTCTTGGACTTGACTGCTTAAGGGCAATTAAATACCACTTAGAGTTACTGAAAACGGGGAGAGTCAACATCTGTGTGAGCAGATATCAAAGCCTGAGGGACTGGTAAAATGTGGGTACCACAGTTTTATTGTAAAAAAGAGACAAACAATAAACGAAACAAAAGAACAGTCTTATACTAAAAGTTGATAAGCTGCTGTACCGAACCCTATCATGAGAAGTGCCACTGCTTCTAAAGCCAGAGTGAGATCAACACTGCTGTGTTCCTCAGTGTGAAGCCGGGTTGACTTTTTCCTTTTTTTCTGTACTGCACATACACTCATGACAGAAAGAGACAGAGAAAGGGAAAGTGAGAAATCACCCCCCCAGGAGGGATGCCATGCCACAATCCCTTCACTTCCATTCACCTCTTGGGATCTGGGGCATGCATGTACATGCACCCAGCATGGTTCTCAAGCTGTAGGGTCCAGGACTTGAACTGTGCAGTCAGCCATGTGCCGTCAACCTAACTACCCACCACTGGCCAGCCCCAGATTGCCTTTTATTATTTTTTTTAATAGAGGTTTTTGCCTTAGGGCGTGTGCGCTTGCTGGAGAGACAAACACAATGAGAGGGAAAGTGAGAAATCATTCCCGGGGGGATGACCATGTTACATTCCCTTCTCTTCCATTCTCCTCCCGGGATCATGGGCACACATGAACGTGCACCGGAGTGACTTAGAAACCACTGGGTCTGGGACTCAAGCCGAGGTTGAACATGTGGGAGTCCAGTGATGTAACTGCTTTGCCATCTGCTGGTCCCCCCGCCCCCGCTTTTTTTAGAGAGAGATAGGGTACTGTGTGCTCATCGGAGAGAGACAGAAAAGAGATCACTCCCCCACCCCCACCCCCCCCAGGGAGGATGGCCATACCGCAATCCATTTCTTCCATCTTCCTCTCGGAATTCTGGGCATGCAACACAAACACACTCAGTGTGAGTTTTAAACCACCCAGTCCAGGACTCGAACCGTGGTCAACTACATGGGAATCCAATGATGTAACCGTTACACTATCTGCCACTTTTTTTTTTTTTTAAGGTTTTTGCCAGGGGGCATGAACGTTCACTGGAGACAGAAACAGAGAGGGAAAGTGAGAAGTCACTCCCCAGGGGGGATGGCCATACTCAATATCCCCTCCTCCACTCTCCTCCTGGGAGTTCAGGAACCCACATGTGCCTGTTGTGATTTTCAAGCTACCAGGCCTGGGACTTGAACTGCAGTTGGCCAAGTGGGAGTCCAGTGCCTTAACCACCATGCCACCTGATGGCCACCCAAGTTGACTTTTTAATGAGGCTTATGAATTAAAAACTAAGTCAAAGAAGTGAGTTTTGCTGTGGTAATGGCTTGAATATGAACAGCCACCCGGTCCTTTGGGTCCCCCCCCCCCCCACGAGCTTTGCGACCTCACAACCATGTGAAGGGCCTCCCCGACCATGAGCGAGGAGGGAGGGCTTAAGGACAAGGAAGCTAATCAGGTCGTCTTTGGGATTCAGATAAAAAGGCCAGGAGGCACCCTGACTATTATTGGCACAAGAACTTGGAGTCTACAGCATCATCCCTTTGTTGTTACAAAGCAAGAATGCAGACTCCAGTAAATAACAACAACTGAACACCCCGCGTCCTCGACAGGATTTCCCTTCTGAACTTGTGACAGCTGCTTCTCCAGGAAGTCCCCGGATTGCTGGAGAGCAGATGTCCTCAAGACCTGAGCTGAGCCAACTCTCCTTAAATCTGCATTTGCTGCTGCTTTGCACTAATGGCATGGTCTCAGTTGTCCAGAGTAGTGTTCTCGATCCTTTTTTTTCCTTTTTTCGTGTCTGTGTTTGCGTGTCTGTGTTCTCATATTTTAATATACCTGTAAATTACTTTGGGAGCTTATGAAAATCCTGCTTGTGATTTGTAGACTTGGGGTAGGGCACACAACTTTGACTAAGTTCACAGCTGACGCAAATGATCTTGATCCACACAGCCTCTCTCTAATTTGCCAGAAGATGCATGCATCCACTGGAGACAGAGAGGGCAAGTGAGAAAACACCCTCCCTGGGGGACGGGCACACTGAGAGCCCTTCTCCGCCTCTCCCTCCGTCCGGGCTCTGGGAAGGCATGCTCACTGGCCGGCCGTGCCCATCAGGCTGCTGCGTCTTCCCAAGGCCATACCTTGAACGCATGGTTGTTATAGAAGCGGTCATCTATCTTTGTCCCCCATTCTGCTGGGTCAAAGCTGGTTTCTAGATAACAAAAACGTAATAATTTACAAAAGTAAACTTACAATCGTAACACAAAACAAGTTTTCCATTTCAAATCATAGCTTCTAATAGTTGAAAATCTTCCTGAACTATATTAAAAAGTATGCTAAGTAGTCAGAAAGTTTGGGAAAGTGAAGGATGGGAGAGGATTTTGTTTTTGTCTTTTTTTATCTTTTATTTTTGGTCAGAGAGTGTATGCACTCATCAGAGACGGAGATGAGACAGGACCCCTTGGGGCGTGGTCATGCCACAACCCTTCCCCTCTGCCTCTCTCCGTTCAGGACCTAAGTCACACACAGGGACATTTGCCTGGTGTGTTTAAGCTGCCACGTCTGGCCTCAGTCAGCCAGTAAGCCTGTGCCGTCCATCGGTCACCATAAAGCAACCTGTTTTAGTTTATTATTATTTTTTTAATTAGCCATATTATATAGACAGTTGACAGAGGAAGAATTTTTAAAAATGTTAAATTTATTATCATTATTTTTTTAAGAGTTTTTTTTTGTTTGTTTGTTTGTTTGTTTTTGTTTTTTTTTTGCTATAGGGTGTATGTGTTCACCAGAGAAACAGAAAAGTGAGAAATCATTCCCCAGGAGGATGGCCATGGCCATGCCACAGTTCCTTCTCTTCCACTCTCTTCTTGGGATTTTGGGCAGGGGCGCACACACACCCAGTCTGAGTTTTAAACTATTGGGTCCAGGATACGAATCACAGTTGACTATGTGAGAGTCCAGCAACACAGACATTATGCCATCTGCTAGTTCCATTGTTATTATTTTTAATGTGCTATAGGGCACGTGTGCTCACCAGAGAGCTAGAGACAAGGGTAGGGGGAGAGAGAGAGAGAGAGGGAGAGTGAGAAAGCAAGCCACCAGGTCTGGGATTTAAACCAGTCAGCCTTGTGGGAGTCTAGCACCTCAACCACCATATCACCTGCTGGTCCAAGAGAGAATTTAAGCAGATTTTTTTTCTTTAAGTTCTCATTATGGAAAAATTCAAGCTTAGAAAGTAGAGAGACTAGTACAATAATTCTCTATGCATATTCTCTAAGATTAAACAGTGATCAATTCATGAGTTACCTTTTTTTTTTTTTTAAGAAAGATTTTTACTATAGAGTGCATGAGCTCACTGGAGACAGAAAGACAGTGAGAAATCACTCCCCGGGGATGGGCATTCCACAATCCCCTTCTCCACCCTCCCCTAAGGATCTTGGGCACACACGCGCATGTGCCCAGCATGAGTTTTAAGCCTCCCGGTCTGGGACTCAAAGTGCACTTGGCCATGTAGGAGTCTAGCACCTCAACTACCATGTCACCTGCAGGTCCTGAGCTACTTTATCTATAACCCTTTCTTCTGTCCCCCCCCCCCATTACTTTCAAGTTGACCCCAACCATTCTACCATTTTATCTACATTTATTTCAAAATGCATCTGGGCCTTTGTGAAATATAACCCAAAGCCATATCACACTTAGGAATACTAACAAGAATTCCTTAAAGTCATTACCTATTCAGTGAACTATCTAAATTTCCCATTGTCTAGTTTACTTTTTATTGTTCAAGTCAGGACCCCAAACTGGAGCCTTTAGCCATCTTTTATGTCTTCTTATGGAATCCCTCCTTCTATTTTCTCCCATCCATTCATTGAGGAAATTGAGTCATTTTTCCTTGGGAGTTTTCACAGTTCAGATATTCCTGACTCTATCCCCGTGGTGGCTGTTCCTCTGCCTTTGAATTTCCCATAAACTGGTAATTAGATCTAGTTTCTATCCAGTTCAGGTTTGATTGCTTTTGGCAAGAATATTTGAAGGGCAGTGTGTATACATCTATCAGAATATCTGTATCTGTATCTATATCTATACACACACACACTCTATAATTTTATATAATTTTTTTTGGAGAGGTTTTTGCTACAGGGCACGTGTGCTCGCCAGAAAGACAGAGACAGAGATAGAACGCAAGAAATCACCCCCCCCCCCCAGGGGATGGCCACGCTGCAATCTCTTCTGCTCCATTCTCCTCTTGGGATCTTGGGCACGCACGCACACGCGCCTGGCATGAGTTTAAGCCACTGGGTCTGGGACTTGAACTGCAGCCGACTACATGGGAGTTCAGCAACATAGCCATTATGCTAACTGCTGGTCCCTCTATAATTTATATATATATTAGAATTTTTATGGGCCCATTGATGATCACTGCTTAGGTCATTTCTCAGGGATGCCAAATGGTAATGTTTTCAGTTGATCATTTATTTCTGGAGTGCTCGGTATAGACAAACTTCCCCACTTCAGCTATGGGGTAAACTTAAAGTACAGTTCTTACAGGAAACTAGAGCTTTGGCTCTTTCTTACAGGAAACTAGAGCTTTGGATCTTTCCCTCTGTTGACCAGTTTCACAATCATCACTTGGTGCCTGGGATCTTCTCAAGAGGACCAGAGTGCTCTGCGGTCCTAAACCATTATAGACTCATGGATAGCTGGTAGGGTACGCGTAGTGCGTGGTGCACAGCACCCGGTGCAGGGTACGCGTAGTGCGTGGTGCACAGCACCCGGTGCAGGGTACGCGTAGTGCGTGGTGCACAGCACCCGGTGCAGGGTACACGTAGTGCGTGGTGCACACCACCCGGTGCAGGGTACATGTACAGTGTACACCATTCGGTGCATAATGTATGTATTACATGGTATGTGCCATGGTATGTTCTCTACTGCTATACTGGCATACTCTCTGTATATACTAATATATACTCTACTGTATGCTATGGTTTCTGTGCTAGTATACACTAACACGTTTCCCATCACAAAAGTAAAGACTAGTAACCATCTGTGAGAGATAATGCAGGAGAACTCTTTTTTTTTTTTGGGAGGTTTTTCGCTATAGGGCGCATGCGCTCGCCAGACAGACAGAGAGAGACATAGAGACAGAAAGCGAGAAATCACCCCGCCGCAATCCCTTCTCCTCCATTCTCCTCTGGGATCTTGGGCACGCACGCACACGCGCCCGGTGTGAGTTTTTATTTTTTTTAAGCCACCGGGTCTGGGATGCGAACTGTGGTCGACTACGTGGGAGTCCAGTGACATAGCCATTATGCTAACTGCTGGTTCCCTGCAGGAGAACTCTTGCACTATACAAGACTGGGTTAGAGGTCTGTGTTTTTTTTTTTTGTGCCTTTTTGAAGGAGACTAAATTCTGATACCTGCATGGTCAGATAACCCACTGCTCGTTGACGTGGTGGAAATGGGTGTGGTGTTAAATGGTTTTCTCCAGGGACCAGCAGATGGCATAATGGTTCTATCGCTGGACTTCCACGTGGCCAACTATAGTTTGAATCCCAGACCCAGTGGCTTGAAACTCATACTGAGCTCATGTGCGTGCATGCCCAGGATCTTGGGAGGAGGAGGAACTGTGGTGTGGCCATCTCCTGGGAGGTGATTTCTCACTTTCCCATTTACTGTCTCTGTTTCTTTCTCTCTCTCTCTCTCTCTCTCTGGGAAGCACACATACCCTAAGGCAAATACCTAAAAAAAAAAAAAAATTAAAAAACGGTTTTCTCCATTCATTAGTTAGAAAGTGCATGTCCAGAGACCACGAATCTGAATCATCATTTTATTAGTTAGAAAGTGCATGTCCAGAGACCACGAATCTGAATCACCATGATCCCGTAACCCTGACTCAGGAACTCTGAGTTTCAAAGGTAAATAAGTGGTTAATTTCTAAAATTGTTATGACAAGGTTAATACTCACCTTTTCCCCCAAAGGATTTCTTTTAATATGCCCCCCATACCCTCGGTGGTGGAACTTAATTCAGATTGTGCAATAAACATTTGCTGACTAGACACGGTCAGGGTATCAGCAGGGGTGCTGTGCTCCGGGAGGTGCTGGCCCCACAAGGGGAGCAAAAGCGCCAAGTCAAGCAGCCAGCATGGCTTGATGTGCCTGGGCCAGGTCCCCTACCTAGCTAAGCTGCATTCCCACAGAAGGTACATTTGCTGGTGGCTGGTTCTCACCATCTTCACTATGGAGTCAGAACACTGCAACCACAGTTATGACAGCAAAAGCTTATACCAAAAGGTTGTTCTGGTAAATAATGGGTCTTTAAGTACAAACTCATAGCTGTAAGATTCCCACTTGGACCACTGGGTCAGGCCTTGAAGGTAATGAACCCTCCGCCTGGGATTTGTAGATTTTATTTCTGGGAGTGAAGGAACTTCGTTTTGGCTCTCAACTAAAGAGTCGCTGTCGGCAAGGGTCTTAATCTGTGCAGGATCCGTCCTGGAGAGTACAGAAATATAAAGTTTCCTTCCTGAGCTGGCAGCTCACCTTTCGAAGCAATTTGTCCTACTGCAGAAGTTTTATATACCCAGTGAAAACCTATTTAACCTAAGTGTACAAGGGTGTTTTATTTTTTTAGCCTTTGCTATAGGATGTGAGCACTTGCTGGAGAGGGACAGAGAGAGGCAGGGAGAGAGAGACAAAGAGAGAGATAAAGAAAGTGAGAAATCACCTCTTGGGGAGATGCATGTTGCATCTTGGGATTCGGGCAGGCACATGCCCTGCCCTGTCTTCCAAGCCACCGGGTCTAGGACTTAACTGCAGTGGCCATGTGGGGATCCGGTCACCTTAACCACTATGCAACCTGGCTGGCTCATCATTATTATTTCTTACACGTGTAATATTTGAAAGTGAGAAGAATCCAAGTTTAAAGAAAGCCACCAACTTTCCTCTCAAGAGGAACAGTCACCTGCCAGAAAGGCAGGGAGATCTGCTGGAAGGTGGAGGGGCAGGGCTCTGCGGCGCTGTCCCCTCCCAGTGTCCACGAGGATACCATGCAGGCCTCCCGCACTGCACAGCACTCCGAGAACCGTCAGAGGCTCCCTTCTAACCACAGCAACTATGATCGGAAGCTACCTGCTTGCTAAAGGCTTTCTATGGGATAGAGACGGTTTGGAGCAAGCTTTACCATATCCACGTGCTGAGTCTCTTATTATTATTATTTTAGAATTATTTTCTTTAACTTGACAGCGCGAGAGAGACAGAGGGACAGTGAGAAAGCATGCCGCCAAGTCCGGGACTCGAACCGCGGCCCACAATGTGGAGCCCAGCGTCCTTAACCACTACACTACCTGCTGGCCCCTGAGTCTCTTATTTTTTAAGAATGCCATTTTTAGAATGCTTACTCTCTCTCTTCTCTAGAAGGTTCTCAAAATAGGCTGCCGCAAACGCCGGTATATTGTCGGGTTGCTCCCGCAGAATCTCGCGAGTCAGCCCTTCCAGCAGGTTCCCAAATCCCTGCGGGATGCGGTAGTGGGTGTTGGAGAACGGGATCGACATCCTGGGACGCCCCGGCCGTGTTCCTAAAGGGCCAGAGAGCGGCTCTTCA
>NW_006159487.1:193282-202405 GCF_000334495.1 Tupaia belangeri chinensis | reverse complement strand
TTGGGAGCTGGGCCCGCACCGGCCGCAGTTGCTTTTCCCGGGGACACAAGCTTGAGTTTCAGGAAGGAACAGCTGAAGCTCGGAAGCCGGGACTGCGACGCTGTTCCGACACAGGGCTGGCCTGTCGCTTCCTCTTGCGTCTTTTCTGCGTAGCTCAGCTCGGGGGGACGGTGCACGGCCCGTGGTCGGCCTGGCATCTGGGCCTTCCGAGGCTGCCAGCGCGAGGCTGTGCCATCACGTCGCGGCCGAGCCTCGTGTGCAGCCGGGGAGGCGCGTGCTCCGCCCTCCCGAGCCCAGCTCCCTGCCCGCAGGGCCTTTCCTCCCTGAGATTTTTTATTTTGTCTTTTCTTTCACTGTCATATCTCCAGCGTTAAAATAGTGCCTGGCCCCTAGTAGGCTTCTGTAAAAAGTATCTGAACTAATTACTGAAGACGCAAGCTGTTTTAAAAACTCATGTCCTCTCCTTGGGCCCGTTCTTGATCAGGGACGTCACGGCCTGACTGTCAAGACCCTTCCCACCTCCGCAAGTCTTTTCTTTCTTCAGTAGATTCCTGCCGCAGGCATAGGGCATGGTGCTGGCTGGAGAGAGCGAGAGAAAGGGAAAGTGAGAAGTCCCCCCTTAGAGGGGATGGCCGAACCCTAACCCTCCGCCATCCCCCCTCGCTCTGCTCTCGGCAGGTCTCTTCGTTACATTGGCAAAGTGCACATTAAGGAAAATACACAGTGTAACCCACATGGCAACGTCTGTGACCCGCCCTCACCCTCGCCACAGCCCCCAGTTGGACCCTCACCGCTATTCCTCGCTGACGTCACCCTCTCAGGCCTGCTTTCTCCACGAGCAACGTCAATAAGTGAGGAACACCCCTGGCCTCGGGCCTTTGTGGTCCGTAGAGTAGGGTCATCTGCAGTTTTTTGCCAGATGGCAGTCTTGGCGCGTCTCCTCCCTCCGGAATTCTGACGTTAACCCAAATGGGGCACGGGCCCCCTTTTTAGGGTTACCGTGGTCATTTTCTTTGTGGTTGGTGTCTGCACCTTCATCGTCTGTTGATTCTGACAGTCCATCAGTGCCCTGAGGTGTACGCATTCTCCTTTGTAGTGACGCATTTCGGCTGTCTCACCTTGTTTCTAAGGAAGAGGACCTCGGTCAGACTGTAGATTAGTGAAGATGGCTTCATTTTCAGTACTCTTTGAAGATGCTCTATTTGTAGTATTTCTTAAAGAAACTTTAGTTTCAGTATTCTCTGGCGAGATCTCCTTCTTTTCCGAGACTGTCTTAGCTGAATTTAGAGAGACTTGTGTCGGTGAGCATAAAGTCTACCTGCCAACCTTGGTCTGCATCCAGAGGCGTCTGTCTGGCATTGATTCGGCTCAGTCGTCACGTTATCCGGAAGATACCTTGTTAGTTACTGTGAAGCTCCAAGGGTATTCGAAGTGCATTGACTTGGGCTTTTACCTCTAATTCTTCCCAGGATTCGCTCCCTTCGCTGGTCTCTTTTCAGAATTTTGGGCATGCATGCACATGTGCCTGGTGTGTTTTTCAAGCCACCAGGTCTGGGACTCAAACCACACAGTTGCCAAGAGAGATCCAGTTGCTTTGACTACTACGCTAGCCACTGGCCCTCCCACCTTTCTGGGTCCCCCCCCCCCAGGTGTTTGCCTTAGGGCACAAGAGAGAGAGGGGGGGGAGAGAGAGAAAGAAGGTGAGAAATCACCTCCTTAGGAATGACCATGTTGCAATCCCTTCTCCATTTACCTGGGATCTTGGGCATGGCTGTACCCGCGTCTGTGGTTTTCAAGCCACTGGGTCCGGGACTCGAGTGATGGTCAACCATGTGGGACTTGTATCTGCTTCGCCATTTCTAACCCAGCATAGGGCCGTGCAGAGCCCAGCGAGTGTGTGCTGGCAAAGACAGACTGATCGAAAGATATTTCCCAGCCCGGGGGCTGCTAGGTGCACACACACGTGCAAGCAGTGCCTCTCTGCAGCCTCCCTTGGCGGAGCCCCTATTTATGCCCTTGGTTTGGGGGTTTGTTCCCTGCCGGGCACCTCCTCAAGGCCTCCCACACTGCCTCCTCTTCCAGCAGGCTGCCAGTGTGCCGTGCAGCCCGCAGAGCGTGGCTCGGAGCTTCGGCTGTGGTGGCTGTGTGTGTTCAGCCCGGCGGTCATGTGGGTGTCAGGGTCTGACTAGCTTTGGGGAGAGCGGGGGTGTTTGGGCTGTCACGCAGGAGCAGGACAGACTGGCCATTAGCAGTGCAGCCCTGTTAGGACAGCCCAAGGGGCCGTCGACACGTGTAGCTTCCAGGGAAGGAGACGTCCACCTTGTTAGGTCAGATTCTCTTTACTGCCTATCATTTTTGCTTAAAACCCTTAAAAAATTTTGGTTTTGTTAATTACTTTAAAATAGAGCCGCTTTGTCTATTTTGTTCAGACAAATTAGGATCCATCTTAAGTTTCATTTTCTAACTTGTTCATCCGGGATGAGCTCACTGAGATCATTTGGACGGATGCTTGTCCTTAATAAAAGCCTTCAGTGTAGGCTAGATGTTAATAGGAAGGCTCTTATTAGAGCACGTTCTTATTCGGTCTCGTTAGTAGCTCTCTAGAATAGAGTCGAGTTTCAAGGGTGCTTTCTCGTTGCAGAGTTGAGCTTGTGAAGTGAGCCGTTGTGACAGACCTTCGTCCAGGCTGTGACCTTCTCTGTGTCTGCTGTGTCTGGGTTACCCTGAGAAGGAGGCACACTTGTCGCAGATACTCAGAAATGCTCTTAAGGGTATTCAGTGCAGTGCACAGGGCTGTCAGAAGACCAAAACGAGAATCACTGGATGGAAGTTAGGGTTGGTAGGTTGGGAGGGGGATAAGAGGAAAGGTGGGAGAAGACTGAAGAGCAAAGAGCGAGGCCTGCTTCCTTGTGCTGGCGTGGGAGTGGATGTGGGGAAGGAGGTGGCTTGTCTTTTTCTAAACACGATCCGTGGGTGCCAACAGGGAGCATCTGTGGGTGCCCAAGGGGGGCATCTGTGGGTGTCCAACGGGGCTATTGGCGGGTGCCCAAAGGGGGCGTGTCAGTGGCTTTGGGCAGGAGGTGTTGCCACCAGAGCCAGCTGGAGAGCAGCCAAGAACTTCTGTTCCGAGAGCTGCTGTGCCCTTCTGTGTGCTGCTGGCTGCTCACCTGGGCAGGAGGTGAGAGCTGGGTTTAGGAGACAGGACTGTGTGTGCTTGCGCTCCTGCAAGGGGATCGCTGGCCCTGGCCACCCTGAGTGCTGGCTGATTCCTCAGGGTCCGGATTCCGCTTTGCTTCCTACATGGCTGACCACATGGTGCTGCAGAAGGAGCCCGCCGGGGCCGTAATCTGGGGCTTCGGTACACCTGGAGCGACAGTCACAGTGACCCTGAGCCGCTGCCAGGAGGCCATGATGAGGAAAGTGACCACAGTGCACGGTAAGGCTCTGCGGCTGCCTGCGGCTGCCCCCTGCTGGTGTGTCTGAGGAGGGACGCTGCTGCCCCAGCTCCCGCCTTCCCTCCCACCCCCGTAGAGCGGCTGGGTCTTCCCAGAGCTCAGATGCACAAGCTTTGGAAAAACCAGAACATGAGGGTGGCTGGGACATAGCCAGGGACTGGGTGGTCTCAAGCCATGCTGCTACCTGATGCTTCTGGACAGGAATGAGACCCGGGCGTAGGGGATGTCCCTCCTGTACACACAGTGGGCCGTGTGACGGTGACAGAAAGGTCTGTCTCCTGTCTGGACAGGAATGAGACCCGGGTATAGGACACATCCCTTCCTTACATGCAGTGGGAGGTCTTTCTGCTGTATTTGTTGTCACGACTGGGTGATAGATCCATTTTCTCTGGTTAGAAGAAACCTGTGCCCCACTCTGCCTTTGGTTGTAGGGTGACAAGCATACCACTTTTTTTTTTTTGTAGACGTTTTTCCTATAGGGCGTGTGCCCTTGCCAGAAAGACAGAGAGACACAGAGACAGAAAGCGAGAAATCACCCCCGGGGGGATGGCCACGCCACAATCCCTTCTCTTCCATTCTCCTCTCGGGATCTTGGGCACGCACACACACGCGCCTGGCGTGAGTTTAAGCCACTGGGTCCGGGACTTGAACCGCGGTCGACTACATGGGAGTCCAGCGACATAGCCATTACGCTAACTGCTGGTCCTATGCATACCACTTTCTCATTGCCAGGTGAGAAATCACTACACGCTTAGGTACTTGATGCAGTTCTACAATCACACAATTTCTGCAGATGTGGAATCTTGCTCAGGTGTCAAGAGGCTAACCCTGGAGCCTGGCCCAGCTGTGTCCCCAACTGGGAGCCTCGGCCCCCCTCCAGGCCCTTGGCTGCTGGCGGACCCATCCCCAGGTGCAAAGCTCCAGACGGCCTCGCTGCTGCTTCTAGTCACAGACCTCAGGCCCTCCGGCCCACCAGGACAGGCTCCCTTTTTGTCAGCATAAACCCTCTGTTAGGGGCTTCAGCCACTCCTGCAGACCCTTCCCCTCCTCGTATGACACAACCCAATTGTGGGGTGGTAGCTCCCCTCTGGCCATCTCTGTTGGCTGGAATCAGATCACGGTCCTGCCTGCACACGAGGTGGAGTGAGTACGGGATGAGTCTCCCCAGATGGTGGCGGGAAGGATGTGAGGAAGCAGAGACGTGGGTGGGACGGAGACAGTTCTCATCACTCTCGGGCTCACCCTCGCTGTCGCTGCCGCGAGCTGACGTTCCCCTCCCTCAGTATCTAAGCTTCCTTGTCCTCGAGTGTTTGCATGGTAGCGGAGACGGGGTGGGCTTCGGTCTCGGCAGTTAGGCCCTCTCTCCCTTGAGCCACCTCCATGAGCCCAAACCCCTTTGCAGCTGGTGAGGAGCCTGGTTCTGCGGGAAGAAGTGGGTTGGGTTGTTTCTTGGAGCTTGAGATTCCCTTTGTGGGGAGGGGAAGGCTGTGGATAATTTTCCTCTTTCTTTCCTTGGCATTGGAGGCTTTGGCACAGTAATCTGCAAAATAACTGACATGTGGTGTGGATGGGAGGGAGGCAAGAGCACATCTGACTGATCACGGCTCTAGACAAATTATTTTTGGTTTTTCTTTTTGGTAGTTTTTGTTTTTCCCATTTTGAGGGGGAGTGAGCTGGGTGGGGGTTGTCCTTTGTGCCTGGCAGGGATATGAGGAGGAGCAGCAGCAAGAAACAGCCCCCCCACTCCCTGGCGACGGAAGCCCGGTCAATCTGCGTGGCTTCCTGCTGCATAGTGGCTGGAGGACTCGCTCTGCCCTGTGCTCCATGGGGTGACCAGCGTGCTGTGGGCCCACAGGGAGGAGGAAGGACATACGGACCGTCTAAATGGTAGAGGAAGACTGGTGGACGCAGAGGTTTACATGGGGTAGGGATGGGTCACAGAACTCTGACCTGGGTTGGTCAGGGAACAGGAGAGTGAGTGGCGGGCCTGGAAGGAGAGCCAGCAAGCTATGTTCTGGAAGCCCTGGGCGTCGGATACACCGGCAGGCTGGCAGGACCAGCAGCGCCCAGGGACTGGCTTGTGGCCAGTTGCTTGAGCTAATTCCCTGGAGCTGGTGGGACAGTACAATCCCCAGAACTCTAAGTGGGACCCTGGTGGCCTGTGATGAGCTCTGCCACCCAGCCCTGGCAGTAAGCCAAGGACTGACCAGCACGCTTGAACAACACGGTTGCGTGGGCCCTGGTGATCCCACGCTCACCGTGGGCTCTCGCAGCCTGCTCTCCTGTGTGAACCACACTGCAGGAAGCCCCGTTGCTGAGGCCCTGACCGTCTGCAGGCTTGGGCTTCTCGTCACACCCAGAGCTAGTGTCTCTGAGCACCTGTTACGTGCCAGCACACTCTCCTTCCTGAATGGGAGAGTGCAGGACAGAAAGTTGAGAAGAACTGGAGGGCTGCATGCGGTGGGGGTTGGCTCTTCCAGGTCAAAGGGCTCCGGACAAGGTGGTTTTGCGAATAAAACTGGGCCCGTCCTACCCCTTTGAAGTCTCTGGGATGGGCCAGAGCTCATCCAGGCTTCACAGGGTGGAACCATGTGGTTTTGCTCAAATGGTCTCTCACTGCCGCCCCACTCACTATCTTTCGGGCCCCCCCTTTCATTTCTTTTTTTTTTTTTTTTTTTTTGGAGTTTTGTCAAGGGCACGCGCACTTGCCAGAGAAAGAGACAGAGAGAGGGGAAGTGAGAAATCACCCTCTGGGGGGATGGCTACACCACAGTCCCTTATCATCCATTCTCCTCTAGGGATTTGGGGCATACACACACACACACACACACACACACACACACACACTTGGCATGTTTTTTAAGATGCCTGGTCTAGGACTTGAACCATGCTGTTGGCCATGTGGGATCTAGCACCTTAACCACTATGCCACCTGCTGGCTCTCCATTATATATATATTTTTTAAGAATTATTTATTTAATTTTATTTATTCATTGACTCATTTGTTTTATTTTATTTTAATTTAACTAGAACGAGACACAGAGAAAGAGAAAGAGAGAAAGTAAGAAAACAAGCCACCAGGTCTGGGACTTGAACCATGGTTGGCTATGTGGGAGTGTCCAGTGCCTTAACCACCACGCCACCTGCTGATTCTCCAATATCTTTTATTACTGGGCAGCAGTACTTTTCAGAAGCTCCAGGCCAGGTGTCTTCCTCACCAGCCTGGTTGCTCTGTTTAACAGCAGCGACTAGGAGTAAATTATCAGTGGAGGCCAAGAAACAGCCCTGTCTTGGGTTTTCTGGGTTCCCCATCATCACAGATGAGCCCCGCAACTGTAGGACAGTGAGCTGTGTCTGTGCAGGATCCGGGAGACCCCGAGGTCCAGCCAGGGCAGATGGGAGCATCTGCCTGCTCAGAAGTGCGAGCCAGATGGAGTGCATCACAGCTGTGTGTCTTGTGGCTCAGCAGTCCATGATGGGTCTCCGCCTATAGGTGGATCGTGGCCATTGGTGATGGGCTTCACATCACCCTGGACTTGGCTGATTGCTCAGGATGGAGCAGCAAGCTTGGGCTGAGGTTAGGAGCAGCACTCAGCACCCTGAGACTCCTCACACCCTTTCTGGTTTTTGCTGGCTCATCCTGGCGCACACTCTGGGAGCGCACGCTTTCTCAGCTGTCACTGGCTAGGAAGGGCTTTGCGTGGTGAAGACCAGCAAAGGTGTTGGTTCTGCAGTGCTGTTTCTCACGGGCGGAGTGAACAGCCTGGGGTGTGCTGCCTTGTACCCGCCCTCCCTTCGAGGGTCCATTACTGCCGGGCACAGGCTGTGAACCGGCTCACTGTGAACTGGCTCCCGGTGCTGCTGTTATGCCAGGAGCACTGCCTGGCCTGGCCTGTCTCCTCACTCACATTTTGCCCTGTGTTCCTGTCGTCCGGCTTCCCTCACACGAGGCTGTATCTTGGGCAGAGGTGGTGTGTGCCCCCGTGTGCACGCAGCACAGGAAGAGGCTGGCCTGGTGACGGCACCCCGTGTGGGGAGCTTCCCGACTACCAGGGCTTCTCTGCCCTGTGCTCATGTCTGACTGGGTAGTTGCGTGTTCGTCTGGGGCTGTGTAGATCTGGACTAGTGTAGGTGCGTGTCGACAGTTGGGTAACGCAACAACCTGTATTTCACTTACTTTATTAAACTCCCTTGAATTTAACCTGTGTTTATTTCTGTCTAACCTCATTTAGGGTGAAAACTGGGGAACTGAGGAGGGATTGGTGCAGATTCTGGATACAGCTGCTCTCTGGTAGCTCTGTCCGCTCTCTGACCTCAGCCCATCCAGGCTGGGTGTGGCGCGACGAGTGTGAGTGGACTTTACCTTCGTCTGGTCGGTCGGCCAAGTCCTCAGAGCCCTGTTGTTGTCTTAGCACGCTCTAACACCTGGATGGTGGTGCTGGACCCTGTGCGGCCTGGAGGACCTTTCGAAGTGACAGCGCAGCAGACCGCTGGGGGAGAGCACATCGCTGTGCGAGTCCGCGATGTTCTGTTCGGAGACGTCTGGCTCTGCAGTGGGCAGAGTAACATGCAGATGACCGTTTCCCAGGTAACCCTCCAGTCCCACTGTGAGGGAGCGGGGCTGGGGAGCAGCCGGCGAGGGAGGGCCACCCCCGTTACCGAGGATGTCATGTGTGCTGCAGTCTGTTCTTGAGGTTTCCCATGTGCTCGTTCGTTCGATGTAGTGATCCTGAGAGGTGAGTTCTTGATTTCATTGGTAGGTCTTTATCGTTCATGTTAGAGTATGTGTGTGTTTGTGGGAGAGGGGGCACCTTCCACAGGGCTTGGTCACACTGCAAGCCTCTTCCCGAGTCCAATCTGCTAGGACCCTGGGCATGCACGCACACGCCCGACGTGTTTCCAGGCCAGCTGAGCAGGGGACTCCTACAGCCGTCGGCCCATGGCTTCCAGCCAGCTCTGTGCTCTGCCATGCTGTGATGGCGCCCGGCGGGCTGGCTGACATGCTGTCAGTGGCACGGAGCACCGATGTGTCCCACATACCGTGACTCGTCTCCTTCGGTGGATCGGGCACTCGGGAAGCTTCCTGTTCAGTCTGGAGAGAGACTGCTAGCTGTTTCTTGCTTTTCTTTCATCTGCTTCTCATCTTAAGAAATTTTAAAATTTAAGGTTTTAAAATCTCTACAACTAGACCATGAACTCAGTTCATTTCTCAGCTTATAAAATGGAGTCCTTTTCCATACCTTGTAATTTTTTGGTTTTGCTTCTACAGTTTCTACTCCTTATCACTTCTTCTGTTTTAGCTTGTGACTAGATAACCCTCTGACAATTTCCCCTAGACATACCTCCTTGGTTGTATCACTCGTTCTCTAACCAGAACCTCGGCTCTTGTATTTATGCCTTCATAGCCAGTACTTTGCTGCACTCACCTGCCTTGCTTAAACACCTGGACACCCTTGGCATTTAAGCTGAGCTCTGGAGTCTTTCCTATGAATCACTGGAAGCAGAATGGAGCACGTTTTGTATGGGAGTGGGAGTGCTGTCACTCACCGAGGAGAGGCACCTCCCTGTGCATGAACTGCAGGCCCTGCAGCTGTCAGTGCCCGCCGGGGGCCACTCCATTCTCTGCCTAGTGAGGTCGGAGCTTGGTTGTGAGGGGTGAGCACACTCT
>NW_006159487.1:187425-193170 GCF_000334495.1 Tupaia belangeri chinensis | reverse complement strand
CTGCCTGGAATTCACTTTAAGCCCCTTTTTTTAAACCAGGGCTGCAGGGGAGAGGGAGCAGTTCTGTCTGAAACATCCAAGTGTCCATCTTTAATTCCTTAAGTCATTAACTTAATTTGCAAGGGTTTTGCATGCCGGCTCCTAGTCTCTCAGCAGTCTGTAGAGCCTTCCTCCTGATCGGTGAGATGGTCTGTCTCGCTGCCTCTTGATCCCTGTTGCCCATCTCCTCCCGAGCTTTGAGCAGCATCTGGCCTCCCCCACCCCCACACCCTGTGACTTTCCAAGGTGAGACTCCCACCGCAGCCATCGCTCCTCATGGTCAAATGAAGGGATGGCAGATTGTGCACCCATCTTGTTAGGGTGAGGGAGAATTTCACACAGCGTTATTTATAACACAGCAAGATGCTATAAATGGAGAAATGTCTCCTGTTCTTCTGTTGCCTCCCAGGGCAGGGCAGGGCAGGGCAGGGCTTGAGACTTGGCTATCATGGCTAGGCTTAGGGAGCGACGGCCAGGATTGGACAGGAAGCCCGTCTCTGCCTGGGCTCTCCTCCACTCTTCACAAGCAGAGGGATTACAGTCCAGACTGGAAGGCTGGGGCCCTCCGCAGTAGAAGGTCCCTGGGAGTAGGGGTGGCTGCTTACTGTCCACCTCCGCGCTCACCACTGCCACTCGGACGGTCATGGCCATGCCGAGGTGCTGTAACTCACAGGCTCTCCGGGTGCTCTTCTCTGGTGAGTGACTGAAGTTTCCCTGACTCTGGCATGCCTGTGTGCACAGATGTGCACACATGTGCGCACACACATGCTTTGGTCCCCTGTGCAGGCCCCATGCCAAGACTCTCTGAGGAAATAGGTTCTTGGCGTGCCTTCATTAATTCGAGGATGTGGTCTGAAGGTCACAAAATGAACACGGGGAGCAGCTGCGTGGTGGGGCATGGTCCCCGGGGAGCGGCCCTGCGTGCAGCCTCACGGTAATGACTCCAGCGCACGCTCATTTGCATCCTCATTTGCATACGTGCTGGGAGAGTAATCACGCAGAGGTGTTTGACGAGATGAAGCCTGAGCTCAGCAGATGGAGCAAGGCTTCCCTCTCATCAGTGGGGAAACCAAGTGTCATTTAAATGAAAATCTTCCCGAAATCTCTTTATTCCCGAGTTTGCTGCCAATTTCCCTGAGGAAATGCTTCCATCAAAAAGTGGAAGCTGGAGGGACTCTGCTTAGGAGTGGTGTCCTCAGGTGGAGCCGGGCCACCCCTCCTGGCCTGTCACCACTTCCTGTGCTGGAAAGTGTGGCTGGAAATCAAGCAGCAGTGGGAGGGTTTTCAGCCAGTGTTTTGGACCCAGCTCTGGGTGCTGGGGCGATGGGCCCCGCACTGCCCTCCGCACGGCACGACCAGACGGGCAGGTAGTGGTTCTCCCTCTGCCTTCCAGCGAGCTGAGCTGGCATTGCCCTGCCAGGCCTGCTGCTCGCTCCGTGGTGCTGGTGCTAGGAAGCCAGCGTGGGCTGGGAGAGCCAGCAGCTTCGCCCCGTTTCCATGGGAGCGGCGCTGCGTCCCGTGCTCAGCGCAGAGCTGCATCTAGGGTGGTGCTCCCCAGCGCTGACTGCCTGCTGGGCTGAGTGCTCTCGCCTGCTCACCCTCACCAGTGTTTGCTCACAGGAGCGCGGGGGTCCGTGCGTGAACAGGCCGGATGGCTTCCGGAAGTTCTCTGAGCCCTGTCTGTCACCGTGGGAGGACAAGCCAGAGCACCACTGCAGGCTGCTTCCCCTGCCGACAGAGCCTCCAGGAGGCCAGGGCCCTGTGCATCTCAGAGAGGTGGTCTGGGGCGCCCTGGTGGCCGTTTCCTGCTGCAGCTGCAGGACCAGCTCTGCGCTCCTGGTGGGCGAGAGGGAGGCGGGGCTGCTGCCCTCTCAGTCAGCGTGCTGCCTCAGGGCGCGGCTGGCCGCTGGCTGCCTGCACCCTGGTGGCCTTTGTTCTGCCAGAAGCTGGGCTAGGCCAGAAGATAGGATGGGAGAGGAGACACGCACACACAAGAGCAAGACAGATAAAAGGGACACATGGGGCAGGCAGGTGGTGTGGTGGCTAACAGCACAGGACTCCCAACATGGCCAGTTGTGGTTCGAGTCCCGGACCTGGTGGTTTGCTTTCTTACTTCCCTCTCTCTGTCTCTCTGTGTCTCTCACTCTGTCCTTCTGGTCAAATTAAAAATAGATAAATAAAGTTAAGTAAAAGAAAAGGAAAGGGAGAAATAATAAGAATAGTAATCAAAGGAGCACACGCTGGAAGTCAGGACTGAAAGGAAGCAGCAAGTGTCTAGCTGGGAAGGGCTCATGAGGTGGGGCGGGGAGCTGGCGCTGCAGGCACATCCTGGGCAGACGCTGCCCCCCTGCCCCCCTCTGTGTGTATAAAGAGACCTGAGGGTCTGGCAGGTGGTGTGGTAGTGAAGGTGCGGACCCCCACATGGCCGACTGCAGTTCAAGTCCCGGACCTGGCCGTTTGCTTTCTCACTTTCCCTCTCTGTCTCTCTCTGGTCAAATTAAAACAACAACAACAATAATAATAAGTAATAAAATTAAATAAGTAATTCTTAAAAAGAAATGAAGTGACCTGGGAATGGGGCCACCCTTGGACAGGCCTTTCTTTGTCTTGTTCTTTGGGCCTTTTTTTTGGAGAGATTTTCACTGTAGGGCGCGTGCGCTCGCCAGACAGACAGAGAGAGACATAGAGACAGAAAGCGAGAAATCACCCCCCAGGGGGGATGGTCACGCCGCAATCCCTTCTCCTCCATTCTCCTCTCGGGCTCTTGGGCACACACGCACACGCGCCCAGTGTGAGTTTTAAGCCACCGGGTCCGGGACACGAACTGCGGTCGACTACGTGGGAGTCCAGCGACATAGCCATTACGCTAACTGCTGGTTCCCTTCTTTGGGACTTTTTTGAGCTGTTACCCTGAATCTCACTTTTGCTTCTGGGCTTTCCTTGGGTGACTCCAGGACCGAGATGGGAACACAGGTGGTTTCGAGCAGCTCCAGTGTTCCCCCAGCCTCCTCTCCACGAGCTGCCTGCACGTGGCTCCTGGTGACGTGTGGCCACACTCAGCCACGTGCTCTGCCATTTTACTCCACCGAGGTGTCTTTTTATATATGTATATACTTACTACTACTGTTATTATTATTTTAATTTGATGAGAGAGAGATAAAGCAAGCTGCCAGGTTCGGAACTTGAACTGTGGTCGGCCATGCGGGAGTCCAGCACCCCGGCCTCTGTACCACCTGCCAGCCTCTGTAGGCTCCCTTTTAAAGAAGGAAAGGAGTGGGAGCTGTGGTCGCAGGACGTCACTGGTGCCTGTCGACAGCCTTCTCAGCTGAGCTGTCTCCCAGCCCCTTATTCTAGACAGCTGCTTGTTTCATGAGTGAGCAGAGAGGAGGAGACAGGCACAGAGAGAGCCCCTCAGCAGGGTCTGTCCATGGCAGCCGGTCCCCAGCCTTCAGCCAGCTTGGATCTGGGCACACGTGTCCCTGGCACACCATGGTGGTGTCTGGGCTTGAACCCGGAACCTTCCATGTGGGAGTGCCCTGCAGAGGGGCCCAGGTCTCCGTCTGCCCCTGCCCTCTTAGGGAATGTGCTTTCTCAGGGTCTCTGCTGCCTGAGTGGCATGGTGAGTGGGCCAGACCACACTGGCTTGGGTATCGCGGGATCTCAGAGTGTCAAGGTGTGCTGGTCCCAGTCACCAAGGCCCCGGGGTGAGTGGCATCTCCTTTCCTTGCAGATATTCAACGCCACGAGGGAGCTGTCCGACACGGCCGCCTACCAGGCTGTCCGCGTGCTCGCGGTGTCTCTGGTGCAGGCGGCGCAGGAGCTGTAGGACCTGCCTGCCGTGGACCTGCCGTGGGCCAGGCCCAGCCCAGGTATGTGCACTGGCTCGGCAGGGACCTTGCGGGAAGCGTGTACCTGTCCCCTTGTTCCTGGCTGTCCTGTCACATGTTCCGTTCTGACTCCATTCCACTTGGTGGTGACTGTGTCACCCGTTTCCTCCCAAGACCCCACATGCCTCCCCTACCCCGAGGAGGACCCTTCCCTTGCCCAGGCAGGCGCCGCCAGCCTCCGACTCCAGCGCATCTCCCATTGCTCTGGGTCCGAAGGCAGGGGTGGGCTGTCCCCTCTGGGGTGGGCTGTCCCTGCCCTAACCCTTCCTTTACACCCTCAGCCAGGACCTTTGCTTCCTGCCTTCTCTGTGTCCAGCTCGGCGCTCTGGCACGGGGGCGCTGGCTGACAAAGGCTGTGCGGACCCCGTAGGCCGCTCACTCGGAGAGCGCAGAGGCTGTGCGGGCCCTGCAGGCCGCTCGGAGACCACAGCTTCGTAATCTGATGGACAGGACGGAGTTCAGTGGGTGCTGCCTCCTCGTGGCGCCTTGTCTCTGTCTTTTTTTGGTCTTGTTTTCACCCTTTTCACACGGTCGCTCTTATAACCCTTTGCTACCTGGCCTGAGCTGCCACCTTGGCACCTGATCACCTCCTTCCTGCCTTTCTAGCTTTTCTTCAGCTGCTCAAGGGGGGTGCTCCCTAGAGACAGAGACGGCGGTGGGGGGAGCTTCCATGTGGGAGTGCCCTGCAGAGGGGCCCAGGTCTCCGTCTGCCCCTGCCCTCTTAGGGAATGTGCTTTCTCAGGGTCTCTGCTGCCTGAGTGGCATGGTGAGTGGGCCAGACCACACTGGCTTGGTTATCGCTGGATCTCAGAGTGTCAAGGTGTGCTGGTCCCAAGGGGTGTGGTCACAAAGGGCCTTGCTCTGTTTCCCCTCCTGTAAGGGTGGGGGCATGCACGTGTGTGTGTGCCTGGCTTGCTTTGCAAGTGACCAGTGGTGGGATTTGAACCCTGAGTGGCATGTGGACCCATCTCCCTTAACTGGCTATGCGGCTCCCCAGCACCATTCTAGGAAGCCTCGAGCCTGGGCTGCACCTGCACTCAGCCCACCCTGGGGACATGTGTGCCTCCACCTTGCCTGTGGCCCTATCCCGGTCCCTCGCTGTCCTTGCCTGTGGCCCTGTCCCGGTCCCTCGCTGTCCTTGCCTGTGGCCCTGTCCCACCACCCTGGGGACATGTGTGCCTCCACCTTGCCTGTGGCCCTGTCCCGGTCCCTCGCTGTCCTTGCCTGTGGCCCTGTCCCGGTCCCTCGCTGTCCTTGCCTGTGGCCCTGTCCCAGTCCCTCACTGTCCCTCCTTGCTTGGTGGCCCTGTCCCGGTCCCTCACTGTCCCTTGCTTGGTAGCCCTGTTCCCAGTCTCTCGCTGTCCTTGCCCTCCCAGGTGCCCTTTCTTTCATGCCTTTTTCCTTTTTCCGAGCGTGCTGCCCTGGGGACGTGAGCCACATGTCTGTGTCCCAGTGCTCATTTAGTCCCAGCGGTTGAGCTGCTCGGTGCCGCCGTTCTGAGGTGGGCAGTTACTGGGTGGCATGAGCCTGGCCCCAGGGCAGCGGTCTGGTGTGAGGCTGGATGGAGAGGGACCGAGACTAGGGAGTTACTCGGGGCAGCTGGTGCCTCCGGCTCATGCTGCTGAGCCCCAGCAGTGCTCAGACACTGAGCACCTTCCAGCCACGTTTGGGCGGGGCCTGGGCCGTGAACTCCCCAGCAGCCAGTCATGAGGTCTGACCAGCACAGTGGCCTGTGTCTGCACCCCGATCAGCTCTGCTGATCCACGTCCTGCCCCGTGTGCTCTGCTGGTCCATGTCCTGCCCCGTGCGCTTTCCTGGT
>NW_006159487.1:183905-187365 GCF_000334495.1 Tupaia belangeri chinensis | reverse complement strand
TCCTGGTCCGTGTCCTGCCCCGTGTGCTCTCCTGGTCCGCGTCCTGCCCCGTGTGCTCTGCTGGTCCGTGTCCTGCCCCGTGTGCTTTCCTGGTCCGTGTCCTGCCCCGTGTGCTCTCCTGGTCCGTGTCCTGCCCCGTGTGCTCTTCTGGTCCGTGTCCTGCCCCGTGTGCTCTGCTGGTCCGTGTCCTGCCCTGTGTGCTCTGCTGGTCCATGTCCTGTCCCGTGTAAGTCTGGACATCATGGCCGGCCGCGTGGTGGCGTGTGCTGGGACGGAGGTGGAGACAGAGTCCACCTGGGAAGTGGGGAGTTGGGTGTTAGGCTGGGCTTGCAGCTCAGAGAGGCTGTGGATGTCTCAGCTGAGGTGGGCGGTGCCCGCAGCACCCCGAGGCAGGTGGTGCCCACGTTGGTGGGAAAGCACTAGTTAGGCCTCTCCCACATTCAGAATCTCTGGCTCAGCTCTGTGCTCACAGCTCTGACAGCAGCTGGCAAGGCTCTGGCTTTAAGGACTCATATGTTAGAATGGACCCACCCGGAAGACCCAGGACATTCCCTCTGTCTGAAGGGCCTCAGCGCCAGCCAGGTCTGGAGTCCCTTTAGCCATGCATAATGCTGAATTCACATTCCAGGGCGACAGAGGGTCCGTGTCCTGCCCCGTGTGCTCTGCTGGTCCACGTCCTGCCCCGTGTGCTTTCCTGGTCCGTGTCCTGACGTCCTGCCCCGTGTGCTTTCCTGGTCTGTGTCCTGCCCCATGTGCTCTCCTGGTCCGTGTCCTGCCCCATGTGCTCTGCTGATCCACGTCCTGCCCCATGTGCTCTGCTGATCCACGTCCTGCCCCGTGTGCTTTCCTGGTCCGTGTCCTGCCCCGTGTGCTCTCCTGGTCCGTGTCCTGCCCTGTGTGCTCTCCTGGTCCACTGTGACCACTGTCCCGTGTGCCCGTCTGTGCTCAGACACCCTGAAGTGACGCATGGTGGTGCTCCCTGTCCCTGTGTGTCCTTACATATGTGCCAGCTGTTAACTGAACTTCCGTCTCTCCTTCAAAGCTTCCCCACCTCTCTCCTTCCCTCCCGTTTATTTCATGCTGGCCACCCACAGCTGTCGGCCCCAGCCGGCATGTCCCCGACCCGTCCCTGTCCTGGACGGTGGGCTGCAGAGGTCTCTCTCCAGCAGCAGAGCAGGGCCTGGAGCCAGGCGGAGTGGTGTGGAGTGGTGTGGAGGCTCACAGAAGCACGGGGACAGAGGTGGGCTTTGTCATTTGACGTTTTCTCAGGAGTTGGGAACCTTGGACACTTGCTTACACCCCTTGAAGCACTTTCCGTATTCCACGTGCATCTCATTCAGCTGGTACTTGCCGAATCTGTCAGCCGTGAACCCACGAGGAGGCGTGCTTCCCTCTCGCCCAGCCATCCGAGGCACAGAGGGTGTTGACGGTTCTGAGCTGTGGGGGCACCCCTGCACGTTTGCTCGTGTGTGTGGACCCCAAGTCCCCCTCGTGGACTGTCGGCTCTCAGGTGGCCGGGACATGTTGAGCCTGGAGCTGCTGGTACCGAGGCCGGGCCCACACGGGGTCAGCGGTTGCGTGGTGGCGCCAGGGGGAACGGAGCCCCTGGCTGTGCGCACACTCGCTGTGTGCCTCTTCCTGGGCTGCTCTCCAACATGGCCGTCGCTCCCTCTGGCCTGCCTTGGCTGCTGGGAGGCTGGGCAGACGACGTGGTCAGGAGTTGAGACTGGGGCACGTGAGGCCACAGCAGCAGGACAGAGTGGCCACTTGAGGGCTCCAGGCCAGCACTGGTCTCTGCTGCCCTCCCTCCAGCCTCCCCTGCCTTCTCCCCCACGGAGCTGACCTCGGAGGGGAGAGGGGAGTGTGGGCCGTGGCCTGCCTGCATTTTACGTGCTGCGGAGGACCCAGATCCCCAGATTGTGAGGACCCCGTGGTGATGGGGCAGCACGGGGAAGCCCAGGGGCCTGCTGGGAGTTGGAGCTCCTCCGTGGTATGTGTGGATGACCTGCACTCACGTGGGAGCCGAGGGGTCGCCACTGGCCTGTGTCCGGGCCGAACACCTTTCCTTAGAATGAGACCGCGCCCTGAGCGCACTAGAGAATAGCAGAGGGCAGCTAAGGCGAGGACCCCCCTGGGACAGGCCCTCCCCAGGGAAGGTCTGTGGGGCAGAGGACCAGAGCAGAGCGTGCTGGGTCTTCCCTCCGCCTGCCCTCACGCTGCTGCTGCTGCTGCTGCTGCGACGACTACGGGCGGCCTGTGCATGTCTCAGCCCACCCCGGGGCTGTGGCGTGTGGCGTCTGCATCTTCCCTGACCCTCTGTCTCTCTGACAGAGAACTTGGGCCACGGCTCCTTCACGTACATGTCGGCTGTGTGCTGGCTCTTTGGGCGCCACCTGTTTGACACCCTGCGCTACCCCATTGGGCTGGTCGCCTCCAGCTGGGGCGGAACCCCCATCGAAGCCTGGTCTTCGGAGAGGTCCCTGGAGGCCTGCGGGGTCCCCAGGCGGGGGTAAGACTGCAGCGTGGGGGTGGGGCTGTGTGGCAGCTGGGTGAGTGAGGTGCCTGCGCCCACAGACCTGCCGATTACTCCGGGTAATCTGGGGGAAGAGGGTTCTCGCTCTCGGGCTGGTCTGAGTGAAGGCTCGCGGTGGGGAAGAGGACCCTGACCTGGAGGCAGCCCTGCATGTCCGGACAGGAGGGCTAGTTCTGAAGTGCGAGGTGGTGTGGCATTCCTTGGACACGGCCGCGTATCTACCCTGGGAACTGGGTTAAAGAGATGAGTGAGTGAGGCACCAAACGCCCCGCCCTGCCCCGCCCTGCAGCCCTACCTGAGCACAGAAGCTGACCTCTGCTCCCTGGGAGGCCTGGGAGGGAATTGGGTCCCCGTGTGTTCTCAGTGAGACTGCGGGTCAATCAGTGCTGTGCTCCTTTTCAGAAGTTCTTCGCCAGTGCAGGCAGGTGAAGCTGCCCGCAGTCTTGCTGTGAGCCGCGCCTGGCTCCGTGCCTGGCTCCCTGGCCACGTGTGCGTCCCATCCATTTCAGGTCTGGCCGGGATGGCTCTGCCGCTGGCCCCTGGGAGCACTCCGTCCTCTGGAATGCCATGGTCCGCCCGCTGTGCAACATGACCCTGAAAGGGGTGCTGTGGTACCAGGGTGAGCGTCCTGCTGGGCTCCCGTTGCCTGGGCTCTGCTGGGACAGACCAGCACCCAGTGGCCTGAGCATCTGTCGCATGCCGGGTTCTGTGCAGCTGGCTGCTGGGCAGAGGGTGGGCTCCATCGAGTGTGTCGGCCCATTTCCGCAGGGCCGCTTGTCTGGGCCCCTGCTTCTCAGGTGACCACCTCCTGGGCGAGCTGGCTGAGCTTCGTTGGTCATTTACAGACCCTCAGGCTCTGGGAACACCAGGGGCAGGCCCCCATCCCCAGTGGGAGGCTGCCTCCTCGGGGCGTGGCAGGGGGAGCAC
>NW_006159487.1:178357-182516 GCF_000334495.1 Tupaia belangeri chinensis | reverse complement strand
AGGTCTGCCTCCTGGGGCCGTGGCGGGGGCAGCACGGCCCGCCAGGCCACACTCACTGTGGTGGCCAATACAGGGGAGTCCAACATAGACTACAACACGGACTTGTACAGCTGCACCTTCCCCGCGCTCATCGAAGACTGGCGCCAGACCTTCCACCGCGGCTCCCAGGGGCAGACCGAGCGCTTCTTCCCGTTTGGGTTTGTCCAGGTGAGGGGAGAGGAAGCAGGGCTGGGCTGGGCTGGGCTGGGCGGCCTCCCTCCCTCCTGGAGCGCTGGTCAAGCACTGAGCCTGGGGGTGGCTCGTCCACGTCAGGGTGAGACCGCGAGGCCTTCGAAAAGGTTGGTAAGTGAGAGTCACTGACGTTGCTCCTTACCGAAAGGGTTACAGGGTCATTGAAAACCACCAAAGCAGCAGCTAAAAGCTTTGGTGACCGTACAGCCCCAGAGGAGCAGCGGCCTGTGTTTCTGAAGTGGGTCCATGCAGGCACGGCATCTGGGTTTCTCTTACCGCTGTGCTGTGAAGGGCTGTCCCCATCCCCGCCTCGGCCCACAGCCACCGCGCTGTTCTGGGGCGGCTCTTGGTGCTGCTCTTGGGCTGTTCTGGGCCTTTTGCTTTCCCGTAAGTGGCGTGGCAGCTTTCTGGGAGCGAATGCATTGCATCCCCACCAGGCTCTTCCCGCAGGGTCACTTCTCAGAAACAGAACTGGGCTGAAAGCACCCTCTCTGAGGGTTTTCTCTGTGGACGTTTCTCTCTGGGCAGCTCTGGGCGGCTCTCCACCCTGCCCTTCCCAGGCGGCGCCGGCTGTCGCCCTGGAGCGAGCACCCTGTCTGGGCTGGCACACACGCCCCTGGTGTGAGCATTCCCTCTCTGCCACACGTGCCTCGCTGGCTCAGGACTCTGTGGCCTGGAATCGGGACAGCTGCCTGCCCCAGATCGGAGTGTCCCCGGTGCGGTCTGCCCCCTTCTCACCTGCACGTGGGTTGTGCTGCATCGGGACTTCCTAGTCCAAAGTTAGGCCCTGGTTATCTTGCGCATTGGCTATCGGCCTCAGTGTGGGAATGAGAACACACACGGGTCGTGCCTTAGGTTGGAGGCGGCCACAGAGAGGTTGCGCCAAGTGCTGCCGAGGCTGAGGACACGCACTTGTCCAGGTCAGGCCTGTCTGCAGGGCCTTGTCGGGGCACGGATGTCCTCACAGGGCGGCAGTCCTGGCCTTTCTGAACACAAGACGTTAAACAGCGAGGCATGTGGAAGACAAGGCCCTGCAGCTGTGCCTGAGGGGCGCGCCAGGCAGGGTGCTGTCCGAGGCAGCAGCTGAGGGGCAGCCTGACGCCTGAGAAGAAAGCCAGGGGTGGTCCTGAGCCCCAGGCATGTGCTCTCTGAGGGGAGCTAGAGGGGGCTGCAGGCTGTCCCTTGCAGTGTGCAGCGCGCAGTCTTCCGGATGTGGCCAGCTCTGTGGCTGGTGTCCACCTTCGGCAGACGGAGCGTGTCTCTTCTGGGCCGAGCAGAGCCCCTGCTCAGTGCAGCTTGAAAGCACGTCTGGTCTGGCCTTGGGGCGTGCTGGTGCCCCCACGTGGCCAGCGTGTGGTAGGGCAGCAGGTGACGCTGGAATGTGGCCGGCTACCCTCTAGGGAAAGTCAGGCTGCCCCTGGTGCTATGTGGCGGGATCCCCTGGCTAGTGGACACGGCTCCTCCTGCAGCCGTCTGGATGTGCAGCAGTTGGTCATCCCCCTGGGTCTCGTCGTCCCCGTTTCAGGAGGTGCCATTGTGACGCTCCTACACCTTTCCTCACTGCCCGGACTCAGGCTGATGTGCCCGACTGCGTGATAGGACTGGGGCTGTCCCGGGTTCCCTGTTAGCTCCCGGGCCCAGCAGCCCTCCATGTTTTCCTGATGGATTTCAAGTCTTTCTGGAGCCACCCGGGAAATGGATGACCGTGCCTCACTTCCCCTGGGTGTGTCTGTGGGGACACCGTCAGGAACCTCCTGGGCTGGGAGGGAGGTTCTGTCCTCACCCCGTTTCTGCTGGGCCGTGCAGTTCAGGCGGAGGCAGGAGAGTGGCTCCCTGGCAGACTGCTTCCCCGCTGGGGTGACGTGGGGCGGGTTCGGGGCCCGACTGGGGTGACACGGGGCGGGGGCGGGGCCCGGCTGGCCTGCCTCCTGTCCCTGCATGCCTCCGTGGGATGCCCTCCATGTGCCAGTCACAGGGGTTCCCTGGAAGCCATGGAAGGCTCCAGTGGCCAGCAAGCGTGAACCTTCTGCCCGGGCCCACCCCGACTCGCCTGGTTCCCTCTGCTGCGTGGAGCCGCACCGCTTCCTCGCTTCCCTGCAGGCACTGGACAGGCTCACCCTCAGGTCCCTTCTGCCTGGAAAGTTCCTTCTCCACCCTCCTAGTTTTCTTCTGTCGTCTGTTAATGGTGACGAAGTTAGCAGCCAGATGACATGGCACCTGTCCATGGCTGCCGTTTCTGTGGTGGGCAGCCTGGGCCACCAGCTAGCTAGGCCTCTGCCCCACTGCAGCAAGGTTGTCCAGTGGGCTGGCTGTCCCGGCTCTTGAGGGTGGGCGGCAGGATTCAGTTCTGTGGGGCTGCAGGACTCACGCTTGTCGAAGGGCAGCAGGAGACCTCAGACCCTCTTCTCAGGGGCTTACTGACTGGGCCCAGCCCCCAGCACTCCCTTCAGGGATTTTGGACTCAGCCGGTTGGGCCCTTCCCGACCTGCAGAACTGCCTTCTCTGCCCCAGATGTTCCCGACAGTGGTGCTTTCTGCCTTCGCCACAGTCTGCCGACTGGGGAGGCTGTGGGTCCCTGCCGCTCATCCTCGGGCCTGCCGACACCCCTGCAGACCTCCCCTTCAGCCATCACTGAGCCCCAGGACCCCCCTCTCCTTCCCTGTCGTGTCTGTTATCTCCTGTGATGTGGAACTCACTGGCCTGTCGAGCCCGCTGGTTCTTCGTCCCATGGTATGCGCGCCGGGGAAGGGCCGCTGTTCAGGCTCTGTCTCCGTCCCCTGGGGAAGGGCTGCTGTTCAGGCTCTGTCTCCTGGGCCTGAGCGTCAGGCCCTTGGCAGGTGCATGTGCAGAGTAGGGGTGGATGATTAGATGCCCCAGCCAACACTGCACGGGGGCTGTTTGTACGCTTGCGCTTCAGCGGGCAGCCTCAGAGCCGGCTGACGGAGGGAGTGGCCGCTGGAAGGAGAGAAGAAACTACCTGGTCAAGGGCAATCTCTGCTCACCACATCGCCTCGGCCTTTGAACATGAGAGTGGTTGGCTGTGGCTTCGTACCGAGCGTTTGCCAGGCCGGCTGCTCTGCCCGCTCACAACTGCAGGGTGTCTAGGCAGGTGCAGCTGGGGTAGTTCATGTCTGTGCTTCACGGTGTTGACCCAGCCTGGCCACGTACGTGGCCCTGACCAAAGCCTCTCACTTCGTGCATTTTCAGCTCCAAGGCGCCTCTGCATAATCTCTCCGTGGGTAGCTGGCCCCTCTCACATGGCCGGTTGTAGGTCCTATGAGACTTGGGGACCGCACGACCTCCTGCTGCTGCACCTGCGGGTGAGGGCGGCCCACAGGCCCCCAGAGCCCAGAGGGGAGAGGTGCCGGGGCTCCTTGCCAGGACAGCACCGTGGTGCTTGCCGAATGACTCGGAGCACACCGAGTCCGCCAGGGAGCGGGATGCCAGTGCGGGTCCCCATGCAGCCATCTCTCTGTCTAGCTGTCCTCACAGCTGTCCACGGGCAGTTCAGACGATGGGTTTCCCTGGATCCGCTGGCATCAAACAGCAGACTTCAGCTACGTCCCCAACCCGAAGATGCCTAACACCTTCATGGCTGTGGCGATGGATCTCTGTGACAGGGACTCGCCCTTTGGCAGGTATGGCTCTTCCTGGGCACTGCATGACAGTGGGTCTCTGCGGAGTCCCTCTCTCCGACGTCTGGCTGTGCTGGAGCCTGCTCAGCATGAACACATTTCTCTGAGCGGGGAAGGCTGTGGGTTAGAAATAGACTTGCTGCTCTCCACATGGCTGTGAGGGGCAGACTGCACACAGAACCAGGGCCAAGCAGCTCCATGGGCCTGTGGCTGGTGCTGGGACATGCCGCAGAAACAGAGCTGCAAACTCGCAGGCCCGATGCAGTGACCTCCCCTCCCCTCCCCTCCCCTCC
>NW_006159487.1:158085-177926 GCF_000334495.1 Tupaia belangeri chinensis | reverse complement strand
CCCTCTTTCCTTTCTTTCACTTTTGCCATAGGGTGTGTGTGCTCACCACAGAGACAGAGAGGGAAAGTGAGAAATCATCGCTGGGGGAAGCCATGCCCCAATCCCTTCTCCTCCACTCTCAGGATTTTGGGCATACACTCACATGCACCGGCATGAGTTTCAAACCACTGGGCCTGGGACTTGAACCATGGTCAGCTATGCAGGAGTCCAGGCCTTAGCCACTGTGCCACCTGCTGGCCTCAGTGCAGGTCCCTCTCTTGCTCAGATGCCAGGTGTTGCTGGCCGTGGTCAGGCAAAGAGCAGCAGAGGCTTCAGGTTGGTCTGGCTCTTGCTGCCCCAACGATGCCTCATTCAGGCAACTTGATGCTTCTGGGCAAAAGTGACAGGAGCCCTCATCGGCCATGTTGCCCTGGCTGGCTGCTCCAAGGCAGGCCGTGCACCCCCCAGCCCAGCTCTGAGGAGCAGTCATGGAATGCAGCCGTGTCTGTGGGACAGTCCAGGACCGGAGACCACAGAGTGCTGTGCCCTGCGACCCACGCTCGCCTGCTCACTGCCCAGGAGACGGTCGTGGTTAGGCACAGAAGAGCCTGACGCAGTGCCTGGCACTAACAGCAGTGACAGCATGTACTGGAGGCCAGCAGGTGGCATGGAGGTCACAGGGGCTGCATCCCATGTGGCTGACTGAGTCCCAAACCCACAGCATGCCAGATGTGTGTGTGTGTGCGCCCAACGTCATGAGAGGGAATGGGAACGGGACTGTGGCGTGGCTGTCTTCCCTGGGGCGCCTCCTCTCTCTCTCTCTGTTGAGTACACACCCTATAGCAAAAACTAAAAACAGACAAAAGTATGCGACGTGGTCTCGCCCCCATCCCTCCCGTGTCACTTCTCTATCCTGTTGGGATTTGGGCACAAACCCAGTGGATTTTGGTCGCAAACCCATGCTCACAAATCTAGTGGGTGTTCAGTCTACCTGGGCCAGGCCTCAGACTGGTCAGCCATGTGGGGTCCTGCTCTCTCAACTGCTAGACCACAGGGCCGCTCGGTTCCCTTTGCTCTGAAGCTGACTGGCCGCCAGTAACTGAGTCAGCCACTTCATTCGAGGGCGCTTTGTGTAAATCTCCTTGAGAAAGGTAGCCTGGCCGAGCCCAGGCCCAGGGTCTTTCTGTCCCTCCCCTGCAGCATCCACCCTCGGGATAAGCAGACCGTGGCTCACCGGCTGCACTTGGGGGCCCGAGCTGTGGCGTATGGCGAGACGGGCCTGACCTTCCAGGGACCACTGCCAGTGAAGGTGGGGCTCCTGACCGCCCAGGGGCTGCTCACCCTCACGTATGACCAGCAAATCCAGGTGCAGAGGCAGGACAGCAAAATATTTGAGGTGAGAACGGAAGACCTGTTTTCATCCTGTGCTGGGATCAGGGCTCCCTCTGCATGAGCTGGGTCACTCCCTGTGATGTGGGCCGGGCTGGGCTGGGGTGGGGGCCCTGAGCTACCTTAGCAGTACAGGAAGCAGCTGTCACCCATTAGCTTAGAGCCAATTTCTTTCTCCTAATTTTGCTGTAGGATGTGTGTGCTCCCTGGAAAGAGACAGAGACAAAGGGAAGATGAGACCTTTCGTCTCCAGGGGGAGGGCCACACCACAGTCCCTTCTTCTCTGTCCTCCTCTTGGGATTTCGGGCACGTGTGCCAGGCATGGCATGTTTGTTAAGCCACCGAGTCTGGGACTTGAACTACACCATTGGCCCTGTGGGACCCAGCGGCTTTAACCCGCACACCACGGGCAGTCCTAGAGCCAGTTTTGAGAGACTAGGCCAATCAAGGAAGGGAACCGAGTCTGTTTAAAGTGACGTTATTCGTGCGTTTTCCCCCTAGGGCAGGAGTCTTTGATCAGGGGCATGGGGGGTGGGGGCTGGCAGTTCCACATGGAGGTGCCCAGCAGCAGCTGTCCTAGCGGTTTCCCGGGAGTCTTGCTAAAGGAGCTGAGACATTCCTGCATGGAAGGTGGACTCTATCTCTGGGAATCAGGAGAGGAGAAGGCAGCTGGATTCCACATGGCTGACTCTACAGTTTAAGTCCTGGACCCAGCACCTTGGAAATCTCACCTGATGGGACCAGCAGATGGTGTAATGGTTACATTGCTGGACTCCCACGTAATCGACTGGTTTGCGTCCCAGATCTGGCTGCTTAAACCTCACACTGGGTGTGTGCGTGTGTGCCCAAAATCCCGAGGAGAATAGAGGAGAAAGGATTGCAGTGTGGCCATCCCCCCTGGGACGTGATTTCTCGCTTTCTGTCTGTCTCTGTCTCTCTGGTGAGTGCATGCACCCTATGGTAAAAATCTCTCTCAAAGGAAGAAAGTCTCACCTGGCATGTGTGCTTGTGTGCCCAAAGTCCTGAGAGGGCACTGTGGTGTGGCTATCCCCCCGGGGTGTGTGTGTGATTTCTTCCTTTTCCTCTCTCTCTGTCTCTGACAAGTAGTGCACATGTCCTACAGCAAACTTTAAAAGAAAGACTACAGCAAACTTTAAAAGAACGAGTGTTAGCGGCAGCTCTGAGCCAGGGGTTCGTATATAGCTGCACTTGGAACCTGACTGCAGGGCCCTGCTGGGCCTGGCTGCTTCCCCCTGCTCCTTCCCTGTGGGTTGTAGGTAAACTCAGAGCTTCCCGGGGGCTGGTGTCAGTGCTCCCCTTCAGTCAGTGCTCGGGAGCTGCTGCTCCACCCCAGTCGTGGTTGGGTAGGAACAGAACTGGCCATGGCGCTCCTGTCCTGCATGCCCTCTGCCTCGGGAGGCTCCATGCCTGCAGTCGTGTGCCCGTCCTCGCTCCACAGGTGCCCTGGAGGCCGGAGCATGGCCTGGCTGCCCAGTGGTGGGAGGGAGGGTCCCTGGAAGAGTCCGGAGCCCCCCCTGGTGCTGTCCACACACGGTGCTTCATGTCTCCTCTGTCACTTAACTGCAGGATCAGCCAGTGGCCCCGTTGACCAGATGCAGCCTGGTCAGGTTTGCTTTGATGACAGGGTAGTAGCGGGTCCTGGCGGAAGGTGGCTCCCACACTTGGGACCAACTGTGCTCTGCGGCTCCCACCAGGTCTCCTGCTGCACCAACGGATGCATGTGGCTGCCGGCTCCCATGAACGTGTCCACTGCCTGGACTCTGACCCTGAGCATTGACTCCTGCCACGGCACTGTGACTGCTCTTCGCTACGCCTGGGCCACGTGGCCCTGTGACTACAAGCAGTGCCCGCTGTACCACCCGGACAGTGCCCTGCCTGCTCCACCCTTCCACACGTTCCTGCAGACCTGGGTCCCGGACGGGAGAGCGCGGCTGCCCAGTGCCACTCAGGGTGGTCAGATCTTAGAGAGGAAGGTGGTCCTTGGGGTTGGCACTTAGAGCTCAAATGGCGACAACTGAGGCACCGGCCGTTTCTGCATCGGAGGAGCCTGGACTGGTGGCCGCTGTCCCCTTGCGGGTCCAGCACTGAACCTCACCCCAGGCAAGTCAGCCTCAATGTCCTCACTTCCCGTGACCGTCGGGACCTGATCACCTCGCACTTCTGTCCCTCATCTAGAATTGTGGAATCTCAGGGTCGATGAGGGTTTAAAGGCCATGCAAGCCAGTTTGTGTCTGATTTCTTTAGAGTCTCTGGCAAGGGTTGCTGCCTCTCCATGCAGTTTCCATTCTGAACTTGCCAAGCTCCCTCCATGGGGCTGCAGACTCCCTCCTCGGAACTTCACTGCTCTGGGGTGATCCTGCAGACCTCGGAAGGCAGACCTACATTCTCTTTAAGCGGAAACCAATTCTGTTCCTTTGTTCTAAGTTACAATAATGGGAAAGTTTAAAATAAACCAGCCAGAACCACGCGCAGGCGTAGAGAGGGGTTCAGGGAGAGTGAGGGGACAGGAGGGCCCAGAGGCAGGCCCTCAGGTTAGCTGTACCTCTCGGGCTCTTTAAAGGCACGGGGTTCAAGGACAGCCTGCCAGAAGGAAAGCTGAGGCAGCAGTGCCTGTCCCACGGTGTGGAGGGCCGGACTCCGAGCGAGTGTGTGCCCTGAAGGGTCACAGTGCTGCTCGCTGGCTGGTTAGAACAGCAGGAGATGCTGCTGTTTGTGATGGGAAGTTGGAATAAAGTGCAATCACTGGCAGTATGTACTTATACCCAGCCTACACTGGGTCAGGGTCGACTTGTGAACCCACCCAGGAGCACAAAGGAGTGAAAAGCTGGGCAAAGGTGAGGACTGGAGCTGTGGGCACTGCTCTCTCCACCCCTGGCTTTGGGTCTGGCCTGGCTCCTGGCAGAGGGAATAGCTCGTCAGTACCAAGGTTTTATCCAGTGAAAAGTGAACTGTGTGCCCTGCTCTGAGGATTGCACTCAGCACACCGTGACCTTGAAGGCCCCCAAGGCCCAGACTTGGAGCTCTCTACGCTGGCCTGGGAGAACCACAGTAACAGAAAGACTCCCAGGAAAAGCGCACACACACGCACACACACCCACACCCGTGGGCTGCTTACCCAAGGTTGGAGTCTCCCCTGAAACCAAGTGCACTGTGTCAACATGTGGTTTAGGGAGCAGGCGTGCTAATTAAACGTGTCCATCTTTAGTGGTTGAATGACAGAACATTCTGTGGGAAGTCAGTGTATTTCCCCAGATGAAAAGAAATTTACTCTTTGAAAGTGAAATTTATCATCACTGTAAAAACTTGGAGAAATTGAGCACACCCAATGAAAATCTGAAATTTGAAATGCTCCAAAATCTTTTTGAGCACCTTTTCTACAAGGGGAAAATTCCATACCTGATTTCATGTGATAGGTCATAGTCAAAACACACAGGGAGACAAGTTTATTCTGTCCCCAGAGGAAGAGACCCCAGCCTTCTGTAATGTATCTTTTCCGTGCATCCCCAGCAGGGTGATGGGATGGCCACGTGCAGGCTGGATGTGCCAGCAGGTCCTAGCCACGACCTACGTGCAATGGTGCTTCTTTGCTTGTTCTCTGCTCTCTCCATACCAGATGAAAAGAAATGTACTCTTTGAAAGTGAAATTGTGTTGGAAATGCCAGAAGGTGGGCAGGTGCCCCTGTGCATGATAAGACCCTTCATGTTCTGATGGTCCAGTGTATATGAGTCTTCATTCACAAAGTAACTGAAGGCGTTTGTTGTGCAGACACACCGAACAGGTGGGCCCGTGTAGACTGACGTCCTCCCCAGGTACCTCTAGGCATGTGCACACATCCCAAACTCTGAGAGGATCCAAAGTCTGAACTACTAGCCCAAGCATTTGTTTTAAAGTTTATTTCTTCCATGAGAGCAAGAAAGGGGCACTTCCACAGCATTCTCACCCCTGTCCGCCCCAGCCCCAGCAGGCCTGAACCAGGGCATGGGTACCGTATGTCCAGGGGCCACGGGGTGAGTCATGGGGTGTGTGCAGCACTGCACTAAACTGCCAACCTGCACGGCCCTGGATCCAAGCAGTGCAGATATTCTACCCGTTCAAGTGAAAGTCACCTCAAATTCACCAGGAACACTGTTCTAGTGAACATTCACTTGGTTTGGATTATACAATTTTATACATGACATAGTCTATTATTTTGCATGTGTTTACTTCACCAAAATGATTTCGTGGGTGAGTCTGTATAATGCTAGAGTGCTGAAGTCTGGGGGCCCACATGTGCCTAGTTTCTATGAATGGGCATGGAGATTTCTACGAGTTTCCACCATCAGACTGATCCTGCGACGGGTGCTGCATGTAGACATGGCATCTCACTTGTCCCGTTACTTAGGGTCTGAACATGGAGCAGCCGTCAGCAGATGAATACAGTTGAGGTTTTGACACCTCGTTTCCCCACAGGGTTAGACGACCTCTACTCCCAAGGTGCGGTCCCTTTTCCTTCATCTTGACACTGCATGTCCATTTTAAAAAACCTCTAACGGATGACAAGATACCTTAAGTATGCCAGGGCAGTGCTGTTCAAATGTTCTGAAACCATGACCCACAGTGAAGATGCTTCACGTATCTCTGTACAGGTGTGCTGCTGTGATTTTCACACACACACACAGACACGTCTGAAAGCAGTTTCGACCCTTTTCAAATAATACATTCCAATATACTCCCATGCTTTAATTCAAAAAGGTCCAGGTTCTGACTTCTAATGGGTTGAGATTTGTAGAAAAACTTAAGAGTAAACGTACAGTACTTGATTAGAATTAATTGTCCTTTTACAGACCAGCAGATGGCGAAATGGTTATGTTGCTGGACTCCCATGTAGTTGACTGCAGTTCAAGTCTCAGACCCGGTGGCTTAAAACTCATGCCAGGCCTGTGTGCATGCATGCCCAAGATCCTGAGAGGAAAATGGAGAAGGGACTGTGGCATGGCCATCCCCCCTTCATGTGATTTCTCATGTTCTGTCTCTCTGGTGAGCGTACATGCCCTATAGCAAAAATCTGTTAAGAAAACAAAAGAACTGACCTTCTCAGGCAAAGCTCATCTGCTATGCTTTACTGCGGCTGTGACAGGGTGGAAAGGTATTTGTCACATGATCAAAGCAGCATGCATCATTTCTATGTAAGTGAGAAAAAGATAAAACACCGAAACATTAATGCGTTTACTAATTTATTATCCACATTTTACTGTTTTCTTTGCATTGTGAAGGCTATACAAGTTTCTAGACTAATTAAGAATCATAAATAATGCATTAACTTTGGTTCCAATGGTTTCTAGCAGCCAGTGCTCTCACCACTCCAGCTGCCATCTCTTCCTGCTGTCAGTTTACTCCCAGGACATGCTAACCCTGCACCTTGCTGTCGGCAGTGCCAACTGCCCCAGATAACAACCTGGTTCTCACTGCTCCTTCTGGTCCCTGTCTCTCTTCCGTCCCAGCCAGGCTGGGCCCTGGTTGCTGGCAGCTGAGGCTTCCCACCTGGCATGGAGTCATGCGCACTTGGACTGGGGGTGCTATACACCTCCCTCTCAGTACAGAGGCAGGCTCCAAAAAACTCAGTTGTACAGGATGTGGGCTCAGGCTATCACTCAGTTAATGACAGATGTAGGTCTGTTACAGATGATGGTGCTAACCTCGCTAACATCACTTCTCAATTTGGGTTACATGGTTTCAACATGTTGAGCCAGAAGTGCATTTCTGGCTAAGAACATGGGCTATGAAGAGGGCCACAGAGGACCACGCGACCCCTGGAGGGATGGGCAGCATGTGAAGGTAGAGCCCGTGGTGCGCCTGGGCCTTCTGGCTCAAGTCTCAGGGCAGGACTGGGTTTTGGTAACATGCATGTGGAAATAAGCAGCAGCCTGGGATGCATGGGGTCGCTGGGAAGCCATGATGCATTTTTGCATAGAAAAACAGGTAATGGTTTTCCTGATGACCCCACAGTATCAGAGTCAAGAGTGGAAGGTTGTCAGGGTCTTCCCACACCCCTTCTGCATCAGTCAGGCCACAGACTCCATGACCCTGCACACCCGCCAAGTCCTAACCTAACGGGATGGTATTTCAGAAGGCAGGGTAGGTCAGAGGACCTGGCCTTTAGAGTGGGATCAGTGTAACAAAAGGGGCCCCACAAGGCAGGGGACTAGCCCTGCCACCATGGAACACTATAGCAAGGTGGCCCTCCCAGGAACCAAGAGGCTAGGCCTCACCCAACACTGAGTCTGTCAGTGCTGATGCTTGGGACTTCCAGTCTCCAGAGCCATGACAGTACTTCCTTCTGCTGTCTGTGAACTCTCCAGCCCCTGGCATTTCACTTCAGCAGCTCAGACGAGACAGAAGCACTCGCCCACTCCTAAGGACTGGAGTTTACTCTTCCTCAAGCACAATTCAGCAAAGAGAGAGAAATTACAGCCTGACTATAACAAGATAATAATAAGCATAACTGTCAAGAAAAATTTATTACTAAAAATGAAGAGCGGATGCTTCTCCCACAGTACACCCTCCACCCACGAGGGAATGTGCTAACTCAGTGTCTTTATCCCTCAATTGTTGCCGCCTTCCACACATTCTCAGTTTTAGTATAAGTTACACACTCATGCTCTCGAAAACGATGTATCTGATTTCTTGCTGGGCTGTGCTGAGGCGGGGCCTCCAAGGGCCCACAGGGCAGGAACATGGGCTGGGGACACGAAGGCTGTCAGCGGGAGCTCCAGATTCAAGGGCCCTGGAGAAAACAACAGCCCATCGCTGATGGAGAACCTCAGGAGACTGTCCTGGTCAGACACGAACACGTCCTTCCAAGGCCTGACGTCTCGACAGCTACAGGCCGTGTCCTCATTCGGTCAGACGAGACAGCTACCTTTTCAATGAAGAAACTGGCTGGAACGGACTTACCCAGGGTAACAGATTTTATTGAGTTTTCATTCTGTTTTCTCAGCTCCACCCTACGGCTCTCCCTCTGTGACCAGGACTAAACCCCTGGTCCCTTGCCCGTCTTTGGGAAGGGATCCATGGGAAATAGGACCAAGGCCACCATCTGACACTTTTGACGTCACTTGGAATTTAACAGGCTGCACAGTGAACCTTCCCCTGGTATTCTGACTGAAGTCAGAGAGGGAGACTCGCTGATTATAGGCACTCCCAGTGTCTTGAGTAATGTGGGAAGCCACACAGCTACAGGTCCCAAACTCAGTGTGTCCCACGGCTGGCTCGGGGAAAGCTTCCATCCCGTCCTGCCCAGATATCTGAGGTATTGAGCTGTGGGCGAAGTGGGGAACATAGCCCAACTATCAAGTTTCAAACCACAGAAGGAAAATGAAAGACACCTGGCACAATGAGATCACTGTGCTCTTCAGCAAAGGTCTGTCTCTGAAAGACTTCAAAGCTTGTAGCTGGATCCTCCTCCAGGTCCTGGGGGTAGCTAGGTTTCTCTAAGATTGCACATATCAAATTTCACCCACTGTAACTGGGATAGAAAGGAGGCATTCTTGAGTGGTCTGCCAGCCGTAATCTGACCTTCAAACCTCCAAAGGGACCAGACATTTTCTCCGTAGAGCTCTGCCATGTATGTCTAAAAAAACTAGCTAAGAAACTTAATAAAGGGACCAGCAGTTGCCGTAATGGCTATGTCACTGGACTCCCATGTAGCTGACCATGGTTCGAATCCCGGACCCGGTGGCTTAAATTCACACCGGGCACATGTGTGTGCGTGCCCAAGATCCCGAGAGGAGAACGGAGGAGAAGGGATTGCGGTGTGGCCATCCCCCCTGGGGAATGATTTCTCGCTTTCTGTCTCTCTGTCTCTGTCTTTCTACCAAGGCCACCATCTGACACTTTTGACGTCACTTGGAATTTAACAGGCTGCACAGTGAACCTTCCCCTGGTATTCTGACTGAAGTCAGAGAGGGAGACTCGCTGATTATAGGCACTCCCAGTGTCTTGAGTAATGTGGGAAGCCACACAGCTACAGGTCCCAAACTCAGTGTGTCCCACGGCTGGCTCGGGGAAAGCTTCCATCCCGTCCTGCCCAGATATCTGAGGTATTGAGCTGTGGGCGAAGTGGGGAACATAGCCCAACTATCAAGTTTCAAACCACAGAAGGAAAATGAAAGACACCTGGCACAATGAGATCACTGTGCTCTTCAGCAAAGGTCTGTCTCTGAAAGACTTCAAAGCTTGTAGCTGGATCCTCCTCCAGGTCCTGGGGGTAGCTAGGTTTCTCTAAGATTGCACATATCAAATTTCACCCACTGTAACTGGGATAGAAAGGAGGCATTCTTGAGTGGTCTGCCAGCCGTAATCTGACCTTCAAACCTCCAAAGGGACCAGACATTTTCTCCGTAGAGCTCTGCCATGTATGTCTAAAAAAACTAGCTAAGAAACTTAATAAAGGGACCAGCAGTTGCCGTAATGGCTATGTCACTGGACTCCCATGTAGCTGACCATGGTTCGAATCCCGGACCCGGTGGCTTAAATTCACACCGGGCACATGTGTGTGCGTGCCCAAGATCCCGAGAGGAGAACGGAGGAGAAGGGATTGCGGTGTGGCCATCCCCCCTGGGGAATGATTTCTCGCTTTCTGTCTCTCTGTCTCTGTCTTTCTGGCGAGCGCATGTGCCCTATAACAAAAAAAACTCCAAAAAAAGAAAAAAGAACTTAATAAAAACCAAAACAATAAAAATCAAAGGTGTCCTCTTTAGTGATACATTACTTTGCTAGAATTCCTGCCCCTCCACTGTCATGATGCGCACCAAGAGATAATTATAGCACCCCAGGGCCCTGCTCGTCCTGCTCACTCTCCAGAGGGCCGGAAGGCCACACCAAGGCACACTGCCAAGAAGCAAGCCTGCCTTGAACGAAGAGGCTTGGCACCACACAGACGAACAACGCAGGAGCTGCCCTGGCTGGCTGGTCACCGGTGCCTCTCAAGCAAGGGGGCTGACCATACTTACTTGGCACATTTTCGAGCTCCTGGACCACAGGCTGTGGATGGCTGGGTGAGAAAACCCGAAGTTGGCTCCAGATGGAAGCAGGATAGGCCTTAGTTCCCTCTATGCAGGACAGAAAGATGAAGGGGGCTTACGGGTGCAGGGCTATCTGCACACACAGGATGCGCCCTCCCGACTGTGATGCCCTGGAGGCTCCGGTTCCAAGACATCTGGAGGATGCAGGGCAGGCTGCTATCAAGGGGACCCTCCACCTGCTGAAAGCAAGAGGAAAGGCCTCACTGACCCCACTAGCCATCTCTGAGCAGCTCTGCGTGACAAGCATCTGCAGAAGCACTGACAAGGCGCTCTGGGGTCACCTTCGGGAACGATTTCAAACTAAAGGTAAAGGAGCAATCAGCTGGACCCCCGAGGAGGAAGCAGCAGAGAGCACACCACTGCCTCACTCGGGCACAGCCGGCTGAAGCACACGCCGCACCAGAGGGTGGGCAGTTTCTCAGTGCTATTGGGATTCAGCCGAATCCTGGCCCAGCCACGCCAGCATGCAGACTGAGGCCATGGGGGAGTCCCAGGTTCGATTCCCAGCCACTCCAAAAGCTGAGTCTAGTGGTACAAGTCTATAGTCCCAGCTACTCAGGAGACAGAGGCAAGAGGACTATGGCCTAGTGAGACCCCATGGGGAAATCCAAAGCCAGTGAAGCCCCGACTAAGGATTCCTTTGTGGCCGAGTGCTCTCCAGAGCTCCCTCAGCTCAGTTCTAACTCGTTACACACACTTCCACAGCTTCCCTACCCACCGATGTGCATCCTTCAGATCAAGACAGGGTGCAGGATGAAGGGGGTACGGCAAACGTTCATGGAGGGACAGTGGGCGGCATAGTGGTTAACGGCGCTGGACTCCCACATGGCCAACTGTGGTCCGAGTCCGAGACCTGGCAGCCTGAGATTCATGCTGGGGAGATGTGCACATGTACCCCAAATCCCAGAAACAGAATGGAGAAGGGATTGCTGTGTGGTCATCCCACCTGGGGGTGATATCTTACTTTCCCTCACGGTCAGTCTCATCAAGTGCATGTGCTCTATGGCAAAAACCTAAAAAAACGAAAATAAATAAAATCAACAATAGGAAATGTTCAGAGAGAAACGCCTATATGAAGACACCGTGGATTTCAAAACATTTCTGTACCAAAATAAACTCATACTTCAAGTCTATTTTCCCCCACAAATTGTTTTATCCCCTTGCACAAATACAAATGGTATTTTAAAAACAGAAGAGATAACTCTCCATATAATGTTGGGTTTATATCCTTTTTTTTTTTCAGAGAGATTTTTGCTATAGGGCACGTGCACTCGACAGACACACAGAAAGCATTAATCACTCCCGTGACTGGTCACGCCGCAATCCCTTCTCCTCCATTCTCCTCTCAGGATCTTGGGCATGCACACACGCACCCAGCGTGAGTTTTAAGCCACCAGGTCTGGGACTCGAGGAGCGGTCGACTACGTGGGAGTCCAGCAACAGGGCCCTTACACCGTCTCCGGTCCTTACTTAGGCGCTTTGACCACAAACTACAACATCACCTCATTTTCTTTCCTTTTTGGATGTTAAAATACCTTGATTATAAAAAGCTGTTACATTAAAATTAATAATAATCCTGAGGAATTTCTGCCAAGAAAAAATTTTTGTGACAAGTTCTATCTTTGAGTGATTTTCTTTGAGTGATTTTCCATAAACTTCAGTTAGACAGTTTGCAGTTGTTCAGTGGTTACTTCATTCGGGTTATTTTAAAGAGGATTAATTTAGCATGAACGTTATTGAGTTAAAATACAAAACCTACTTTACTGAATCGTTTCTACTATCAGTTTTTTGTCCATTTTAATACCGTAAAAGCTCACGTGCACTTGAGAGAGCTGGAGAGGGAAAAAGAGGGATGGCGAGGAAGATGGGGGAGAACACATCCCCTAATGGGGTGTGGTCATAGCACGATTCTTCTCCTCCCAGTTTTCCATCTGGTCAGGATCTGGGCACACACACACGCCAGCCATGGTTTTCAAGCTCCAGGCCAAGTGGGGTCTGGTCCCCAGGGCACAACGCTAGGGGACTGTCCTCACTTCTGGTTTGAGTCCCAGCTGAGCACTTAGAGGCAGGGCTCATGGCTATGTCCCGCATGCCAGGGTCACCCAAATGGCGAGTACACAGTACCCACCGTGTCTAGTGCTGAACAAGTGGCTGGCAGAGACGTGCGACAGGAGCGGCAGGGGCTGCTGCCGGAGTGGTACGTGGGGCTGTGCACTGCTGTCCTCGATCTGGCAGGCACACAGGCACCTGCGGCCCAGCTGTGTGCTGGCGTACACCCGGGTACTGCAGTAGCCCACAGGGTAGAAGGCACCTTCGTCATGGAAGCCAGGCCGGTCGGTGGTGATCTAGGAAGGAGCCCCCCAACCTGGAATTGAGGTCACCGAAGAACTGGGCAGTCCAGCTTCCCGTGGAGCCTCGGAACCGCCTTGGGGCTGGGAAGTGCAGCTCAGATCACACAGAGGAAGCCGCAGGCCACAGCAGACAGAGCATACCTGCTTCAGTGAGCCCGGAGGGAGACCCAGCCCCAGTCCCGTGCCTCTCTGTCCTCCTCTGTTGCTGGTCTCACTCACCTCCCCCAGGCTATGCACTGTTAGGCCCCCTAGTCTGATGGGGAACGGGCCGTCCTGAGGGATCCAGGGCAATGGGCTGAACCAGCTTGTGAGCACCTCCCACCATTTTCTTTTTCTTGGATGTTTTCTTCGGAACTGAAACTCAAACCTGGGGTCACCCACCTTAAGCCCTGCTCCACACCGAGGGAAGGGAACACGTGCGTGCACATGCCAAGGGCCTACGCCAACCCTAGTGTCCTATCCCCTGAATGGGCACGCGAGGCTCTCCCTCACAGCTCTTCCTAACCCACCCACCTGACACTTAGGAGCTTTTTAAAAGCCCTATGCTTTTTAAGGTTCCCTACTCCATCGGTAAGATCAGAAATTTCCCAAGACAGTTGTGTGCTCCAAAGGCCACATCCTTGAAGACCGAACCCAGACAGCTAGGAGGGAGGAGTTTTCAGTCTGCTCTCTTCACAGTCAACCAGGTCTAACCAGAATTTCTCCACCCAGAATGGCTCTGATATGACGATTGCTTCTCCAGGGCTATCAGGCGCCTTCAGAGGCTTGTCTGGGCTGTGTGCTGACCCATCAGCCCTGGGTCTTTGCATGAGCAGATGAGCTACAGGGCAGCTGATCTCATGGCCCAGACGTACCTTCCAGTTTGTTGTTCTCTTTGCCTTTTTCTTTTTTCTCCTTCTTGGATTTCTTCCCAAATGGTTCCTCAGACCCTGTGCTGGGCCCGGAAATGGGCAGCACTCCCTGGACAGTTCCCACAGAGCTGGCCACACCATAAACCAGGGGCAGAGTGGAGCTGTGTGGAGGAGCTGCAGCCTGGGCCTCCCCTTCAGTGAGAGCCTGCAGCTGGAGGAGCTTCTTCAGCAGGTACCTGGTTCAGGAGGAGAGGGCAGAGGTGTGGACTCCCGTCCTGTCTCAGTTCGACATGCACTCGTGTGCAGGGGACGCATACGAGAACCGCACACAGGAACACTAGCTCAGGAGCGGGGCAGGCGTGACCTTAGGAAGCAGCAGCCGGGGGGGTCATCATGGACTTCAAGAAGCCCAGGACGAGCACTGGGGCCTCTCTTCCCAACGTTGGAAGGCTGCAGGCTTCCAAATGCTGACACCATAACCGAGAGGTGTGTGTGTGCCCCCTGCACATGCCAAGCCCGCTCTGTAGGACCATTGCACCCTGAGCAGAGCCCGCTCTGCAGGACCAGCGCACCCTGAGCTGAGCCCGCTCTGCAGGACCAGCGCACCCTGAGCTGAGCCCGCTCTGCAGGACCAGCGCACCCTGAGCTGAGCCCGCTCTGCAGGACGAGGCCCCCTTTCAGCCCTTGGCTCTTGTACCTGGACGGCTACAATGGGAGCCACTTTTGAAATAGCAAAGAGCTTGGGCAGAGTGCAGAGGCGGTCTCGTCTTCCAGGCAGCCATGCTTCCGTGTGTGGCAACCTCTACCACAGGCTGAGTCCCTCCATAGGGGGAGGCCACACAGGTGGGCCTGGCTCAGAAGCCCCCTGGAGCGCCACGGTACCAGTCAACAAAAAACCGTGGTTCTGAATACAGAATGAAACCAGCTCACCTTCTTTCTTCTTTTGCTTTAAGAAATTTTTCCTCAAGACGAGCAATTTCATCACAAATGGCGGCATTTTCCTTTAAAAAAACATTTTGAACAGAAACACAGAAGGTGAATGGAAGCCCAAATCGTTTTGCTGGGAAGAGGATCTGTGTTTCATACCCAAAGCGTCTGCGGTGCAGGTGAGGCGCTCGGGGCAGGGTGAGGGAAAGCGGCGGCACAGGCGGCACCGGGCCGGCCGTCCTTTCCCACGTGCCTCAGCTCAGACCCCGGGAGGAAAACCGCGCTGAACGTTGCTGCGGTCACGGTGGCCTCCCCGGAGGCGGCGCCTCAGCCGTCCTGGAAACCACAGCCCCTGCCTTCGGGACCCTTCCTGCGCCATGGCCCGGGCCGCCGGGTGAGGACGACGCGGGCAGCGGTTCTCCTTCCCCGTTTCCTTCCAGCGCACACAGACCGCGCTGCTCAAAGGTTCGGGGAGAACGAGCTAAGTCCGGGTCTGTGCTCACGCTCCCGGGGACGCGGGGGACAAGGGGGCGCGGAGCTTGGGGGTTTGGGGATAAGGGGGCGCGGGGACTTGGGTCCCCCCTTAGTCCTGGTCCCCCTTAGTCCTGGTCCCCCTCAGTCCTGGTCCCCTTAGTCCTGGTCCCCCCTTAGTCCTGGTCCCCCCTTAGTCCTGGTCCCCCTTAGTCCTGGTCCCCCTCAGTCCTGGTCCCCTTAGTCCTGGTCCCCCCTTAGTCCTGGTCCCCCCTTAGTCCTGGTCCCCCTTAGTCCTGGTCCCCCTCAGTCCTGGTCCCCTTAGTCCTGGTCCCCCCTTAGTCCTGGTCCCCCCTTAGTCCTGGTCCCCCTTAGTCCTGGTCCCCCTCAGTCCTGGTCCCCTTAGTCCTGGTCCCCCCTTAGTCCTGGTCCCCCCTTAGTCCTGGTCCCCCTTAGTCCTGGTCCCCCTCAGTCCTGGTCCCCTTAGTCCTGGTCCCCCCTTAGTCCTGGTCCCCCCTTAGTCCTGGTCCCCCTTAGTCCTGGTCCCCCTCAGTCCTGGTCCCCTTAGTCCTGGTCCCCCCTTAGTCCTGGTCCCCCCTTAGTCCTGGTCCCCCTTAGTCCTGGTCCCCCTCAGTCCTGGTCCCCTTAGTCCTGGTCCCCCCTTAGTCCTGGTCCCCCTTAGTCCTGGTCCCCCTCAGTCCTGGTCCCCTTAGTCCTGGTCCCCCCCTTGGTCCTGGCCCCGATGGTCCTGGTTCCCCTAATAGTTCTGGTCCCCGACAGTCCAGGCCCTCTGAGTCCCACCCCATGCAGCCCTGGCTTCCCCCAGACCTGCCTCCACGCCTCTCCACAGCCCTAGACCCCACGCAGTTGGGGCTCCTAGGTGTGGCCCTGAGGCCTCCCTGCCAGAGCCCTCTTGGACGTGTGCCCAGCCTGTCCATGGGGTCCTGCCCTTCGTGGGTCCGAGCGGTGCCAGAGGGCACGCCGGCTCCAGCTGCTGGCTGCAGCGCATCCATCCCTGACCGTCCACCCCTTCCGCGCCTCTCCGCCCCGCAGGGCCCTCTGCCCGGGGCCTCCCCTGGCCCTTTGCCCCGGTGTTGGCTGTGACCTCCTGCCTTGGGGGCAGTTCCAGGCCTTTGCTGTCTGTAAGGGACTCCTCGCCCTGGTCTAGGAGCCTGAAGCAAGTCCCACGCCTCGCTGCTTAACAAGACAGAGGCCAACTGTGGAGAGAGGAAAGGAAGGTTTGTGACAGTGGCCATGGCGCGAAGACAGCGAACACCCCCACCATTATAGGTGAAGGCCGTGCCCGGGGCTTGCAGCCTCCTGGAGAACAGCTGGGGCAGCACAGGCCAGGCCAGTTTGCAGGGGGACACGATCAAACAGCTTGTCTTTGAGCCAGGAAATTGTGGCAGCTAAGGGCAAAATCAGACGGGTTTGTCTCTAAGAGGGGCAGTTCAGCTTGTGGCCAGGGCAGGGCGACCTCGTTCAAGTCCCAGGCTGTCTGTCTCCTTGGCGTTCCTGTGAGGAGTCCCGAAGACTCTGGTCGGCAGAGAAGCGCTTTCTGATTTTCCCAAGACGGAGTCGGTGTGGCTGAGCGCCCGTTCCACATCCCCTGCACGCCGTGCGCCTAGGGCGCCTCAGAAGCCGAGCTCGCCGAGAACAGGCAGAGCGGGCCCGCGGCCGTATGCTCTCCGCCGCGCCCTTGGCTGCAAGGAAGGGGCACTGTGCCGATCGCTGTACCTGAGGACGGGGAAGGTGCCTTTGTCCAGTGCCCTGGCTGGCCAGGAGAGGGGCTGGCCCGGGGAGGGGAAGGACGCGCCCTGGGCTGGCTGGTGGAAGCTGTCGGCCAGGACACGGGCTCCACCCAGTGAAGTGTCGGTCAGCTCTCGCTGGGTTTGGATAAACCTACCTGAGTTTGCCGAAAGGCCCCAGCGGCCCGTGCAGAAGCCATCTGAAGAAATGGCCGGGTCCATCTCTGGGAGAACTGCGGCGTGAGCGGCGGCCTGTCACTGATGGAGGCTCCATGGTCTCGGGTCCGAGCACAGCTCGGTGAACGCAGGGCAGGGGTCGGCGGCTGGCGCCGGCAGTAAGTCGAGAGGCTTGCCGTCGGCCGTGCCCAGTGCCAAGCGGTGCTGGCTGAGGTGCAGAGGGGTGCCCGGACACAGATCTGTCTTTAAGTGTCCAGAGATGACCCGTGAGCTGCCATCACCTCTCTGTCCCCGGGCCACAATGGGCCTGGGCAGGCCAGTCACCACCGCGAAGCGAGCTGGGCAGATCCCTGGGGTTCAGGTCACAGCACAGTGTTTGCTCCCCTCCCAGGTCTCCCCACCTGCTCTTGGGGTACATTCTGAAGGGCTATAGGAGTATAGTGAGGGACCTTCATAAACAGCCTCTAGAGTGTTCTTTCCTTGTGGACTATTTAGATGTTTTAAAGTTTATCGCAGAGAGAGAAAGGGAGACAGGCAGCCCCTGGTGGGGTCTTCATGCCACACCGACCTCCGGCCTCAGCCAGCCAGGTCACAGGAGTGTGCCTGGTGTGTCAGGGACCTTGGGGTGTGAACCCAGGGTCTTCCCTCAGCATGGCAGTGTTGTCAGTACCATGCCACCACTGTTGGCCCTTGTTAATGTCTAGACTTTATTCCTGGTTTTTTTTTTTTTGGAGAGGTTTTTGCTATAGGGAGCGTGCGCTCTCCAGACAGACAGAGACAGAGAGACAGAAAGCGAGAAATCACCCCCCAGGGGGGATGGCCACACCACAATCCCTTCTCCTCCATTGTCCTCTTGGGATCTTGGGCACGCACGCACATGCGCCTGGCGGGAGTTTAAGCCACTGGGTGCGGGACGCAAACCACGGTCGGCTACATGAGAGTCTCGCGACATAGCCATTACGCCAACTGCTGGTCCCCTTTATTTCTGTTCTTTAGTTCACTCTTGTCATAGACACTCTAGACCCACTTTTAGGTCTTTGGCCTGCAGCTTGAGCTGAAGGTGCCGTCTCACCCCAAGGGGGATGTGACACAGGGAGTGTGACTGGGCGGCTTCTGCTTAGTGATCCCCAAGTGGGTGGTTTCGTGTATTGGTATCTGTGGCTCGTGGAGGAGGGAAGCTTCCTCCATGACGCATTGACTGGAGGTGTCCGACACACCTAGTGGGTGAGATGTGTTGGTTTGGAGGGCTCCAGGCCGGCCAGCAGAGTCATGAAGTCCACCACCGTGTCTATGTTCTGTGTCTGGGAGGTCGTGTCCTTCAGCACACACAAGACACTCAGCCAGCTGAAGGAGATGAGCTCAGAGATGTTGGCGCGGAGGAATAGCAGGATCATGTTGAGGTCATTGATGGGGCACCCCAGCATCCTCCTGCTGAGGAGGTCGAAAGCTGCTGAGGAGGTCGAAAGCTGGGAGCATCTCATAGACGGACAGGAGACGTTTGTCCCAGCGACATAGCCGGGTGAGGTTGTATATGATCAGTGGCACCAGTAGGGCATACACGGCCGCGCTGGCCAGGCTGGCCACCTGGAAGATGGACAGGGAGGTCAGCCTGCACGTGATCAGATCGGGGACCTGGGTCTCTTTGCTTAGCAGCCCCGTCTTGATGGAGCAGCTGAATTCTTCCTGGAAGAAGACACCCAGGTGGAAGTGGCCCAGGTACAGGTAGGTGGCGGAGGTGAGGAGGAGCAGGAGCACGTTCCTCAGGAGGTAGGTGGCCACCAGCGAGTGTGAGCGCTGCTTGCATGCCAGGTACCGCTCCAGCAGAGGGAACTCGAAGTACCGCTGCTTCCGAGCTCTGGGCAGGGGAGAAAGGGGCCGGGGACAGGTTAGAGCCATTCCCTGGAAGAGCCACATACCTTTCCAGAGCAGTGGGAGGTCTGGAGCCCAGTAGTGCTCCTGGGCTCACGGGGTCTGCCTTCCCCAGGCGTGACCGCTTCTCCCAGTGTTGCTCAGTTGTCCAGGTGCTGAGCAGTAGGACAGACCTGGGTACGGTCAGTGAGCAGCGACTGGTCATGCTGGGCTCCTGCCCACCAAGGCAGACCTGCTCTGAGCTCAGCTGGGAGCCCCAGGGCACAGCAGGCTGGGAAGCAGACAGGGACTGGGGTCCAGGTAACCACGCTGGCCCGCGGCGTGTGTGCCCTGATGACTTTTGGGCCAGTTCACGTGTTTTGCACACACGAGCTGACAGTGTCTCTGGAAGCCTCGGGGTTCAGGTGTGGGTACGCCGCTTTGAGTCCAGCCGGAGAGGGTGGGCAGGTGACACGTGCCAACATGCCATAAAAACAGCCCATTCTGGGGCTAGCAGGTGGTGTGATGGTTAAGGCCAAACATGGTTCAAGTCTCAGATCTGGTGGCTTGCTTTCTCACTTCCTTTTTCTCTCTCTCTTTCTAGTCAAATTAAAAAATAATATTACATGGAATTAAGTAATAGATAATTCAAAAAAAAAAAAAAAAAAGCCAGTCCCCTGATTTGTGGGGAGAGAACAGCCATAAACCACAGCAGTCGCAGAAGTGAGGAGCCGGAGGGCTGGAGTGTGGGCTGGCGTGCCCGGGAGGCCTCCTGGTGAACATCGGCCTAGCTGACTTCCGAAGGGAGATTTCAGAGTACAGAGCTCAAGGAAAAAGAGTTTGTGGGGAAAAATGGAATTAAAGTACGAATTTAAAAACAGCAGAAAGCTGTCAGGAAAGTTTTCGTAGCACACATCGCTGTGGGCCCTGCAGAGGCTGCGTGTGTGTACAGGGGGCAGAGTACAACTGTGAGGTGGAGCCCGCCGCCTCGTCGCCGGCCCTGCCGCGGCCCTGTG
>NW_006159487.1:148557-157926 GCF_000334495.1 Tupaia belangeri chinensis | reverse complement strand
TCTCTCTTTCTAGTCAAATTAAAAAAAAATATTACATGGAATTAAGTAAAAGATAATTCAAAAAAAAAAAAAAAAAAGCCAGTCCCCTGATTTGTAGGGAGAGAACAGCCATAAACCACAGCAGTCGCAGAAGTGAGGAGCCGGAGGGCTGGAGTGTGGGCTGGCGTGCCCGGGAGGCCTCCTGGTGAACATCGGCCTAGCTGACTTCCGAAGGGAGATTTCAGAGTACAGAGCTCAAGGAAAAAGAGTTTGTGGGGAAAAATGGAATTAAAGTACGAATTTAAAAACAGCAGAAAGCTGTCAGGAAAGTTTTCGTAGCACACATCGCTGTGGGCCCTGCAGAGGCTGCGTGTGTGTACAGGGGGCAGAGTACAACTGTGAGGTGGAGCCCGCCGCCTCGTCGCCGGCCCTGCCGCGGCCCTGTGTCGGCCCAGCTGCTGCCCTGCCATGGCCGCTCTTCACCCTCTTCCTTCTGTTCTTCAGCCCGCTTGCCTCCCTCTGCGTACTTTGCATGGCGTCCTGTGGACCTGTGGCCCATGGGACACAGCAGCTACAGCTTTGTCGCCCTCTCCCACCCCGCCGCGGTGGGCTGGCGCAGGGCCTGGTGCCCTGGGGAGTCTTCAGGGAGATGGAGGGGACTGTCACCCGGCGAGACGTTGGAGAGGCAGTGACAGATGTTTGGGAGGTTGTGGGCCCACGGCGAGCACCTGGACGACTTCCTGAGCAGGGGGACCCTGTAATGAGGGCGTCTGAGAAGGGACCCTCTCGTGGCTGAGAGCAGTCAAGGTAGCATACTGTGTGAGCAAGGGAGGCAAGGTTAGCATCCTGTGTGAGCAAGGGAGGGCGGTGCTCGTATAGCCACGCCGCGCCCTCGGGGAGGGGTGGGAGGGCCGCTCACTTGTCCAGCTCGTCCCAGAAGACGTGGGGGTTGGGGCTCTCCTGCCGCGTCTTCAGCAGGTGCTGCACCAGGCGGACAGAGCGGTTGTAGGACTTGTCCAGCTCATTGATGATGAACAGCAGGTCCGAGCCCAGGGCGGGCACCGCCGCACACTGCCACAGCACAGCTGGCAGGGACATGGCCACAGCCAGGGCCAGCAGGGAGTAGGGCAGGGCCTGTGGGTGAGGGTCAGCTCTGAGTGACAGCCCCACACTCCAGCGCCTGTGTCAGCGGGAGAGGGCAGCAGGGAATGGCCACCCCAGGCCCAGGGGCTCTACTGACCCAGCTGACGTAGGGAGGCCTGGGGGAGAAGGGGTGGCGGCAGATCCAGCTTCGTGTTCGGGGTCTGTCTAGGGACCCAGGTCAATGACAGAGGGAGAGGCCCTGCGTCCGCTGCCTTGTGCGCTGGGTCAGGGACTGTCATGGGTCATGACAGTGATGGCCAGGGTGTCCCAGGGCAGACAACCCCCTTACCTCCGTCATCTCTCCGTTCATAATGCCAGATTATGCCATCAGTCACTGTCTTGGAATCCTGTGGGGCCTTCAGGCTGGAAGTGCTATGGCACTAGGGATGCACCGGCCTTGCCCCCAGCACCACCGGGTCTGAGTGATGCCCGGCGCGGGCTGAGTTGTGTCTGTGCCCCCACAAGTTGAAGTCTGAACCTCTGTGCCCCTGAGTGACACCTTACTTGGGGTGGGGTTGTTGCAGATCCAGTTATCTGAGTTAAAATGGGGTGTGCTGGAATGGGGGCCCTGACCCATTACCACTAATGCCCAGGGAAGCCCTGCCTAAAGAGGCCGTGTGCCGAGTGGGGCGGCCAGGGTGGCGTGCCCACTGCCAAGAGTAAGGTGCATACCTAGAGCCCTCGGGGGCCGCACTGTGGACCTGTGGCGTGGGGCCTGGCCCCTGGCACTGAGGCAGGGCACTGCTGTTGCATGGCAAACGCATACAGGGCGTTCCTCGGGCTTCCTCAGCACGCTCGCCGCACCCACTGGCCTAGGCCCATCATTTTCCCACAGTAAACTCTCTACCGTGCAAGCTTTTAAAGCTATGCTTTTGCTAAGTGCTTCGATGTGCCCTAGGCTGCCACCAGGCAGGCACGTCGGGATCCGCTTTATAGAGCAGGAGACCGGGGCCTGAGAGGAACAGTCTGGGGTGCGCTCCCTGAAGCCACGTGGGCACCAGCCTCTCTGGAAGCAGAAGCTCCGCTGTCGTGGAGGGGAGTTTGAAGACAGGGAAGGTATGGGTGTGGTCACACGGAGCAGAGGAGGAAGGGGTAGGTGTGCTTTCTGGACAAAATGAAACGACAGGAAAGGTACACTTGGTCCACGAGAGACAGTGGGGACTCGTAACTCCTGTTTCTTGAGCCATCTGGTGGCATGGTGGGTAACGTGCTGGGCTCCCACACGGGGGCTGCGGGCCTAGTCTGGAAACACGCTGAGCACGTATGCACGCGTGCCCAAAATTTCTGAGAGGAGAATGGAGAATCCCTGGGGGGTGATTTCTCTCTCTCTCTCTCTCTCGTGAGTGTATGTGCCCTATGGCAAAACCTAAAAAGATTGAAAAAAATGTTTCTTGAGAAATGGCGCTTTGTACCTAGAGACCGTTTTTAGTAGGTTTGGAGTGGAGCCTGAGAAACTGGGCTGGAGAGCTTCCCAGCAGCCTGCTGACCCGATAACTTGACCCTTCTCTTATATGTCTGTGTGTTCCTGCGAGAGGCGCGTGTGCACACATGAGAGAACCTCCCCACAGTCCTCCTGTTCGTCAGGGTCTTGGGCACGTATGCATGCACCGCGGTTTTCAGGCCAGCCACATGGCTCCCAGCACCGCTGTCCAGCTGCCACCAACTGTGCCTCAGGCTGGGCTCGTGACTTCTGATCAACTGTTGTGAATCAAACATGCGTGTTGCTGCCGCTCCCTCCTGGACCACACTGCTGATGATGTAGGGTCGAGGCCTCATCACCAGGGGCAGCGGGCAGGAGTGGGGCGGAGCGGCACATGCCACAGCGGGAGAAGGCACCAGGCCGTTATGGTGGCAGGGGCGGGGCGGGCGGCCGTCTGCACACACACAGGAAAGTTCAGGAACCAGGGGCCGCAGGCGCCCCTGCAGACGAGCAGGAAGATGAGTCTGCGAGAGAGCTGCAGGTTTTCCGTGACATGATCACGCTCCCCCTCCTCCCCCACCTCGAGTCACCCCAGCAGTGCTGCCCTGGGCCGCAGAGGGCAGTGTTTACCCCGGGCGGTGAGACCACAGCCGAGTTCCGGGGTGGCAGCCGGGCTCCCCACGAATGCCTCTCCTCCAGGAAGCTGGCCACCCTCAGAGGCGAAGTGCCCCAGACGCAGGCCCAGGGATCCCTTTCCCTGAGGCTCTGTCCACACCACAGCCCTGGTGAATCTGAAGAGGCAGCAGCCAGAGTAAATGAGGCTGGCGGGGTGTGCATGGGGGTCTGTGTGTGCATGTGTTCTGTATACATTTATGTGTGCATGCATGTGTACATGTATCTCTGTGAGTGTGAACCTGTGTGTCGATGTATGTGTGTACCTATGTGTGTGTGCATGTGTATGTTTGTGTGTGCACACGTCTGCCTGCATGCATGTTCGTCTCTGCATGTGTGTGTGCATGCACATGTCTGTATGGGGGGGGAGCTGGGGGCATCTGAGGGAACGCAGGGTCAGGGTGTCCCACTGCATGGGTGGGCCACGGCTGGCCTCGGTACCTTGTGTGGCCAGAGCGATGTGCTGTGCTGCATCCCGGGCTCGTGGTGCACTAGCGAGTCCCAGCAGGCGCTGTCGGTGTAGGCGGCCTGCCTTGTGCTGAAGTTGGCAGGACAGAAGCAGCTGACCGGAGGTCCTGGAGTGGACAAAGCTTTGAGGCAGCCTGAGGCCAGGCAGGGCCAAGCTAGGGATGGTCTCCCAAGAGCTTTCTGGCTGAAACCGTCCTCTGCCTGTGTCTTTTTCAGGGCTGGTTCTGCTGTGGCTGGGGGGGGGGGGGGGCCCGGACTGGTGGCCCTGTACTTGATCTGCCCCCATGGTCCTTGTCCCTGGCATCTGGACTCCAGCGGTCTTGGTCCTGACGTGGACAAAGGCCAGCTCCCAAGGGTGGGCCAGTGGGCCCAGAGCAAAGGGCCTGGGAGGACAGCCGGCCTTTGGTTTTTCACCAGAGGAGACAAAATAGAGGCCGACTCTCCTGCCCTGCGGAGGATGGCAGCAGGGGTGCGGCGCACGTGCTGGGAGCCTTGAAAGCTAGTGGCAGACGGGAGGGGTCCAGGTCTCAGGGCAGTGAGTTTGGAGCCAGTCTGTGCTTGTCATGGCTGCGTGGGGAGCTGGGGTGAGGGGCGGCCGTGGACTCTGCACCTCTGATGTGCCCGGTGCCTTCAAGCCCTTAAATGTGGCTTCAGATCAGTAACCCTGGGAGTGGTCACAAGGGAAGTAAGAGACAGAGAGGCCGAGGTTCTGAAAGGGCCCACCCCTTTCGTCTGCATGCACCCAACAGGGCTAACTACTGAAATGACATAAAATACAAAGACTGACATTTTGAAGTTTGCAAAATTTCAGAGCTGACTCCTAAAAACATTTTCAGCTTCTGCTTTGCAGAACTAAGCTTGCCCTCAACTCAGGCCTCCTCTGTCTTCTGGCCCTGGAACCTGTCCAGGTGAGCTGGCTCTGCAGAGAGTGGAGAGCGGAGCCCAGGGGCATCTGCGTCTCCCGGTCTGGGCAGCTTACCGGAGGAGAACTCCCGAGCGAAGGCCAGGGACACCAGCAGCAAGGGGAAGCCCACGGCCACCAGCTTGACCACGCGGTCCAGGGGCAGTTCCAGGCGCAGGCCCTTGAGGCGGGCGCCCCTGCGGTCAGGCAGCAGGGCGTCGGAGAGCATGTATTGTGCGGCCGTGCGCGCGAGAGCCATGGTGCGGCTGAGCGTGGTGAGAGGCCAGAGAGGAGCCCTGATGGCTGTGGTGGCGGCTCCGGCTCTGGCTTCGGGGTGCCCGCTGCAGCCCAGTCCCTGGGTGTCACATGAGGAGCGGACGCGGGCCCTAAATAGCGACCCAGGCCGAGCCAGGTCCCTGGTAATAGGGCGGCTATGCGGCCTCCTTGCTGGAGGCCCCCCTCCCTGGGGCTGGACCAGGCTGCTCCCGGAGGGACGCTGAGCAGATGCAGCCGTGGCTTTAGGCTGCCCTCTCATTAACAGTATTTTCAGCGGGGTGGTGGTGAGGGCGAGGGCTGTGGAGCCAGGCCCCTGTAATTGGTGTGGAATCTGGGTGGGGGTTGCTTTGACGTGTCAAAGCTCCTCACTTCGTGGCTTGGGTGGGAACGGAGCCCAAGGCGAAGCAAGGGTTGCCACCCTGCATGGCCACCTTCCCCCCGGGGGTCACTGCTGGCCTGGGCTGAGGCCCTCTCCTGTACATGGCTCTGTGTTTGGTCTGAGCTCCCCTGACTGGTCTTCCCCTGACGGTGGAGCACACGGTTCTCATTCCCAATCCCCTTCTGCCCCACCGGTTTTCTAGAGCGCCGGGCTAGGCAGCCATCAGTATCGTGTGGTAGGAGGCCTCACCGGAGACCCGCCAGTGCTCATTTAAAACAATTCATTTCTTTTATTGAGAGAGACAGGGAGATGGGCGACACCCAGGAGCCGGCACTCCCGACAGGGCCCTGCTGCTGTGCTGGGGGCTCTTCAGCCGCTTGGGCCCTCCCACAGTGCTGCATTTCACGCTGCACTGCCCTCCAGCCCCAGCGCGAGTCGCTTCTGCTCGGAAGGTGGTGTGTTTCACTCTTTCGAGGTTGTGGGCTCGGCAGAGTCCCGTTTGTGAAGGTGCGTCCCAAGTGTGGAGTGGGCCAGGTGGCAGCTCCTGTTCCAGGGTGGCGAGGTTGGTGGAGGAGAGGGCACCTTGTGTCTGACTCTGCCCTTACACTGGATGATACGGGCCACAACCTGGCCTTTGCTTCTGTCCCCTTGGGCCTTGTCCTTCTCACAGGCCCACAGGGCCATGGGAATGTCCCTTCAGAGCCCACGCACCCGCTGCAGCTGCCCAGAACCAGTTCTGCTTCCCTCCCAGGCTGGTTCCAGCCCAATACCCCGCCCCAGGCACACCCTCCCAAGGGACAGTCGAGCTGGGGCGTGCCCCCCAGACCTGGAGAGTGGCTGGTGTGGGGAACACGCTCCCCAGGCCTAGAGAGTGGCTGGTCACAGGGAACATGCCCCCCAGGCCCGGAGAATGGCTGGTCGGGGAACATGCCCCCCAGGCCCTGAGAGTGGCTGGTCCGGGAACATGCCCCCCAGGCCCGGAGAGTGGCTGGTCGGGGAACATGACCCCCAGGCCCGGAGAGTGGCTGGTGGGGGTGGGGGGAATCGGGAAGGGCCGAGAAGCCCTGTGGTGTCCCCACATCAACTGTGAAGTCCTTGCAGAGTGGACCTTAGCGGTTGGTGAGAGAAGAGGGCAGAGCTGGATGCTGGAGGGTCAGGGTTCCATTTACCTCCTCGCCCTCTTCCCACTGGGAAGTGTGAAGGGGACGCGTCTCAGTGAGCTGGGGCCGCCTCCCACACTCCGGTGTGCGGGGTCTCACTGCGCGGCCTGGGAGCAACCGTTCGAGACCTTCATCTGCGGCCCGCGCCCGGCAAACGTTAGATGCTCTGTGGGGAAGGGGCGGTGGGCTCGCGGTCGCTGTCTCGGGCTGCCACCCCGCCATGTGACGACCCCCAGCGCGTCCACGCTCCGTGTCCCGCCAGTCGGCCGTTCCGCTGCGGTGACAGGCTCCCTTTTGCTGACTCACCTGCTGTCAGGGTTTGGGTAAGGGTTTGTCCACCAGGGGTTTGGCATTCAGCCTGACTGGGCAGTGGTAGGACACCCCCAGAGGCTGGCGGGTGGGACTTGGTTGTACAGGAAAAGGCATTAAGTGAAAACCTAGCCCCTTCACCTCCTGGGGCCCCCGGCTGTGTTCTGGGGGTGGTGAGGAGAGGAGGGAGGCAGGTGGGCACCTGGATTCAGGCCAGAACACAGAGAACCTAGGGGAGCCACCCCGCCCCAGGCCCTACTGCAGCCTCCACAGAAGGCGGCCTCAGGTGCCGACCTCTGAACTGTGACCTGCGTAATCCTTGTATGTGGTGACATGGTCCTCAGGACTTTCCATGAGCGGTAGCGGACGAAGACCTGGCCCGTGGGTGGGTGCTCGGCTGCTGCTTTTTCTTGTACCACGAATGGCCCGTCCCTCCTGGTCCTGCAAGAATCCCTGGAGCCCACATCGGGAGTGGAATCCTGGTCCTGTAGGGAGACGGATGTTTAGTCTTGTTTTTAAATTTGCATTTCGGCCACCCGCGGTGCTTGTCTCCTGCTCAGCCTGCCGACCGTCGCACACGCCCCAACCCTGCAGCTGACCGGACGGCAGTGGCGGCACTTCTGGCCGGCACGTTGCTCTTGGCTGTGGCGTGAGGAAGGAAGAAGATATCCATGGGTGCTGTCCTTGGGGACCGTCTTCTCCACGCAGAGGCCAGCAGCGTTTCAGAGCTTTGCAGAGACCCACGTGCGACAGGGTTCTGTGGAAGCAGTCCGTGGTGCGAAGCTGACACATGAGGAAAACGAGTGACTAAACCAGGCACCCGCTCTGTGCCCACACAGGTCTCCGGGTGGGCACTGGTGCTGGCGCTGGCTTGTGTCCCACATGGGGGCTGCTGTGCAGCGCAATCCCCGGCTGCCTTACCTGGCCAGGCCCCCCACCGAGCTGTCTCTTGCGGTTTGCTCACGTCTCCTCTGCAGATGCTCTGGAGGCGCGAGACCAGCCAGGCGTGTCCTGGAAGAGGGTGAGAGCTGGCGCCTTTGCTGCGACACCGCTCTGCATACGTAGAGGTCCGTGTTTTAAAAGTGTATTTGCTTCTTCTAGGAGAGACAGAGATGGAAGGAGGGAGAGGGATAGGACTCAGCACAGCGTCAGTCTGGCTCCCAGGTGTGCCCGCCCAGGAACTCGCCGCAGGTGTCAGCACCGTGGGGCGCTGCGTCTCTGCCGTGCGGGGATGAAAACGTGTGCATTTTATTTCCTGGGTTTGGACAGGTATCTCACCTTGACATCCACTCTCCCTCCTACCTGCAGTCCTACAGTGTGCAGTGGTGGGGACGTGACGGGGACTCCCCATGTCCAGGGAGCCGTGTCACCGACGCTGCTGACTGGCGGGCGTGCTTGCCTGTGAAAGAAGGAGCAGCCGCACCGCTCCCACGGGGGCTACAGCGTCAAAGGGGACAGTGGGCGGGGCATTTCCGGATGCGCCTTCGCTGGGGAAAGTGAGCTGCCCTCAGAGACCTGCATTTTCTCTGGACTTGAGCTTCGTCTTCGGGGACGTTACGGTGAGGAGGAGATGGGGTGCGAGCACCACGTGGGAGTTTCTGAGAAACCGTTTCAAAAGGGGTGTCCCTGTGCTCAGCAGGCTGTGCACACACGTCCCGGCCAGAGCGGGCACGCTCTCCTGTGGGTGTCTGCTGTGATGTGCTGATGGGGGACGCTGCAGCTGGGTAACGTGCCACTGTAAGTGTGCGCACTTCTGTATCTAGTCATTTACGAGTTTAAAAAAAACACTAGGTTATTTGTTTTCGCTTCTCTGGTCACTCCTTGAAAGACCACCTTGAAGGGCTTTGGGTCCATCTCACCTGACCTCTGCTGGGGCTGAGCTTGGTGGGGTATGGGGGCACACAGGGGCGGGGCCGTTCGCAAGGGTTTAAAGGCAATTGTTTCAGCAGCAGCCTGAGGTAAGGAGTGGGAACTGTGGCAACAAAGGCTGCCAGGACCCAGGGACTGTGTGCACGGTGCTGCTCAGGAGGTCAGGGCGCCCGAGCACCTGTGGGCACCTGTGGGGTGCAGTGTCCCTAACAGTGGGGCGGCAGCCACAGCCCAGGTGACTACCAGCCAGAGACTGGACAAGTGCAGCATGGCACAGCCACACAGTGGAGTACTGCTTTTTACCTTTTTATGAATTATTTTGTTATTATTTTTTAAATTTGCTATAGGGGACACCCACTCGAGAGAGAAAGCTAGTCGCCAGGACCGGTACTTGAACCGTAGTCAGCCATGTGAGAGTCTTGTGCCTTAACCACCACGCTACCTACTGCCCCCGTGCAGTACTGTTTAGCCACTTAAGGGCATGGCATGCAGGTGCAGGCTGCACCATGGCTGAAAGGTTTGTATGTGGAATAAGCCAACACAGAGCCCCAAACTGTGGTATTCCCTTTGTTTTGCTGTAGGGCACATGTATTCTCTGGAGAGAGACAGAAAGAGACAGACGGAGGGAAAGTGAGAAAGCACTCCCCGGGGTGGCCAAGCTGCAATCCCTTCTCTTCCATTCTCTTGGGATCTGGCACGTATGCACATGTACTCAGTGTTTTTTTATTTTTATTTTTTTGGAGAGGTAGGGCATGTGCGCTCGCCAGACAGACAGAGACATAGAGACAGAAAG
>NW_006159487.1:142652-148075 GCF_000334495.1 Tupaia belangeri chinensis | reverse complement strand
GCACCCCCCTTGCCCGGGGGGCCGTGTCACCGACGCTGCTGACTGGCGGGCGTGCTTGCCTGTGAAAGGTGGAGCAGCCGCACCGCTCCCACGGGGGCTACAGCGTCAAAGGGGACAGTGGGCGGGGCATTTCCGGATGCGCCTTCGCTGGGGAAAGTGAGCTGCCCTCAGAGACCTGCATTTTCTCTGGACTTGAGCTTCGTCTTCGGGGACGTTACGGTGAGGAGGAGATGGGGTGCGAGCACCACGTGGGAGTTTCTGAGAAACCGTTTCAAAAGGGGTGTCCCTGTGCTCAGCAGGCTGTGCACACACGTCCCGGCCAGAGCGGGCACGCTCTCCTGTGGGTGTCTGCTGTGATGTGCTGATGGGGGACGCTGCAGCTGGGTAACGTGCCACTGTAAGTGTGCGCACTTCTGTATCTAGTCATTTACGAGTTTAAAAAAAACACTAGGTTATTTGTTTTCGCTTCTCTGGTCACTCCTTGAAAGACCACCTTGAAGGGCTTTGGGTCCATCTCACCTGACCTCTGCTGGGGCTGAGCTTGGTGGGGTATGGGGGCACACAGGGGCGGGGCCGTTCGCAAGGGTTTAAAGGCAATTGTTTCAGCAGCAGCCTGAGGTAAGGAGTGGGAACTGTGGCAACAAAGGCTGCCAGGACCCAGGGACTGTGTGCACGGTGCTGCTCAGGAGGTCAGGGCGCCCGAGCACCTGTGGGCACCTGTGGGGTGCAGTGTCCCTAACAGTGGGGCGGCAGCCACAGCCCAGGTGACTACCAGACAGAGACCGGGCCAGACTACCAGCCAGAGACTGGACAAGTGCAGCATGGCACAGCCACACAGTGGAGTACTGCTTTTTACCTTTTTATGAATTATTTTGTTATTATTTTTTAAATTTGCTATAGGGGACACCCACTCGAGAGAGAAAGCTAGTCGCCAGGACCGGTACTTGAACCGTAGTCAGCCATGTGAGAGTCTTGTGCCTTAACCACCACGCTACCTACTGCCCCCGTGCAGTACTGTTTAGCCACTTAAGGGCATGGCATGCAGGTGCAGGCTGCACCATGGCTGAGCCTTGAAAAGGTTTGTATGTGGAAGAAGCCAACACAGAGCCCCAAACTGTGGGATTCCCTTTGTTTTGCTGTAGGGCACATGTATTCTCTGGAGAGAGACAGAAAGAGACAGACGGAGGGAAAGTGAGAAAGCACTCCCCGGGGTGGCCAAGCTGCAATCCCTTCTCTTCCATTCTCTTGGGATCTGGCACGTATGCACATGTACTCAGTGTTTTTTTATTTTTATTTTTTTGGAGAGGTAGGGCATGTGCGCTCGCCAGACAGACAGAGACATAGAGACAGAAAGTGAGAAATCACCCCCCAGGTGGGATGGCCACGCCACAGTCCCTTCTCCTCCATTCTCCTCTCGGAATCTTGGGCACGCACACACACGCGCCTGGCGTGAGTTTTAAGCCACCAGGTCCAGGACGCGAACCGCGGTCAACTACATGGGAGTCCAGCGACATAGCCATTACGCTAACTGCTGGTTCTGCACTCAGTGTGTTTTTCAAGCTTCTAGCTCCGGACTTGCAGTGGGCCATGTGAGATCCAGCTCCTTAACTTCCATGCCACCTGCTGGCACCTACTGTGTGATTCCATTTATATGAAATGTCCAGAACAGGAACATCTACAGAGACAGAGAACAGGTTAGTGGTTGCCAGCTAGGGGAGTGAGTGACTGTTTTTTTGGTTTACGGCATGTTTTGGAATAAGCAGTTCTTTTGGCATTGTGGATGTACTGAACGCCACTCACTCCAAAGAATTTAAAGTGCTGAATTATATGCTATGTGACTTTTGCCTCAATAAAATAAAAATACATACGATAAAAGTAAAATGAGTAAAATAAAAGACAAAACAGCAGGTTGTGTACTAATGTTAGTGCATTTGGAGCGAGCCTTCACGCCAGTCTGTGACGCGACGCCCGGTCTGGAGCAATCCCTGGTGTTGCATCATTTGAGGAACCTGAAGGGCTCAAGGGGAAAAGTCAGCTTTTAACACCCTCAGGCCTCATTTGTTCAAGTCTCAGCAGCGCTGCCTCCCGGGGCTCATTCGAGGCTGGTCTAATGAGTTGCTTTCCTCTGTGAGTTTCCTGCGGTGGGACTGAGGACTGGGATCCACTAATGACCCCAAGGATGAGGCCATGTCCCATGTAACATCTGCACGGGGGCTGGACATGGCCACAGGGGAAGAGCCTCTGTCACCACTGCCCACGTGTCCTGCAGACAGCAGCAGGCCTGCGGGCAGGATGGCGGCCTTGGCCTTGGGGTTAAGATCCTTGACCCCTCTGAGAGGACTCAGTCCTTGGGTCACGTTAGGTCTTCTTGATTTCGGCCACAGAGATTTATTGCTTTGTCTGTGAAGTCTGTCCTCAATTAGGCAGAATGGTGACGTAGTGTAGGCTCCCAGCACAGTGCAGTGGGAAATGTGGGTACAGGCGTCCCACACGCTTCCTTCACCCTGGAAGGGAGTGCCCTGCCAGACCTCTTCCTGAGGCTGGTCGCACCGAGGATGACAGCAGAGCTGGGCACTTGCAGTCCCTGTCACTGCATGACCTGTGACGTCTCCAAACGCTCAGGAAGGCCTGCTCCTGCACCCTCAGCACGTCCCCATTGCACCTGTCAGAGCCAGAGCTCTGGGTCAAGGCGCGGTTGCCCGGGAGCATGAGGAGAGGCACCCGGAGTCTGCTCCTGCAGCCTGTTAAGGTAGCAGATGCCGGGAGCCCAGGGTGACCACCCTTTCAAGGTTGTCCGGTGCCACCTCCAGCACAGGCTGACCTCACTCCTCCAGCCGCAGTCCACAGCCCTGCTCTTTCAACTTCCCCTCATTTGTCAAGATACCAATAATAGAGGAAAGTATGTTTTATGTTTATCTACACGATCACAAATGCTCTCTAAGCCGACAATTAAATAGTGTCCCCAGGACTGCTCTTTAGATACAGTGTTAGGGCTCCTCGAGGTTCTGGCTGCGGCTTCTCCTGCAGAACGTCTCGTGTTTCCTGTAGTACAGTCGACTTCCCACAGATTTGCTAAGCTTCAGCCTGTATGAAGAAGTATTTTTATTTTATTTAAGAATTATTTATTTAGTAGTATTATTTAATTTGACCAGAGAGAGAAAGTAAGCTGGCAGGTCTGGGACCAGAACTGCAGTCGGACCGTGGGAGTCCAGCGCCTTAACCACCATGCCACTTGCCGGCCCCTGAAGTAGTCTTGATTTCACTTCGATTCTGAAAGAGGTTCTTGCTGGACTGAGAATTCTAGGCTGACATTTAGAGATGTCTTTCTGTCTCCTCCTTGTCTGATTTCTTATGAGGACTCGGTCGTCAGTCATCCCTGTGCAATGCCCCGCCCGGCTGGTCAGGCAATTCCCGCTCTTCAGAAACTGGGTTGTGATACCATTTGTCGAGACTGTGTTTGTGCTTGCAGAGCTAGAGAGCTGCTTGAATCTCTGGGTACGTTGCTTCATCTAAATTGGGAAATGTTCAGCCACGATTTCTTTAAATATTCTCCCCACTCAGCTTCACTGGGTTGAACTGCTGCTGCCCCAAAGTCACTGAGGCTCTACCCTTCTCTTTATTAATTTGCTATGGGGCACACGTGCTCACTGCAGAGAGGCACAGGGGTGGCGGCAGGGCGGGGCTGTGGTGACAACGCATCCCTAGGAGGGGTGGCCACATGCATTCCTTCTCCAGTACTCCTCTGGGGTTTTGGGCATGATGTACACATGCTCAGCACACTTTTCGAGCCACTGGGTCTGGAACTCAAACCACACAGTTGGCCGCGTGGGTGGGATCCAGCCGCACTAACCATCATTAACCATCTTGCCGTCAGCTGGCTTGCTCTGTGTTTATATATATATCGTTTTTTTCCCCCTCTTTCTGTGTTTCAGTTTGGATTATTTCCATTGCTGTGTCTTTAAGGGCATCCATCTTTTCTTTTGCAGTGTTTGATGTTAATACAACCAAGACCTTTTTTTTTCAGATACTTGTATTTTTAAATCTCTAGATATTCCATTTGGCTGTATTTGCATCTTCTGTTTCTTTCAGCATTATGTTCAGTTCTGTTTAAATTATTGAGCACATCGAATATATTAATGACTAGTTGTAAACTTCACACTTGCCAATCCCATCATCTCTATCATTTTGGGATTTTTTCATTATATGATTTTCCTCTTTGTTATGGGCCACAGTTTTCTGTTTCTTTCATATTTAGTAATTTGCGATATAATGTGGTCATTGTAGGTTTTATGTTAAGTGCTGAATTTTTTTTTGTTCATGGGGATTTTTAAAAAGTTCATGGAGGGGGGAGACGCCACAGACCTGCGACCCGGAGCAGCTCGGAGCCGTGAACTCTTCAAGTCTGCAATAAAAAATGGCTTCCAATAAAACTACATTGCAAAAAATGGGTAAGAAACAGAATGGAAAGGGTAAAAATGTTGAAGGTTTTATGTTAAGTGCTGAATTTTTTTTTGTTCATGGGGATTTTTAAAAAGTTCATGGAGGGGGGAGACGCCACAGACCTGCGACCCGGAGCAGCTCGGAGCCGTGAACTCTTCAAGTCTGCAATAAAAAATGGCTTCCAATAAAACTACATTGCAAAAAATGGGTAAGAAACAGAATGGAAAGGGTAAAAATGTTGAAGAGCAGAGCCTGAAGAATTTGTGGTGGAAAAAGTACTGGACCGACGCGTAGTGAATGGGAAGGTGGAATATTTCCTGAAGTGGAAGGGATTTACAGATGCAGACAATACTTGGGAACCAGAAGAAAATTTAGATTGTCCAGAGTTAATTGAAGCATTTCTTAATTCTCAAAAAGCTGGTAAAGAGAAAGATGGTACAAAGGGAAAATCTTTATCTGACAGTGAATCTGATGATAGCAAATCAAAGAAGAAGAGAGACGCTGCTGATAAACCAAGAGGCTTTGCCAGAGGTCTTGATCCTGAACGAATAATTGGTGCCACAGACAGCAGTGGAGAGTTGATGCTTCTCATGAAACGGAAGGACTCAGATGAGGCAGGCTTGGTACTGGCAAAAGAAGCAAATATGAAGTGTCCTCAAATCGTAATTGCTTTTTATGAAGAGAGACTAACTTGGCATTCTTGTCCAGAAGATGAAGCTCAATAATTGTTTGCATTGTTTATATATCTATATCTATATCTATATCTATATCTATATCTATATCTATATCTATATCTATATCTATATCTATATCTATATCTATCTATCTATATAAAATCTGGGTCTTGGATTTTGATTTACTTAGTGTGGAGAAAGATTTGATTTACTTAGTGTGCATTCTAATGGAAAAATCAAGTTTGATATATTTGTTTTGAAAGTAGTATTGGGGAATTGGGGAGGGGTTGCATCCCAATAGCACTGGTT
>NW_006159487.1:142008-142574 GCF_000334495.1 Tupaia belangeri chinensis | reverse complement strand
TGCATTTGGGAACAGGTTTTCTAAATGTTGGGGAAATGTTTCATTGTCATGAACTTGTGTTTAACTCACATGCTTCAGTACCAGTCTGGGGTTTTGTTTTCCGTCTTCGTGTGTTTGTATACATAAGATAATAGTAAATGGCTTTCTGTTTTTGAAACCTTCACCAAAACAAAAACTGTGTATAAGCTCATGTGTCTGAGATCCTGTTATGCTGAGCAACCTCAGAATAAGAAATAAGTTACTCCAAATTAAATTGAAAGTTTTCCCGAAACCATAACCTTTCAAATGAATGATTTTGTAATTGGGTAATCTAAATTGGATAACTTAAAAGCAATCAGAATCTTTTATCTATCTGTAGTCATATAAATTCAATAGTTTATTTGCAGAATTCCTGAAAGGAGAAATTCTATGAGTACTAGTAAGCTCCCCTCCCACATGACAAAAATGGACAAATCCCAGTGTTGAGCTAAGAAAGACTATAAGTGAGCATTTTAATCCTCTAGTAAAACTTCCTTTATAAAAAGTTGAAATCCTTATGCTCTATTGACTGAAAGGTCATTATTCAT
>NW_006159487.1:123182-141860 GCF_000334495.1 Tupaia belangeri chinensis | reverse complement strand
CCCAGCAGTTAGCGTAATGGCTGTGTCGCTGGACTCCGATGTAGTCGACCGTGGTTCGAGCCCTGGACCCGTGGCTTAAACTCATGTGTGCGTGCGTACTCAGGATCCTGAGAGGAAAATGGAGGAGAAGGGATTGTGGCATGGCCATCCCCCTTGGGGGGGGATTTTTCACTTTCTGTCTCTCTGTCTCTCTCTGTCTGGTGAGTGGACGCACCCTATAGCAAAAAACAAAACAAAACAAAACAAAACCTCTCCAAAGAAAAAAAGTTCATGAAAAAAATGAAATTAAAATATGAGTATTTTGGTGTAAAATTTTTAAAAAAACCCATGCATAGTTTTTTTTCTTTCTTTCTTTCTTTTTTTTTTTTTTTTTTTTGAGAAGTTTTCGCTATAGGGCACGTGCGCTCGCCAGACAGACAGAGAGAGACATAGAGACAGAAAGTGAGAAATCACCCCCCAGGGGGGATGGCCACGCTGCAATTCCTTCTCCTCCATTCTCCTCTCGGGATCTTGGGCACACACGCACATGCACCCGGTATGAGTTTCAAGCCACCGGGTCCGGGACGTGAACCGCGGTCGACTACGTGGGAGTCCAGCGACATAGCCATTACGCTAACTGTTGGTTCCCCATAGTTTTTTCTTAAACAATTATGCCTAAATTTTAAAACCCCGCTGCAGATTTGTGGAGTTCTTTGCAAACCTTCCTTCTCTTTATTCTTCTGCTTCAGAGATTCTTGTTGCTGTGGACTCCATGAACGCCAGTCTATACCCTCAATTAAGTGACTGCTAATCTTTTCTAAAATTGGATCATGTTATTATTATTTTTTCTTTTATTGGAGAGGTTTTTGCTATAGGGCACGTGCGCTCGCCAGAAAGACAGAGACAGACAGAGAGACAGAAAGCGAGAAATCATCCCCCAGGGGGGATGGTCATGCTGCAATCCCTTCTCCTCCATTCTCCTCTCGGGATCTTGGGCATGCACGCACATGCGCCCGGCATGAATGTAAGCCACCGGGTCTAGGACTAGAACCTCAGTCGACTACGTGGGAGTCCAGTAACATAGCCATGACGCTAACTGCTGGTCCCCATTGTTATTATTTTTGACAGAGACTCACTGTGCCCCACCACCCCACCTCAGCCCCCAGCTGGGATCGCGGGTGTGCACCACCACACCTGACTGCTAGAATTCTGGATAGGGTCTCACCGTAGCCCAGCCAGCCCTGAGTTCTTCCTCATCCCACCCAACCTCCTGGGTGCACCCCTGTGCCTGGCCCTTTGGCTCTACAGGGAGCTGGGCCTGCCCTTGGCCCCGCCCCGTGCAGCACAGCGTCCTGGCGACACCTCTGTGTTCCGGGTCCTTTCTCCTGGTCTTTGCCTTCCCGAGGAGTCGTCTCTGCAGAAAGCCACATTTGCATCCCTTCTTCCTGGAATCCTAGTCTGCTGCCTCTGTCAGAGCCCGGACAGTTCTCTCATGTGTTTTGGCTGGCATTCTGGTGATTTAAGGCAGAAGACAGGTCTGAGCCCTGTTACTCTATCATGGTTGGGAGAGGAAGGCTTAACTGCCTTTTTCCCTGAATTATTTCTCAGTCTTGTTTTTTCTTTCCCATGACAGAGAATGTGTGTGACCTCCAGTCCTCAAGCGTGTGGGTCTTGGGCGCTGGTGTGTGCCTGGTGTGTTTTGGGCTGACCTGGCTGGGGGCTTGAACCGGGATCACCTGTGGGACTCAGCCTCTCACTTGCCACAGAGCAGGCACTCTCCTGCGGTTTGTGCGCTCTCGTGTGAGAACGCTGCGTGTCTTTATACTCAGGGAAGAGTGGGGTCCTGGGCAAGCACAGCCCTACCCCCAGGGGGCCTGGTCGCCCGGGGATGTTGCAGCTGTCCTGACACGTGGCCCAGGCATCCCCGTGCGTTTGTAGTGGCCGAGGTCAGCAGCGGCTGCCCTGCCCCGTCAGTGAGAGCACAGCATGGTGGTCAGTGTGGTTCCGAGCCCTCGTGGACACGTGTGCGACTCTGGCTCGTGTGTGCCACTGCCGTTTCCGTGTCCACCTATGGGCAGCCGCCATCCTGGGCCCCAGCCGCAGCCTTGGACGCCACACAGCTACCGAGTCTCCGTCACATCCTTTCTCTAGGGCCTGGTTTAATGTCACGTCGTTTTGTTCCTCGTGGCACCTGCAGCGGGACAAGATGTGGAGGGGAAGATGGTGGCGCTGATGATCCTGACCCTGTGTAGGCCTAGGCTGTTGAGTTTTTAACGAAAACGTTTGAAAACTGAAAAATAATAGTTTAAATAGGAAAAAGCTTATAGGATAAAGATATATAGACAAATATTTTTGTATAACTGTACAACATATTTGTGTTTTATAAGGTAATTATTATCATGAAAAAGCCAAAAGTTAAAAAAGTAAGACGTTTATAAAGTAAAAAGGCTACAGTAAGCTCATGTTAATTTGTTATTGAAGAAAGAAAATTTTTCAAAATGGACCAAGGTGGCCCACGTGTAGTGTTGGTAGAGGCAGCAGCTTACAGTCCTGACGTAGGCCTTCCTGTTCACGCACCACCCTGGCCCCAGAGTAGCGCCAGTCCCAGAGGCTCTGTCCATGGCAAGGGCCTACACATGTGTGCTCTTTTTAACTTTTTTTGCTAGAGGGCTTGTGAGCTGGAGAGAGAGACACAGGCAGAAAGTGAGAAAGTGCCCCGGGGGCGGGGCGGGGGCGGCCATGCTCCTGTCCCTCTCCTCCACCCCTCTCTCAGGATGTTGGGCACACATGCATACGTGCCTGGTGGACCCAGTACCATGTGGCTGGCCGTGTGGGATGCAGCCACCACACCACCGGATAGCCCCACTGCAACCTTTCTGATGCATTTCCACGGTCTCTTTCTTATGTTTAGACAGGGTTAGGTGCGCAAATGCGTACCGTGGTGTTGTCATCCATAAGGCTGCGGGGTCTGGCTGCGAGCAGCGGCTGTGCCTGGCGCCCCCGCCCATGGCAGGTGGCCCTGCCCAGGTTCTGCAAGCTCTCTATGGCAGACCTGTTTCTTGTACGTCTCCCCTTGTGAACGGACGCTGGATTGTATGTTTAAGAACCATCAACATTTCCCCTCTCTAAAGACTCTGTATCTTGGGAACCAGCAGTTAGCGTAATGGCTATGTCGCTGGACTCCCACGTAGTCGACCGCGGTTCGTGTCCCGGACCCGGTGGCTTAAAACTCACGCCGGGTGCGTGTGCGTGCGTGCCCAAGATCCCGAGAGGAGAATGGAGGGGAAGGGATTGCGGCGTGACCATCCCCCCTGGGGGGTGATTTCTCGCTTTCTGTCTCTATGTCTCTGTCTGTCTGGCGAGCGCACGCGCCCTACAGTGAAAATCTCTCAAAAAAAAAAAAAAGACTCTGTATCTTTTACCCACTTCTACCTTGGCTTGTAAGTCTTTCTATTCCTGTGTTCTAAAAGCTCTATTAAAAATACTAACTTTTGGTCTGAGATATAAATCCCACATACCTTTTCCTCATCTTGCAGTTTTTTAAAAACGTTTATTTCATTTGTGAGCGAGGATGTGTGTGTACGTAGGGACCTTAAGAGAGGGTCCCTGTGCCGCAACGCCCCCTGCAGCCCTGCAGCTCCTCGGCGTCTGAGGCTCCCTCACTGAGGAGTTCCCGGAGCAATGGGACCCGGCCAGGTGGTTGGCCACGCAGCTTCCAGCATGGGCGTTTGGCACGCTGCTGCCTGTGCCATGGAATTCTATGCTTTTTTTTCCAGGTAAAAATTATTAGTAAATGTAGTTAAATTTATTAACATTTATTCATAGCCTCTGTCCAGCACCCTCTACTTCCAGGTCATAAACAACTTCATCCATATTGTACTCTTCTCTGGAGCGCATGTAGCTTTAGCTCTCACATTTAGATGCATCTGAGATTTCTACTGCTTACGGCATGTGGAAAAGGGCCTCTTATTCCTCACAGACCTGAGCTGCACCGTTGGCGTTGGCCGCGTGGCTGAGCTGCACCGTTGGCATTAGCCGTGGTGGGCACCCTGAGCTGCACCGTCGGCGTTGGCCGTGGCGGGCACCCTGCTGCTCAGCAGGCCCTGGCGTTCGTGGTCACGTCTCGTTCTATGCTCCTTGCTGGGGCCGACACCCTGCTTTAGTGCAGCTCCGTGTGTCCCACATGGCCGGGGCCAGCTCGGCACCCTGTGCCCCAGGGTTTCCCAGGCTGCTTTCTTAACTCTTGTAGAAGCTTCCTCCCCAGAAGAGCCCTGATGTTGTGTCTGCTGTGACATATACAAGCAAGTCAGGCCTGAACCCCTCACCGCGTCACACCGGCTGTCGCTCGTTAGGTCTGCCCTGTGTCCTCCGTGTCTGGTCATGCAGGGCTCATGCAGTGTGCTAGGTTTTCGCCTAGGAATTTGAGTTTACTTTTCTGTTGTCACGAGATCTATCGTGATGTGTGCTGACAGGTCATGGTTTGTGAATGACGTACAGGCGACCCTTGAGCAACATGGCTTTTCCCTGCGTGGCTCCGCTTACCTGTGGGAGTCTTCCAGTGAGTAATGTATGTGTATTCTCTCTCTTCTTCTTCCTTTTTAAATTTGCTACAGGGCATGTATACTTGCTGCAGAGAAACCGAGAGAGAAGAAAAGTGAGGAAATGGGCATGGCTGTACTGCAATCCCTTCTCCTCCTCCAGCATTTGGGATTTGAGACATGCACACACGTGTGCCTAGCATGTTTCTCAAGCTGTGGGTCCATGTATTCAGCCACATGGGATCCAGCCACTTTCATCGGCACGCCACCAGCTGGGTCTCTTATGACACCTGTGAAGACGCTTTACTTTCCTCTAGCTCACTCTGCTGTAAGAGCCCAGTTCTAATACCCAGAACATCAGATATGGCTGTCCATGGCACTGGGGACGCTGGTTAGCAGTGTGTTAGTAGTGAGTATTTTGCATGAATTCTGGAGTTCTCAGATATATAATATTGTCTGCATGTACACATAGTTTCACCTTTTCTAATTCTTTTTTTTTTTTTTTGAGAGAGAGATTTTTGCTATAGGGCGCATGCGCTCACTGGAGAGGCAGATAGAGACAGAGAGACAGGAAGTGAGAAATCACTCCCTAGGGGGGATGGCTACACTGCAATCCCTTCTCCTTTCTCCTCTTGGGATCCTGGGCACGCATGCACACGCACTCGGCATAGTTTAAGCTGCCAGTTCTGGGACTTGAACTGTGCTCTACTATGTGGGAGTCCAGCTATGTAACCATTGTACCCGTCTGCTGGTCTCCCTTTCTTTTCTAATTCTTCTGCCTGTAATTTCTTTTTTTGGTCTACTGAATTTTATTCTGCCTTCTTTATAATATTAATAGGGGCCACCGTCAATGCCCTGGTCTGGTTTGGGTTTTGATGGGAGTACATTCAATACGTTGACATTCAGAATGTTTTCACATTTATCTTAAAAACATGTCCATCAATTTCTATCTCACGGAATATTTAGAAGTAAGATCCTACCCACTTTTATTCCCTTGGTTATTTCAAATTCTCTAATTTCCATTTTCTTCTTTGACCTTGAATCTTCTCTTTCTGCGAACTCCTCCCTTCAGTGCACAGACATAAGCATGCCGTGTCCCCTGTCTTACTATGGGTGTTTTTAAAATTTAATTAATTTCAATGTGACAAGAGAGGGACACAGAGAGAAACAGAGTGAGAAAGCAAGCCACCGGGTTCTGGACTTGAACCGCAGTCGGCCATGTGGGAGTCCAGCATCCTGAACCACCACACCACCTGCTGCCCCACTATGGGTGTTCTGAACACATAGTGTGTGCTTGACCTTCTCTTGTCTCCGTTCAGGGGCTAGTGTCGGCGTCTGTCCCAGGGCTTGGGTCTGGCTGAATCATGATCAGGGGGCGGCTGCTGAGGAAGAGAAAGAGGACGAGAAAGAGAAAGGCCTCCATCTTGCCTGGACCTGGGAATTGGAAAGAAGGAGACAAAGGGAGAGAGTAGAAATGGACACAGGCAGCCTGAGCCTGGGTAGCCCAAGCAACTTGTGCCACCCAGATGAACTGGACGTCTTTGTTTATAGTACAAGGAGACGTTACACATGTATGTTTCATGACACTTCATGGATTAGTTGCCAGGTTACAGACAATGAGAAGCAGTTAACAAGTCTATAAGAGATTAGTCATACCTGGGCCCAGGTGTATCCCTTGGCGATAATCCCATCTAGAGAGAATCTCATCTTCTTTTCTAATGCAGAGAACTAGCTGTTAGGTGTGGGGAAGGAGCTAAAGAACTTCTCTATAAGGAGTGTACCACCACACCCAGAGAAGTCTAAAGAACCTTTCAGATGTAGAGCAGGGATTGGACTTTACTAATTGGGGTCAAGATGTTTCTTGGAGTCCATCAGATGTGTCTGTTGGAATGCCCCTAGTAATTTCCACCCTTGCTTTGTCTGCAGCCAAGGTCAAGGAAAGACAAGTTACAAGGTTCTGCCAAACCCCAAAAGAGCATGTGGTGTTTGCTCAGCGCATGTCCCCACACCTCAGACTCTCTCTCTTAACCGTGTCCCCACAGGCTGGTCTCACTCCTCTTTGCTCACCTCTCTTCATGCTCTGTCACTCCCCTGTGCGGGTACTTTTATCTGAAGCTGGCTGTTCTGTGTCTAGACAGTGCTGACTGAGGTCAGAGGGAGCTCCTGAGCAGTTCCACTCGAGCTTTAGCTCATCGCCACCAGGTGGCAGCAGCAGGAGGAGTCATCCCGTCTGAATGTCCCTGATCGTGTTCTGACCTGTGCTGATTTTCGTTTGTTTAAATTTTATTTTCTGACTTTTTATTTACACTTATTCACTGTACATCTTCACAGCATACACTCTGGTTTTTCTTTCTTTTTCGCCCTCAATTCCCTCCTTCCCGCCCCCAGTGCCACCGCTTGCCCGTGCTGCCTCTGTACCCACAGTTACCCTCCATGCTGCTGTACCTTCCAAACACCCCTGCACCTCCTCTCACTGGGAGGAGATAGATACATGTGCATACCCACACGGGGCTTCAACAAGACCATGGAAAATGGAAACTATGCATGGATTTCAAAATGTGGGGTCCCCAAATAAACTCATATTTTAATTCCATTTTCTACAAACTTTTTGAAGTCTCCTCACTCATTTTTACCCCAGAATTGCACTTGGACTCCTAGAAGTGGATCTAAACTCAGACTAGCAGAGATAAACATCTTGACTAAAGGGAAAAGATCTTGTTAAGAAGTTCGCCTCAGAGTTTCTTAATGACATCGTTGGGGTGTTATGCACATCATGGACATGTCCCAGAGGTAACATAGCCCTGTGCTGTATTTCGTGGAACTTTACACGCAAGTCTTTCACAGGTGACAAGAAAGAGGTCGGTTGCAGCTGGAGACTGCCCCTGTCCTAGGATAGTGACCAATGAAAGGCCACTTCTCTGTCCACAGCCCTACAGCCTCATCACCCAGGTGGCACGGCTACTCCTCCCTGAGCCTGGGAGGTAGTCCTGGTAGGGGTGGCTGGGCCCCTGCTCTCTCCAGGGCAGGCTGGCCTCCTCTTCTGAGCCTTCCTTGTATAGGGAGGAGAGGCGTTGCCCACTCTACTTGTGCCTGGTCTGTGAAATTATCCTGGGGATGCAGAGAGGGAACCTTGTAATATGCCTAGTGGCCATTAGTATGTCTATTAAAGAAATGTCTTTTCAAGTACTTTGTCCAGTTTTTAATTGGATTTTTTTTCTATTGAGTTGTGTGATTTTCTTATATTTTGGATATTGATCCCTCATCAGATATATAGTTTGTAAATATTACCTCCCGATCTGTAGGTTGTCTTAATTTTATTGATTATCTTCACACCAAAACTATGAGAACCTAATAAACAAATTCAATAAGGTTTCAGGAAACAAAATCAACATACAAAAATCTATAATGTTCCATGCACTAATATAAAATTATACAAAAAGGAAATTAAGGAAACACTTCATTTTCCAACAGCATCAGAAACAAAACTACTAAGGGATAAATTTAACCCAAAAGATGAAAAAAAAATTTTTTAAAAATAGTTTTGCTATAGGGTACATGCACTCTCTGGAGCAACAGAGAGAGACAGAGAGAAAGTGAGAAATCACCTGGGGGCGGGGGGCAAGGGAGAGGGCACATGGTAGTAACCACACCACAATTCTTTATCTTTCATTCTCCTCCTGGGATTTTGGGCATGCATGCACATGCACCAGGTTTTGGACTCAAACCTCAGTCAGCTGTGTGGTGGTCCAGTGCCTCAGCTACTATGCCACCAACTGGCCCCCTAAGATTAAACATTTGTATGCAGAAAACTATAAAATGTTGATGAAGGAAATTGAAGAAGACATGAATAAATGGAAATACATCTTGTGTTCATGGATTTGAAGAATTAATATTGTTAAGATTCTCATGCTACCTATTTAATGCAATCCCTATAAATGACATTTTTTTTCACAGAAATTGTTTTTTAAAAAATTTATGCGGAGCTACAAAAGACCCCAAATAGCTGTCAACATAACAAAGGTGAAGGCGTCACACTCCCTGATCGCAAGTCCATTGTAAAGCTATAGGAATCAAAACAGCATGGTACTGGCACAAAAACAGACGCATCAACCAATAGCAGAATAGAGAGCTCAGGGATACGCCCAGACGTAGACAACCAGCTAATTTCTGACGATGGCATCAAAGAGACCAGTGGGGAAAGGAGGCATCGCTAGCACATAGTGCTGGAGGAACTGGATGTCTACATGTGAAAGAGTGAGACAGCCCTGGCTTAAACCGCACCCAGAAATTGATTGAAAGTGAAGTGAAGACTTAAACGTAAAAGTGAAACTGAAACTACTAAACTCGCAGAAAATAATTAAGTGGGAGGGAAGCTTCTGGACATTGGTCTGACACCAGAAGCTCAGCAGTGAAAGCGAGCGTGAGTGAGGGGGCAATGTGAGTTTATCTCCTGCCTACCTCAGTTTTAATTTGCCTTCTTTTTCTAGTTTCTGAAGTTGGAAATTTAGATGGTTGCTTTTAGATCTTCTTTTCTTTTTCTTTCTTTCTTTCTTTTTTTTTTTTTTTTTTTAGATTTTTTTATAGGGCATGTGCGCTCGCCAGAAAGAGACACAGAGAGACAGAAAGCGAGAAATCACCCCCCAGGGGGGATGGCCGCGCCGCAATCCCTTCTCCTCCATTCTCCTCTCAGGATCTTGGGCACGCACGCACACGCGCCCGGCGTGAGTTTTAAGCCACCGGATCCGGGACTCGAACCGCGGTCGACGACATGGGAGTCCAGCGACATAGCCATTATGCTAACTACTGATCCTTTAGATCTTCTTTTCTAATAAATATGTTCGATGCTACCAGTTTTCCTCTAAGCATTGCTTTAGTGAGTTGTGATGTTTTGATTTTGTTTTCATTTGATTTAAAATGCTTAAAATATTCTCTGGAGATTTTTTTTTTATTGACCCATGTGCTGTTTAGAGGAAGTGTGTTATCTAACCAGACTACTTAGTCTAAAATATGTATGCCGATTTATAAGCAAGGGACAGTGAATAGAAACATCGTCCCAGGGCAGCTGGATTTACTGACTGAGGCAGGCAGGAGATTGGTCACTGGGCAGGACAAGGACGGAAGACGCATTTAGCAGCAAAGTGTAATCTGGAGTGACTACTGGTCATCCTCGTTTCTGGTATTAGGGGTTTGCCAGGACATGGGAAACTGGTGTCATCTTTTCTTAGTCACAGTGAAGAGTTGCCCATAAAGGGAAGAGGTTTGGACAGATGGTAAAAGGGAGAGGATTTGAGAAATTATTTTCAGGAGGCATTTGAAATTGGAGAGCAGAATTAGGGCAGGCTAAGTAGGCTGTTCCAAGGGCCTATCAGCCCGGGGTGGTAGGAACAGTGAGAACCAGAGTGCGGGATCTTGGTTCCGTGTAGTGGAAGTCCAGTCACGCCCTCCTTGCTTAGGTGCACTTGAATGATAACCAGAAGCACTTACAAGAGTGGCCTGGCTCAGAGTCAGCATCTAAAAACATGTTCGATGCTGTTATTATTGCTACTAAGAAAAGTAGTGGATGATGGGGCCAGGTAGGGCTTCGTGGGCAGCAGTCCGTAGAGGGGAGAGGAGATCTGGACGAGAAGGGGCAGTGTAAAGGGGACTGAGATCAGGCAGTGACACCTCCAGCTTAGTTAAAAATACCATTGGGATTCTTATAGGGCTGCATTAAATGGGCAGTGTGGCCATCTGAACAGTGCTCATTCTTGAAGGGGACCGATGACTCTTCAACTCACTGCTCTGCTTACGTGCTCCCAGTGCACTGGTTGACGAATGTGTCCAGTGTGGAAGGGAATGAGACTATAAATGATGCACTCTGTGCTCAAAGTTTAAAATTTTTGTTGAGTTACAATTAAGATAGTAAATGGTTAGCAAAGGGTAAATATAGAGAAGAGAGGAAGCTGATTTCAAGTGAAAGAAAACAGGAACTTGAAATTGGCTGGTTTCCAACAGAACTGCAAGAGAGGGAGGGAAGGAAGGGGAGAAGAGAAGGTGGTGCCCAGTCACGTGAAGCGGCTGTCCCCACGCCCAGCCAGGCCAGCATTCAGGGCACCCTCTGGTATTAAACACAAAACAAAACCACGTTTACATCGAGAAAGAAGAACAGCACCGGCATCGACATAGTTTCCTCCGCAGTGTTTTCCGCACGGCAGCCTTGACCTCCTTATTCCTCAGGCTGTAGATCAGGGGGTTCAGCATGGGGATCGCTGAGGTGTAGAACACGGAGGCCACACTCTCCTGGGCCAGGGAAGTGGCCGTGGAGGGCTTTAAGTACATGAAGGCCGTCGACCCGTAGAATATCCCCACAGCCGTGAGGTGGGAGTTGCAGGTGCCGAAGGCCTTGGCCCTGCCCTCGGCCGTGCTGATGCGGAGGATGCTGGAGAGGACGAAGGCGTAGGAGATGAGCACTGTCAGGCTGGTGACCACAATGTTGAACCCAGCCAGAAGGAAGACTGTCACCTCGACACCGTAGGTGCTGGAGCAGGAGAGCTTCATGAGAGGGAGGATGTCGCAGAAGTAGTGGCTGACCAGACGTCCGCAGTAGGACAGGCTCAGCATGAGGCCCGTCTCCACTGTCGAACCAATGAGCCCCATGGTGTAGACCGCAGCCACCAGCAGGGAGCAGACGGAGGGAGACATGATGGTGCCGTAGAGCAGAGGGCGGCAGATGGCAACGTAGCGGTCGTAGGCCATCACCGTGAGCATGTAGCACTCAGCAATGACGAAGAGGAGGAAGAAGAAGAGCTGCGACATGCACCCCGTGTAGGAGATGGCCTTCTTCTCCGACACGAAGCTCACCAGCATCTTTGGGGTGGTGACGGAGGCGTAGAGGAGGTCCACCAGGGACAGGTTGCTGAGGAAGTAGTACATGGGGGTGTGGAGCTGCGTGTCCAGGCAGATCAGGCCGGTCATGCCCAGGTTCCCCAGCATGGTGACCACGTAGACCCCGAGGAAGAGGAGGAAGAGGGGGAGCTGGAGCTCCGTCCGGCTGGTTAAGCCCCCTAGGATGAATTCAGTCACTACAGAGTGGTTCTCTGCAGCCATGCTTCTCCGGCAGGCCTGTGGAGAGAAGAGCCAGTGAACAGCTGCCCATGCTGCCCGGGGTGGGCGTGGAGTCAGACTGGGCCCTTCACCAGTGGGCCTTGCCACCCCTGCTCCTTGTTGGGGAGAAACTAGCCCTGGAGTGTTTCAAAGATCACAAGAGGAAAGGGGACTTTTACCACACACAGAAGTCCCCAGGTGCCCGCACACTGTCCTCGCAGTGTAGCAGCTGGCATCGCCCGGGCTTGGTAGAGAGGCAGGCTCTCTGCCCCGGCCCTGATCCACCAAGGCAGACTCCAGGATGAGGCCTGGTGTGACATTTAAACAGTCTCTCCTGGGACACTGAGCTGCTCGGTATGAGAGCCCTCCTCTACCGACAGGCAGGCCATCCCTGCTTTACAGCTCGGGATGGCCTTGGTGGGAACCACCCTGCCGGTTCTGCACTGCCTCGATGCTGTGTGAGCTTGTGGGCACCCACCCCGACCACACGCTGTCAGGGAGCATGTTAGTCACCAGCTGTACTGTCGAGGGAAAAGTCCATTTCCACATCTAAAAGATGAAGAAATTCCTAACGGTGATCCCAGAGGTGGCTGGATCTATAATGTGGGGTAACACAGATGAGAAACCGTTTTCGAGCCACTCAGCTCCTGTGACAATGTGAGCGGCCACCGAGTGCCTGGGACCTGTTCTGTTTCTCACCGGGCTTGAGGCCCGAGGCAGCGGACCGCCACGTGGGCCCTTGTCTGCGCCGATGCCACCGCCTTGCCGCCATGGGTCTGTAGTGGTCTCTCGGCTGGCGTCCATTCAGGTGTGCAGCAGCTGAGGTTGGCGCTGGCACTGCTTTCCGGTCAGAGCAGACCACGGCGCTCCGCAGCCCCGCAGCAAAGATCCCAACTCCGGCGGTGTCTAGGCAGCGCCGCCGCCACTGCGGGAGACGCAGATGTCCTCGGGTGGGAGGCATTTCTTAAGCTAAAAATGGCGAAGTCTCACTATTTTAATGCTTCCTTACATAATACTGACTTTCGTGTGGTGCACTATGGCCTACACATTTATTTCAGGGCTCAGTCTAATTAACTTCTAACATTCTTGGTTATGAGAAGAAACATGTTTAAAGGAGGATTTTTATTCCATTTTCATACTGAGAAAACTGAGGTGACTAGACTAAGGCTTACTCATTATTTTTTCCCAAAATTCTCAAATGTATTTAAATGATCCAAGAATATTGTCCTGTTTATATACTTATTTTAAGAACACTTTTAAAAACAATATTTTCTAGATAAGAAAGATTCTAAAAGTGTAAGTTAAATACATTAAAATATAAAGTGCTGTGTTCATCAAGTCTGTCCCCGTGATAGTAAACATTGGGGAAAGTTTCTGATCCTGAAAAGACGAACACTTGTGCATGAGCAGATCTCTGGGAGGGTCTGTACGAAAATATTAGCAGAGCTGATTTGGAAAGAGAAGCCAGGGATGGCAGGGAGATTTAGTTCGTATTTGTACACTCATACAGTGGACTTTGTAACATTGTCATGCACTACTGCAGCATGGAGAGTTTGCTGAAAACGAGCAAGTAAACTAAGCTTTCCCACGTGCAGAATTGCACAGGGCTCTAGTTCACGGGACTCCTGGAGCTCAGAGCAGCGTAGAATTGGGACCTCTCAGCTCTGCCCGTCATGTCGCCGGCTCCCACCTCGTCGGTAACCACAGCTACTGCGACACCCTGGGGACCACAAGGCTGCTGGTGACTTGGGGCTCAGACTCGCCTCTGCCCCTGCCTGATGGGGTGCTTCGGCCCTGGCTTGTCGTGCAGCTTGCGGTCCGCACACCCCCAGGTCCCTAAGCAAGGTGAGATGGTGACGAGCCGGGCATGCTGTCTTGGTGTGAGCACGGCATGAGGAAAAGGAGGGCTGCCACATGGCTGTTCTGGTCCTCTCCGTCAGGAGCGCTCACAGTGAGTTACCCCAGGTAGCCCAGCCAGGAAGAGGGAGAACTGGGCCCATGACCACCTTCTTCTTTAAAGACTTATCTTATTTACCTTTATTTATTTATTTTACTTTTACTTGACCAGAGAGGGACAGCGAGTGAGAAAGAGAGAGAGGGAAAGTGAGAAAGCAAGCTGCCAGGTCCAGGACTTGAACCACAGTCGGCTATGTGGGAGTCCAGCGCCCCAACCACCATGCTGCCTGCTGGCCCTGGGCCCACAATTGTCTGATCAACAGTCTATTCTATCTCCATGAAACCATATTGTTTTGTTGTAGCTTCTCTTTATTTAGCACTTTATTGTTATTTGGTAAAATTAATTTATTGAATTTTTTGAGATAGAGATCTTACTGCTAATATCAGGTGCGTTTTTAAAAATTATAAGGCAGTATGCCTAAATAGTAAGTTAGAAAAGCAAATAGCAAAAGTATTTTCCTGCTACTTGAAGCCCAACACTGAGAGTAAATACCTTTTACATTTTTTCTTTTCATTTTTCTTTTTTAATTGCCAAAGAGTGTGTGCACTCACCACAAAGACAAAGAGAGAGGAAGAGGGAGAAAGCACCCCCAATGAGATGTGGCCATGCCACAACCCTTTCTCCTCCATTGCCCCATCCTGCTGGAATTTGGGGCACACACACACACACACACTCACCTGGCTTTTGTTGTTGTTAAGGTTTTTGCCATAGGGTGCGTGTGCTTGCCAGAGAGAGACACAGTGAGAGGGAAAATGAGACGTCACCCCCCCATGGCTGCTAGAGCTAAGATTTGCACTGTAGGCAGCCATGTGCAAGCCAAAGGGTTCTTTGAACCACTGGGCCTTGGGTCTGGTCCCCTTCTGAATGTTTTCTAAGCACTTATCTACTTACATATGCATAAACAACTATTTATTTCTACAGAAACATTTTGTAACCTGCTTTATTTACAAAGCACTTTAAAGCACATCCCCTTAGGTCCCTCTAATAGTAATGCTGACACCAACCGGGCTGCTCATTCTGAGATGCAGTCTACAGCCCTTACAACGGGGCATGAATGTTAGACAGCTTGCATTGTTACATGCTTTATATGTTACTGGTGGTGAGGTATTTAACTTTATAATAACTAGTATGCAAGATGACTTAGAGTTTTTGAATATTATTTCCATTTTTTACAAAGAAAACCATTTTTTCTAAACAAGAACAACGGATTTGAAAACTCCTACGAACTCCCTTTCACCTGATTAGGTGCTCGTGCAGATGGGGCACCTTGGCGTGGTTGGTTCCAGTCAGCCTTGTCTGGTGTTTTCCCTCCATGGTCTTTTAACCATCTAAAATGGACAAACACGGCCACGCAGCTCCTACCAGTCACCACGGCCATTACCTCTGGTCTGATCAGGCAGCAGGGACCCAGGAGTGCCACCAACATGGGCACAGCACAGAGAGGAAAGCACTTCGAGATGAAGGTGGGTGGCCTCGACCCCGCAGGCAGGAAGTGAGGACGAGGTGGGCATATATCCGGTCCTAAGCTTGCTCAGTGGGCAGCAAACCCATGAAAGCGAGTCACTGAGGCTGGCTGCCTGGGACTCTGTCTACATAAATGTGGGGTGGGGCCGCTCCAGGGACGAGGCCTTCTGAAGGAGCAATTAGAGTCTGGTGCACCTGCTCTGCAGCGCGTCCTGTCCCAGGTGTGCTCATGTCGCTTTCACTGGGAGAATCGTCGTGCACTTCAGAGCCCTGGGGTCTAGGGAAAGCTCCGCAGCAGTCCATCTGACAGCCCTGGCGCTGTCACCGTCTGCGTCATCACCACCTTGCCAACTTGGCCACCTACTACCACGTGGCTGCCACTGCTAGTTATTTACCGTGGACAACGGACGCACGTCTAGATATTCATCTTTAAAGATAATTTCTTTAAAAAGAAATTCAGGTACTTGACTAAAACACTCTAGATGGTAAAAGAGTATGAGGTTCGTAAGCAATGTCAGATTTGCTGCCTGCTGCTCGTGGGCGGTCGACGGACAGTGTAGACGCAGGAGGCGAGATGGAGGACTTGACGCGTGAGGACTCTCCATTCACATCCACTCATTCACTGGGAAATATTCTCATGAGAAAATTTCCTCTCCATGACACAGCAGTGTGAAATCACCCACGAACACATTGCTAGTGAAGACTTCTTAACTGACTTTCGTGTCTTGAGATAACTGTTCATGCACACGCAGTGTTAGAAATAGCCTGGGGGCCACACCATGCCCGCTACGTGGGCAGCTTTTGTGCCACCGGTAGCATCTTGTACAGCACACGCAGGATGTCGACACCAGCACAGCCCATCCCGTTTCACTGGTACTCGTGTGTGTTCTGTACAGTTTTATCAAACGCAGCCATTGCCCGTTGCCCACTCAGGCCTCCCTCTTGGCGCGTGGGCTTCCTTCCAGTTTGTCGCTGGAGTCTTGTCGACCCAGGGCCAGGATCTGTGACACCTTCCGCTGCTGGCTGTGATGAGAGTTCTGAACTCATCTCACGCATTTTATTCTTCAGACTGCAATCAGTCATTTCTCCAAGACACTCGTTCTTCTGTTTAAAGTGGGGAAATGTATTTCTAGAACTCAAATTAGGGTTAGAGGAGTTCATTGCTTCTGGCTTGGCCCTTGTTTCTAGGTCTTTTCAAACAGAACTAGAACATGTAGGACTAAGTTCTCAAAGGGACTTCTTTAAAAATCCAGTGATTTTACTAGGATATGTGTTAGAGTTCCTCCTGCGGTAGTTTTCTAGATGTGGTGTTACTTCTCAATGTTGCTGCAAATTTTTTTTTCTTTTAAACACCAAGCCTCAAAAGCATCAAAGTGGCCTAACTTGTTGTCACAACAAATCTTGAGCTTTTTAAAGAAAAAAAAGGATTCAGAGAGTCAAAGTGTTCAGTATCTTCTCAAACATAATTAGACATTCAGATAAGCAGGAAAGTATGTTTATAAACTAGGAGGAAAATAAACAGAAATAACAGATCTGATGAAATAAAGAGATAAGAGTATGGTTTTGTCATTTTTGGAGAGATTTTTGCTATAGGACTCAGGCATTTGCCAGAGAGACAGAGTGAGATGGAGAGAGAGAAAGTGAGAAACACCCTCTCCCCAATGAGGGATGGCCAGCCTCAATCCCTTCTCCCCCTTTCTCAGTCGACCATGTGGGAGTCCAGCACCCTACCACTTCACCACCTGCAGGCCTTAAGAGATGAGAGTTTTAATGTAATTATTTAGAATTTGCCCCCAATTGGGACCAGCAGATGGCATAATGGTTACATTGCTGGACTCCCATGTGGTTGAATGTGGTTTGACTGGCGGCTTAAAATGAACACCAGGCTCGTGTGTGTGTATGCCCAAAATCCAGAGAAAAGAATGGAGGAGAAGAGATTGTGGCATGGCCATACCCCCTGGGAGGGTGATTTCTTGCTTTCTGTATCTGTCTTTTTGGAGAGCACACATGCCCTATAGCAAAAACCTCTCAAAAAAAAAAAAAGTTTTATGGAGTTACCTGCAATAAAAGTAAGCTCTGGGATAGCTTCATGACCAAATTGTTTTCCATTACTTCTTTCCATTAAGTTTCTGTGTAGTTTCTTCTACAAACACCTGGACTTAGGAAGTCTTGTCCAGTGGGCATACATCATTTGCATTAATGTCAATAAAACACCAATACTAGCTCAAATTGATTTAGTAAAACTATTCATACTTCTGCTTTTTGGGAAGAGAGGAGCTAAAGAAGTTCCAAATGTTTTTAGAAATCCCTGACACATTACTTCAGAAAATTAGACTACCCCTGAATTTATGAGTTTGCAAATATGAACCTTTTTAAAATTCTATTTATTTATTATCATCATAATCTTGTTTATATTACACTGAATTGCATATAACTTTACAGTGTATTACATTGCTTTTTCAAAAGGGAATGCCATGCATATCAGTCAGTACAGAGACATTAAAATCCCCACTTCATCATTCAATATCTTTTCATTGTTTTTCCCAATTATTATTATCATTATTCCAATTATTTTTTTAAACAGTCAATCACTATTTCTCATTTTGCTTATAAAAAGACTTTACTCAGCATGAAATACTTCTCAGACCAATCCAGTTGAGAATACTATACACGTCATCATCAACAGGTAATAAGCCATATGTGTGTCCCACTAATGCCATGCCTCTCTATTTGTTCTCTTGCTATCTTCTTCTATCCTCTTCTTTTCAGCCCCCATTCCACACTGTCTTATCCCCGTTAAGTATTTTCACTGCTTTTATGTCCTCCAATATTTCACTCTCTACCATAGCGTGCAGATAGTTGGTATACATTAAGTGGATACATGCAATATCCTTTCATAGCCTGGCTTACTTCACTCAGCAATAGATCCTCCAAATCTGACCATTTTCTATCAAGTGCCAAGGTCTTGGTTTTATTTTTATGGCTGAGTAGTATTCCGTAGAGTATATATACCAACTTTTCCAATCCATTCATCAGTTCGTGGACATTTAGGTTGGTTCCACATCTCGGCAATTGTGAATAATGCTGCAGTAAACATTGATGAGCAAGCACTTTGCTGACTGAGCGTTCTACTGTCCTTTGGGTAGATACCCAGAAGTGGGATTGCTGGATCAAATGGTAGTTCTATTTGTACATCTTTGAGGAACCTCTATATTGTTCTCCCCAGTGGCTGAACCAGTTTACATTCCCACCAACAGTGTAGAAGAGTTCCCTTTTCACCACATCCCCGCCAACACTTAACACTTTTTATATTCTTAATCTTTGCCATTCTGGCAGGGGTTAGGTGGTATCTCATTGTGGTTTTTATCTGCATCTCCCTTATGATGAGGGATATTGAGCATTTCCTCATATGCTTTTTGGCTGTTTGTATGTCTTCCTTAGAGAGATTTTTGTTCAGGTCATTTTCCCATCTTTTAATCGGGTTAATCATTTTTTTTCCGCATAAGGCACTTGAGTTCCCTGTATATTCTGGTTATCAATCCCTTGTCAGAGGCATATTTAACAAAAATATTTTCCATTCTGAGGGTTGTTGATTCACACTTGTTACTGTGTCCTTTGCTATGCAGAAACTTCTTAGTCTGATATAGTCCCTCTTGT
>NW_006159487.1:119726-120652 GCF_000334495.1 Tupaia belangeri chinensis | reverse complement strand
TTTTTTTTTTTTTATCCATTTGACCAGTCTATGTCTCTTAACTGGAGAATTTAATCCATTGACATTCAATGTAATTATTGATATTTCTGTATCTGATCCTATCATTAAGTGAGCCACTCTCTCTGATTGCTCAGGAATACAGCTGCTCCTCACCCTTGAAGTGTTCTCCTGCTTTGGCATTTGTGAGACTTCCTTTATTCTATGGGAATTTGCTGAGTTAAGTATTTACTGAGCTACATCCACCCTCACAGATGTCTTCAGGTTTGGAGTCATTGTCTCTGACCTTTGGATGGGTACAGTGTCTGGGCCGTGCCGAGCAGCTTGCTCAGGGTCTGTTGTACTACATGGCTCAACTCCGCGCGTCTCCAGGCAAGCTCTAAGATGCTGCACAGGCTGCCCTAAGCTCTGCTGGTCACCTTCCTTCTCTGCTTTCTCCCCTTTTCAAGGAATACTACGGTCTTCAAACCTCATTTATTCTCTCTTCAAATGCCTGCGTGGGGTAAGTCGCCATCACTCTGCCCTGTGTGAGTGCCTCACCGCTGGAAGTATCTTGTGCCCGTCTCTCTCCTCTCCCCACCTCTGGCCTTCCATCACCAACCTCTCCCTGATCTGTGCCTTTTGAAGATTCTGCCAGCATGGTAGGGTCTCGTCAAAACTTCCTCCTCGGGAACCAGCAGTTAGCGTAATGGCTATGTCGCTGGACTCCCACGTAGTCGACCGCGGTTTGTGTCCCGGACCCGGTGGCTTAAAACTCACGCCGGGCGCGTGTGCGTGCGTGCCCAAGATCCCGAGAGGAGAATGGAGGAGAAGGGATTGCGGCGTGACCATCCCCCCTGGGGGGTGATTTCTCGCTTTCTGTCTCTATGTCTCTCTCTGTCTGTCTGGCGAGCGCACGCGCCCTACAGTGAAAATCTCTCCAAAAAAAA
>NW_006159487.1:109211-118704 GCF_000334495.1 Tupaia belangeri chinensis | reverse complement strand
CCAAAAAAAAAACAAAAAAAAAAACAAAAAAAAAAAACAAAAAAAAAAACAAAAAACTTCCTCCTCACTCTGGTTCTCGTTTGTGTCACCCTAATCCTTATTCCCTGGGCTTGAAATCAAAAGGTGCTACTTATAATTTTGTTTGGACTTGGTCACAAACCGTTTGGGTCTGTTACAGACTGAGGCACTAAGAAAAATGAAACACCAGTTTGAAATGGCTGATATTGGCAGAGGTTAAGAGCAGTTACCAGATAGGGATTTTTTGTTACCATTAAACCCATGCTCCTTGAGAAGACAAGAGGGAATCAGAAGTCTCCTTTTATTTTCTGAGCTAGGGGTAGTATAATTAAATCCTAGAACTAATTAGAATATGAATAAATGATTGAACACTCTTTTCTAGACTACAGTAGCCCTCTGTGCTAACCTTTCCTGCTCTAATCACTCTTCTTACTGAATTTATTAAGTGCCATTTGTTACTTACCAAGAGCCTGCAGGCTTGAGAAGGTGAGGGCCTGCTGGTCGGCTTCAATAGCTCCCACCAGGAGGCCCTTCCACTGGTGGTGAGAAAGGAGGCTTGGAGTCGGCAGCCCTTGGCATGAGTCCAGGCTCTGAAGCAGGTGGCCTCTAACATGGGAGTCGTCATGCGAGGGTGCACGAGGACGTGGCATCTGGGAGTCAGTGTAAGGGCACCATGTCAGATCTGCCACTGCATGTTGGAGAGAAGCCGAGGATAGCCATGGTCTTCCCACGCTGATTTTCTCTTAATGTGCTAGCCAATAGTTGGTTGAAGGAAAGGGTGGTCTCTAAGAGCCAAATCAAACAATTCCGACAGGTAAACAAACATTTCTTCTTTAGGGAAAGTAATCTCTGAGGAAATGGTCTCAAGGGAGTCTCCATTTTAATAATTGTGTCCCTGAGGCCTGCAATCTAGAATAAAATTCTACTCTCCTGTTGTCTCCTGGTTAAGACAAGGTGCTGTCTTCTTCCTTCTCTCAAGGAGTCGTGTTCTCCAGTGTAGAAAGGGCAACAGGCTGGATCGGAATCCGGCCCTCTAGTGCTGACTGAGCCCAACCTGTCTCCTACGGACAAAGGTTTCCTGGCCGGACACTAGACAGGGGGCCACCAAGCACAGTGTTGTGGCTCTGCGGGCAGGAAGGTGAGTGTCCGAGCTGGCTGGTCACATGACCTGGGGCCACACTTTGGAGTGACTGCAAGCCAGAGGTTGGGGGCTTGGCTGGTGTGCCGTCTAGCTGTTTCACCTGTAAAAGGTAACAATGTCCTCACAGAGCTCTCTGCACCGAGCCTCAGGCAGTGCGACCTGTAGAGAATGACTAAGCAGCCCACAGCCCCTTGAGCTAAGATCTCGGAAACCGCACCCTCACCGTCCTGTCTGCTGGGGCTGGCCCAGGGTGAACGCAGTGACTTCCAGAGCCACAGCGGCTTCTGCTGGTCTGGGCCTGGTGCACGGGCAAAGGCCGATTCAGTAGCTGAAGCTGAGGCGAGAGAGGGCACAGAGAAAGGCCTGACCAGAGGCGGAAGGATGCCCGGCCCTGGGCTGCACTCCACACTTAGTAGCTGAGCTCTTGTCCGGAGGCAGGCTTAGCAGACTGTCCTTGAAGTTGAAGTCCTTGGGCTCTGAAGGCAGGTCTATGGCCAATGGTTGACCTTTCTACAAAAATTCCAGTTTCTCTCTTTGGATTCCTTTCTGAAGAATGGAGAACGGGCACTGAATGGTTGCGGCAATGTCTCTCTCTCTAACTGCTCCTCTTCTTTGTCCCTCTCCACCTTTCCCAGCCCCTACCAGAGGAGAATGTTGGCCGAGAACTCCTCCTCCGTGACGGAGTTCCTCCTCGCAGGCCTGACAGCCCAGCCGGGACTCCGGGCCCCCCTCTTCTGCCTGTTCCTGGGGTTCTACGTGGTCACCATGGTGGGGAACCTGGGCCTGATAACCCTGATCGGGCTGAGCGCCCCCCTGCACACCCCCATGTACTTCTTCCTCTTCAACCTCTCCTTCATAGATTCCTGCTACTGCACCACCGTCACCCCCAAGATGCTGATGGGCTTTGTCTCAGGGAGGAACGCCATCTCCCATGCCGGCTGTATGACCCAGCTCTTCTTCTTCTGCTTCTTTGTGGTCTCGGAGTCCTTCGTCCTGTCGGCCATGGCGTACGACCGCTACGTCGCCATCTGCAGCCCTCTGCTGTACTCGGCCGCCATGTCTCCCCGGGTGTGCCTGCTCCTCCTGGCGGGCGTCTACGGGATGGGGTGTGCAGGGGCCGTGGCCCATGTGGCATGCATGCTGAGAGTGAGCTTCTGTGGGCCCAGCCTCGTGAACCACTACATGTGTGACATCCTCCCCCTCCTGGAGATCTCCTGCTCCAGCACCCACGTGAACGAGCTGGTGGTCTTTGTCGTGGTGGGCCTCGACATTGGCGTGCCCACCGTCACCATCTTCATCTCCTACGCCCTCATCCTCTCCGCCATCCTCCGCATGCGCTGCGCCGAGGGCAGGGCCAAGGCGTTCAGCACCTGTAGCTCCCACCTCGCTGCGGTGGCTCTGTTCTTTGGGTCGGGGGCGTTCGTGTATCTCAGACCCTCTTCTCTGTTACCGATGGACCAGGGGACGGTGTCCTCCCTGTTCCACACCATCGTGGTGCCCATGCTCAACCCAGTCATCTACAGCCTGAGGAACAGGGACATCAAAGCTGCTCTGAGGAAAACTTTAGGTAGAAAAATATTTTCTTAATAAAGGAGCAGTATTTGAGGAAGAAGATAGACACTTTAAAATTAGTGTGTGTGTTTTCAGTGAGGGATCCAAGCTGTAGTTTTGGCCTGTTTTCTGGCCTGTGCAGAGAGAGAATTTTGAACCTTGTTTGGGTGTTCCATGCATGTCTGTCCCTGCTCATGCTTCCCTCACTTCTCCTGTGGTTCTCTGCTTACCCACATTTCCAGAGTCACAGATCGTTTTATCTCGAATGGGCCTTGTAAGTCTTTGAATGTAGCCTCCTCAGCCAACAGGTGGTGTAGACCGGGACTGCACAGCCGACCGGGCGCCACGACTCGGTGGGAGCCACGTCTCGGACCCACACGCCTTGTTTTCCTGTGTGTCGTGTTACTGCTCCTGACTGCCCTTGCAGACTCACTTTAAAAGTGTAACTGACCACATTAAATCCGATTCTATTCCCAGTCATTCAGTGTAACTTTTCAATTAATAGTTGTTGGATATTACAGTTTTTTAAGAGTGTAGGAGATAAAAAATCTTTTTAAGTTGGTCTTGAACGAATGAGAAGAGTGCGAGGCTGTGGCATGCACATGCTGCTGTGTTAGGGGTAAGGTCTTGAGAGGGACCCGGGGGGCCCATCTGGTGTATTGGGACCGAGGTTAAAAAGGGCTATAGGTTGCCGAGAGGCCTCTCCCTGGAACTGCCACCCTTTCCGTGGACACTTGGCTCATCACGCAGGGCAGGCAGGGCTGCCCTCCTGTGCGGACAGGTTGCCATACGGCCGGCCTGCAGACGGGTGAGGAGTGGACCTGGTTCTCATAGGGCCAGGAGGTTTAAGGGGCTGGCGAGCCCCAGGAGTTGCCTGACCGCTCGTGGTTCGCAGGGCGGGAGACCCTTGTCTGCAGAGCCTCCCCGGTGGGCTCACAGGCTGCCTGTGCCGGCGTGTGCTGTTTGATGCTAAGACGCAACCGTTCTTTTTAGCAATACATTTTTTTTTCCATTACAAGTTTTTTTGAATGTCACCCTGTAACTATGTCATATGCTATTTAAATGTTTTGCTTTTATTTCTGTTGTTTTTAGTTTTGTGATAGAGCGTGTGTGCTTGCCAAAGAGAAACAGAGAGAGAAAGCGAGAAATCGCCCCATCGCGGGAGGGACGGCCACGTGCAGTCCCTCCTCCAGTCTCCTCTCAAGGTTTTGGCACCTGTGCATTGGCTCTGGGATGCGAGCTGTGCAGTGAGCCGTGTGGGAGCCCAGGGCCTTCACGTCCACACCTTCTGCCGGCCGCACGTTTAGTCACTTCAGTGAGAAGAGAGGAAGTTCACTCTGTTGTTACCAGGAATCAAGGTCCTTTTCAGAACAGGATCTTGTTGCTACGTGTTCCGCCCCTACCTCCTGGCCTGAGCACCTGCTGGTGTTGGGAGGCTGTGAGCAGCGTCGCTCTCAGGTGTGTCCACATAATCCCGTGGCTCACCAGTGGCTGGTCCACGGCCTCCCACCAGCTTTGTCAGGGCGCCTCTGCTCAGAGCTGCAGGGCCTGTGTCCTCCAGGGGGAGGGGAAGCCTTTAGGAAGGCACTTAAGTGACGTGTGCGTGAGGGCTCGGTTTCACAAAGGACATTGTTCTCACCTCACCCGAAAGAGCCCGACTTTATCCCTGTGCCGAGGAAAACGGCAATGCTGGTGCCTCGAAATCCTACATTCTTCCTTTTTAGCAATCGATCGGTACAGATCAGAAAATGAGAAAACCACCAGGTTTACATGTCCCACTGTTTCCTTCAGAGGACACAATGCAGTATGAAGCCGCCCTCTGAGCCTGCTCCCATCTCTCTGTGGCTCTAGGCTGGCTGTGTCCCTGTGCCTGGCCCCGGCCTCTGGTGCCACCTCGTACCCCGTGCCCAGGGCAGCTCCTTGGACCGCACACCTGAGAGAGAGATCGAGCGTTCGCCTTCCTGTGCCTGGAAGCTCCTCACAGCGGGGCTTTGTTCTGGGGCTTGGCTGGAGGGGTGGTGGGGCTGAGCTGCCCTGGATGGCACTCTCCACTCAGGATGCAGCCAGGTCTGTGCGGGCCCCTGCTGCTGTGGGCCCTGGCCGCCAGCTCCCCGCCGAGCAGCTCTTGGTCACTGGGGGACCTCAGGCTGTCAGATGCTCTCCTGCCTCCTGCTCTCTCTCCACGATTCTGAAAACACACAGATGTTATGACCCTGGCGGCTCGTTCCCCTCTGCCTCACAGAGTCGGCCATCTGTTTTCGCGGTAGATTACTGTCTGTGGATTTTTCATTTTTTACTGACTGTTTTTAAAGGGAATAGTGCGCAACTAAAAGTAGGCAAATACTGCCAACATGTTCTCAGCATCCCATAAGGCATTCTTTAAAATATATTTAAAGGAATGTATTCATAATATTGTATAAGGAGTCCAAGCATCTAATATACTGAGAGTATCAATATGAATATATAAACACATGAAAAACATTCAGAACAGTATTCCTAAGGAATATAGTCTTCCATTTTTTAAGGGTGGTAAAAATCCCCTTTGCCAAAGGCTTGGTAAGGCCTTGCACCTATCCGGGCACGAGCTCTCATGGGGATGTCATTTCTTGGTCTTCACTGGTCTGTTTCTTTCTCTGTCTCCGATGTTGAGCAGTCCCTGAATTCCAGTAAATGGGTAAGACTTGTGCATGCTGTCATGACTGAGTAATTAGTACCAGACTTGACTTTTTACTGTAAGCTAGAGAAATTGGAAAATACATGTGAAGCAAATATTTATTTACTTTGCCAGAGGGCCCATGTGCTTGCCAGAGGGAGAGAGAGCCCTGTCCAGGGGGATGACCATGCCACAGTCTTTTCTTTTCCATTTCTGTCAGGATTTTGGGCACACATGGGCGCATGCCTGACACGTTTGCAAGCTGTCAGGGCTGGGATTTGAACCATGGACAGCAATCTGGGATCTAGCTCCCAATGCACAGCATTTAACCACTGTGCTATGGGGACAGCCATGAAACAAATATTGAGATAATTGGAAGCAGGCATCTCTGGACTGAGAGTTATGGCAGAGACAAGCAAACCAGATTAGCCTCTGGCTACCCTGGCTCTCACACGGAGGCTCCGCCTGGATCTCATGCTGGAGGCTCTATCCAGTTCCTGCCACTGGGAGAGGGGACCCAAGCAGAGCACAGAATCACCCCTGAGTTGTGGCCAGAGGTCAGAGGTCAGGGAGGCTGAGTCACCTTGAATTTATGGGAAAGAGGACTCAAGGGAGAGTTCCAGAGATACAGCTCCAGGTCCCTCGGGCTCCTCAGTTAAGAAAACCAAACCATGTGGAGGTCGACAGCCCATGAGGCTAAGGACATAGCTACGGTTGGGCCAGAAGCCGGCCACTTCCCTGAGGTGCCTGGCTTCTCACTAGCCAGCATTGGGGAACCTCAGCGAACAACCAGCGTTCTTGTTCTGGCCTCAGGAAGGCTGTACCTCAGGAACAGTGCTGACATTGTCCTGCGTGGCATGGACCTAACCGAACAAATCCTGGGGACATACCCCAGAAGGATTAAGGTGGTCTTTGCAACTTAACTGCCAGGAAAGTATTCTAAATACTATTTTTTTTAATTAATTAAAAAATTTAAAAATTCACTCATTTATTTAAATCTGACCAGTGAGAGACAGAGAGAGAGAGAGAGAGAAAGTGAGGACACAAGCCACCAGGTCTGGAACTCGAACCGTGGTCAGCCATGTGGGAGTGTCCAGCACCTTAACCATCAAGCCATCCACTGGTCCCTCCTGAAGACTTTTTTAAACTTTTGCCTGTGGGAGTGTGTGCTTGCCACAGAGAGACTGAGAGAGAGGGCCAGGGAGAAAGCCTCCCTGCACGGGGAATGGTCACACCGAATCCTCCTCCCACATCTCCCCCTCCTTTTGTGGTTTTGGGCATGCACACACACGCCCAGCATGTTTTCACGTTGCTGGGTCTGGAACTCGAATCAAGCATTTGGCATGGCCACAGTCTAAGCCCCCTGAAGACTCTTAATGGAGAATAAAGAAATCCAGACTCAACAATGTAATCATCACACCGCTTAGAATGCAGGAGGGAAGTAGATATTCCAAAACATAGGAAAATGCAGTCCGTGATGAGGGTGGGCATCAGTTGATAGAAACAGCAGGAACCATGGAGGTGGGATTCATTGATGGAAGACTTGGATATCATGCAAAGTGAGCCAGAAAAGGAACAAAGAAGTATTAAACAAAACGGAGACCAGCAGTTGGTGTAATGGCCATGTTGCTGGCCTCCCAGGTAGTCAACTGTGGTTCAAGTCCTGGACCTGGTGGCTTAAACTCATGCTGGATGCGTGTGCATGTGTGCCCAAGATCCCAAGAGAAGAATGGAGAAGAAGGGATTGCAGCGTGACTATCTCCCTGGGGGGGGATTTCTCGCTTTCTGTCTCTCTCTCTCTCTTTCTGGCAAGTGCACACGCTCTATAGCAAAAACCTCTCCAAAAAAAAAAAAAAAAGAAGTATTAAATAAAACGAACAGAGCCTCTGTGTCCAGTGCTGTGGACCAACTGGAGAACAGGATGGGTCAGAAAAAATATTAGAATTAATGATGCCTGAAAATTTCCAAGTTTGAAGGAATCAATGAACCCTAAGCAGGGTAAACACAAGTCCTATCATAAGCAAACTGCTTAGAACTGTGCTGACCAAATAAATCTAAAACCAACCAGGTGGAAAAGTGGACCCGAAGTAAGGGTGAAGACAAGAGTGGCTAACAATAAATTAGAAGTCTTTAAGTGGAGAAAAACAATAAATTCAAAAACTAGTTGGGAACCAGCAGTTAGCGTAATGGCTATGTCACTGGACTCCCACGTAGTTGACTGCGGTTCACGTCCTGGACCCGGTGGCTTAAAACTCACGCTGGGCGCGTGTGCGTGCGTGCCCAAGATCCCGAGAGGAGAATGGAGGAGAAGGGATTGCGGCGTGACCATCTCCCCTGGGGGGGTGATTTCTCGCTTTCTGTCTCTATGTCTCTCTCTGTCTGTCTGGCGAGCGCACGCGCCCTATAGTAAAAAAAAAAAAAAAAAACCTCTCCAAAAAAAAAAAAAAGTAGATGGATATAGATTTAATGTTAAGCAAAGCCAGACTATGAAAGACACACACTGTGTATGCACCAAATGTCTGCACTCCATGGCAGAAGACGAGAGATCCAAAACATAACAGTATGGAGGTTGAGAGTCCTGTAAGGGAGGGGGCAGACGGGGTAGGTGGGAGGGGCGCAGAGGAAACCCTGAAGAGACACAAGAATGTAAGACTCTCTATTGAAAATTACGTCTGTGGTAATACCCTTGTGGGAATACCCGCGTGTGTACTTTGAAAAGCCATATTGTTTGTTATAGAGATGTGCAATGTTTGAATGTAAATAAGAAAACAAAAACTTCAAAAATTACAAAAGAGGAAAATAGCATTATGTGTGGGGAATTCCAAGTAAGAAATAAAGTATGAAAACAGGAATTAAAAATAGTTCAATACTCAGATATGTAACTCTCATTTACACAGCAGGGATAGCAACAGTAATAACTGCCTTCGTGCCTTCTCTGCACAGATAACCCTTTACATTGTGGCTATTTAGCTCATTTTAAGAAAAACCGAGGGACCAGCAGTTAGCCTAATGGCTATGTCGCTGGACTCCCACATAGTTGGCTGCAGTTCAAGTCCCGATCCGGCAGCTTAAACTCACGCTGGATGCGTGTGCGTGCGTGCCCAAGATCCCGAGAGGAGAATGGAGGAGAAGGGATTGCGGCGTGGCCATCCCCCCTGGGGGGTGATTTCTCGCTTTCTGTCTCTCTGTCTCTCTCTGTCTTTCTGGCGAGTGCACACACCCTGTCACCACTAATTTCTCCCAAATAAATAAAAGGAGTGGAAAGAGGATGTGCCCGCTTATGCTCGAGTTCAGGGAAGTTCGGAAATTTCTCCCAAATGCTGGCTAGCAGGAAGGGAGTTTCCTGAGATTTGAGCACTAAAGCCCCAGGTTTGTGAGCACCGTACGAGGGACTGCGGCAGCGTGCTGTGAAGGTGCTCACCCATGCCCACGGAAGCAGGATGGGTGGCCAGCGAGACTGGCCTTGGGCCTCCTGTGGCCGAGCCACTGGGCCTCAGCCCCTCGCATGCTTCTGGCTCCAACTGCCTTGGTGCCCCCGAATCTTGTAATGGCCTGCCAGACACTGTGACGCGGTTTAAAGTCAGGGTAAAGCAGGCCACGAGATTCCCAGAGAGGGGTCCACCTCCAGCTGGTTTCTCAGGACCCCTGGTGGTTTTATTTTTGGTTTTGCTTTTTGCTATAGAGTGCGTGTGCTCGCCAGAGAGTCGCAGAGAGAAAATGTGAGAAATCACCCCCTGGAGGGATGGACACACTGCAGTCCCTCCTCCTCCATTCTCTCCTCAGGACTTTGGGCACACATACATACATGTCCAGCATAGTTTTCAAGCAGCCGGGTCCAGGACTCAAACCGCGTTCAGCCATGTGGGAGTCCAGCAGTCTTAACCACAGTGCTACCTGTTGGCCCCAAGGTTCTTTCTTTCTTTCTTTCTTCTTTCTTTCTTTTCTTTTCTTTTCTTTTCTTTCTTTCTTTCTTCTTTCTTTCTTTCTTTCTTTCTTTCTTTCTTTCTTTCTTTCTTTCTTTCTGTCTGTCTGTCTGTCTGTCTTTCTTTCTTTCTTTCTTTTCTTCTCTTTCTTTCTTCCTTTCTCCCTTCCTTCCTTCCTTCCTTTCTTTCTTTCTTTCTTTCTTTCTT
>NW_006159487.1:108512-109088 GCF_000334495.1 Tupaia belangeri chinensis | reverse complement strand
ATTGGCCCCCCTTCAAAAAAAAAAAAACCTCACCTTCAGAACCATACTCTGATTGGCTACTTCCCATAAAGACCACAATTGGTTCCCTTCAAAAAAAACCTGACCTTTGAAACCATACTCTGATTGGCCACTTCCCATAGCAAATTGGTGAGCTTAGAATCCCTCAGATTTGCATAATCCGGCACCTCATGATTGGTCCACAGAAGCAACCAATCATAACCCACTTTTTACAATCCTTCGTTCAACCAATCACTGACCACCAGCATGTATATAACCACAACCCCTGGCCCACAATCTCCAGACGACCCTGAAGAGTTGTAACACTGTCATCTCCAGATGACCTGGAAGACCCTGAAGAGCTGTGACACCATGTTGTCTTCAGACGACCCCGAAGAGTTGTGACACCACGTTGTCTTTGGACGACTCTGAAGAGTTGTGACACCATGTCATCTCTGGACGACCCTGAGGGGCTGTGGCACTGGGTCGTCTCCGTGCTGCCCACAATAAACGGAAGACCCTGACGAGTTGTAACACTGCATCGTACATCCAGTCTCTCAGTCCTTCCCTCAAGAAACC
>NW_006159487.1:97220-108387 GCF_000334495.1 Tupaia belangeri chinensis | reverse complement strand
TCTTTCTTTCTTTCTTTCTTTCTTTTTCTTTCTTTCTTTTTCTTTCTTTCTCTTTCTTTCTTTTTCTTTCTTTCTTCTCTTCCTTTCTCTTTCTTCCTTTCTTTCTTTTTTTTATAGACCATAGATTAGACTATTTTTAACACCCACATGCCATGAATTCAAAGGGCATAGGTTCTAGTAGCTCAGGCTCCTTTCCACGGGTTCTCACGAAGTGTGCTTCTCTGGGTGGAGCAGGCTGGTGCTTCAGTTGAACAGGGTAACTTTCTCTTTGGTTTCCTTCTTTTTCTGGTCATTTTTCTTCACACGTTTTGGGAAGCTATCTCTGCTCTTAGAATGGTTAAAATGCTCAATACACACATTCATTCTCTTGGCAAGGATCTTGTCCTTAACTTGTTCACAACAATGCCAACAGCATGCTGGGTGACACTGTAGACTCTTCCAGTTTTGCCATGGTAACATTTGTGGGGCATTCTTTTTTGAACAGTACCCCTTCCCTTGATGTCTACAATATCACCTTTCTTGTGGATTCACATAATGTTACCAAAGGAGCTACTCCATGTTTTCTAAAAGGCCTAGAGAACACAGATCAGGTGCCCCTTTGTGTTCGTCAGGCTGAGACAGCACTTGGACAGGGTCCTTCTGCTGTGACCAGCCTTGGCCAGCCCCAGGTGATGGCACATGTGGACCAGGTCACTCGGGGCAGCCTCTGGGTGTGAACTGGAAGCCCTCCCTGGGGCTCCCTGGCAGAGCGTGGCAGGCTGACCACTGCTGGCCCTGACGCTATCTCAGGGAAGGCCTTCAGCTGCCATCTCTTCTCCCTGGCCAGGCTGGACTGCTTCCTGTTGATACTGGAGCCTTGAGATTTTTGGTGACCAGCTCAGGACCACTCTGTTCTGCAACTTGAGGCCCTCCCGATCTGACAGCTAACGCACTTGCACGGGACAGGTATGACAAGATTTCACTGTGTGTAAATCTTCACACACACCATCATGTTACGTATATAGTATATAATTTAAATTAGAGACAGATACTATAGCAGAAACTTCTCTTTCAGAGATTTGAGTTTCAGAAGTTGATGGGACCAGGAGATGGTGTACTGGTTATGTTGCTGGACTCCGACGTAGTCGACCACAGTTTGAGTCCCAGACCTGGCAGCTTGGAACTCACACTGGGCACGTGTGCGTCCATGCCCAGAATCCCAGGAGGGGAATGGAGAAGAAGGGAACTGAGGCGTGGCCATCCCCCCAGGGACTGATTTCTCGCTTTCTGTCTCTCTGTCTCTCCAGTGAGCACACGTACCCTATGGCGAAAATCCCTCTGGGGAAAAAAAAAAGTTGATGGCACTGCACAAAATGCGAGAGGGTGGGACAGTGCTTCACCTGCTGCTTATGCTGGAGCGTCTTCCTAAGGGCGTGGGCAGTGAGGTTGCCATGGCAACTGTGCCTGACAGTGCAGCCAAACCCCCAGAGCTCCCGAAAACCCCAATGTCTTCTTTTCACTTGGTTCTCAAGGAGCGCCTGCCTTATGGGCGTACGTTAATTTTGTCTTACTGAGTTGTTTTCCTCTCTTTGTCACTTTCCTGTGTGTGTGTGGGGGGGGAATGAGCCGGGCTGGGATCGGCAGTCACTCTGGGATGTGGCAGTGAGGAGTGTCAGTCGAACTGAGGCACCGTCTCGGCTGAGCCTGTGGAGGGGAGCCTGCTGTCACGGCTGTGTGCAGGGTTTGGTCAGACTTGCCTGGAAGATTCTGGGACCTCTCCATGAACAGTTCTGCCATAGCCAGGACCTGGAACACACCCGCAGGCACACCGGCCCTCCGGAGCTCACTGTCCCAGGCAGTCCTTCCTGGGCCACAGGCTCTGCCCTCCTGGCTGCACAGCCAGCTCTTGGGGGGCCTGAGGTGGGCGGCCACACAGAGCGGCCGGGGAGCACTAGTGAGGTCTCCGCGTGTGCAGGAGAGGGAGCCAGGATTGGCAGCCCTGGAGACAAAGTCCGGTGTTGGCAGCTTTGTTACCAGCTTCATGTTGGACATCTTTGCTTAAGGAGCTCAGTGAGGTCTCTCGCCCAGGGGAGGTCAGAGCCGGGCAGACCGGGATGTGGCCGGAGGGCTGGACACACTAGCAGCCTGTGCATCCCCCGCTCAGTGGAGCCCAGGAGGCTGCCCAGGAATAACAAGGTGAGCTCTGGGCTCCGTGGCTGTGACCTCGGGGTCACCACAAGGGTGCCGGCCCACTTAGTGCCGGGTCTATGCCCAGCCAGTGCTCAGTGCAGGCCTCCAAGGACCGTGTCCCCAGTGCTCTGCTCTTGGTTGTGCTGAAGGTGACGTGGCCCAGTTAACGAGCCGCTCATTCAAGCCACGCGGGGCAGCACGGGGATAAGTGCACATTTCCCTGCCTTGGGGACAGCGGACTCCGGGCGATGGCCCCGCAGGAACTCCGTACCACACTCACCGAGCTCTCGCGTCCCCAGGAAGACAGCGGAGTCTCCTGCTGTCCAGAGGAAGGGGTGCTGCTGGTCCCTGAATGAACCAAGAGCATGTTCTCCAGCTCTGCAGGAGGCCCCAGCGAGCCAGAGGGTGGTGGCACAGCGGAGGGCTAGAGGCAGCAGAGCACGGAGGCCCTGGCCAGCCAAGCCTGAGTGCGGCCATTGTGTCCTCAGCGGGTGGCTGCAGCCTGGACCTCGGGGCCAGCCAGCGAGGGCTCCTGCACCAGGGCTCAGGAGTCGGGCTTGTGCAGGCAGCTCGGCCCTGCGTGCTGGCACTGAGGTGGGCGTTTCGATGCCACAGGGTTTGGTGTGATGAGTAAACGTCTCCCTCTGCGTCTGACAGCCTGGCTGGTCATGCCCTTCTTTCTGTCCTGCACTAGCCACCATGCAGCTGAAGGCGGTAGGCTGCGCGGCCCCACCATCTTGCCTGACTAGAACAGACTCCAGCGAGGAAGGTCTGGGCAAGGCCCAGGGGTTTCCGCCTCTCAAGGGTCAGTCCAAAGAACGGCCTAGACCTCACCAGCTTCATCTAGGGCTTGAGGGAAGGTGACACCAGGAGGGGGTCATGGGGGGTCCAAGCCCACTCTGTGACTGTCTCTTTGTCCCTGCCTTCACTCTCAGTTACTAGGACAGCTGCAGGCATTTGGGGCCCCTAAAATACAGACAGGCACAAGGAGATTCCATCTTCTTGAAGTTAACAATTGTGTTCAAACGTCATTCTCAAGAACAGGAGCCTCTCTTAGTGACTGTTTTTCCCTCTCACAGACCTTCCAAAGGAGAATGTTGGCTGAGAACTCCTCCTCCGTGACGGAGTTCCTCCTCGCAGGCCTGATGGCCCAGCCAGGACTCCGGGCCCCCCTCTTCTGCCTGTTCCTGGGGTTCTACGTGGTCACCATGGTGGGGAACCTGGGCCTGATAACCCTGATCGGGCTGAGCGCCCCCCTGCACACCCCCATGTACTTCTTCCTCTTCAACCTCTCCTTCATAGATTCCTGCTACTGCACCACCGTCACCCCCAAGATGCTGATGGGCTTTGTCTCAGGGAGGAACGCCATCTCCCATGCCGGCTGTATGACCCAGCTCTTCTTGTTTCTCTTCTTTGTGGTCTCGGAGTCCTTCGTCCTGTCGGCCATGGCGTATGACCGCTACGTCGCCATCTGCAGCCCTCCCGTCCCCATCGTCAGCCCTCTGCTGTCCTCGCCCGCCATGTCTCCCCGGGTGTGCCTGCTCCTCCTGGCGGGCGTCTACGGGATGGGGTGTGCAGGGGCCGTGGCCCACACGGGAAACATAGCGGGTCTGACGTTCTGTGCAGGCAACCTTGTCAACCACTACATGTGTGACATCCTCCCCCTCCTCGAGCTGTCCTGCAATGGCTCCAGCCTCAACGTGCTGGTAGTCTTCCTTGTGGTGGCCGTTGGCATCGGGGTGCCCATTGTTGCCATTTTTGTGTCTTACGGTCTCATCCTCTCCAGCATCCTCCACTTCAGTTCTACCCATGGCAGGTCCAAGGCATTCAGCACCTGCAGCTCCCACCTCATTGTGGTTTCTCTGTTCTTTGGGTCGGGAGCTTTTATGTACCTGAAACCCCCTTCTATTTTACCCCTGGACCAGGGGAAAGTGTCCTCCCTATTCTACACCATTGTGGTGCCCATGCTCAACCCACTAATCTACAGCCTACGGAATAAGGATGTCAAAGTTGCCCTGAAGAAAACCTTGGGCAGAATAACCTTTCTGTGAAAAATGTCTTAGAGGGACCAGCAGTTAGCATAATGGCTATGTCACTGAACTCCCAAGTAGCCGACCGAGGTTCTAGCCCCAGACCCGGTGATTTAAACTCATGCCAGGTGCGTGTGCGTGCGTGCCTAAGATCCCAAGAGGAGAATGGAGGAGAAGGGATTGCAACATGGACATCCCCTCTGGGGGGTGATTTCTCGCTTTCTATCTCTCTGTCTCTTTCTGTCTTTCTTGCGAGCGCATGCACCCTATAGCAAAAAACAAAAACAAAAACAAACAAACAAAAAAACTCTAAAAAAAACCAGATCCAATAATTTTTATAGTGTTTTATTAGAATTATTAATTTTAAAATGAGGAATCTAAGCTCCAGTGCTTTCTGTCATATATGTAGAGAACAGTTACTTTTTCTTCACGTTTAATTGTTGTGTATCTCCATAGCACTCAATGTAGTTTCTCAAAACATTCATTACCTTACCATCACATTAAGGCTGTTACCACATATTTCTTTTCTACTGGAGAACGTATTGTTATGTCTATCGAGTACTTTCTCCCTAAGACCCTCCCACCCACACCCCCTCCAGTTTCCCCTGTAGCGTCCACACTTGTCTTCCCCACCCTTGTATCTTCGGGTCTTTACATCTCTGTCATGTAGCGCAGACATTTGGTACATGGCGAATGTGGGCATATGGTGACTTTCATAGTCTGGCTGCTTTACTTAGCAGTAAGTCTTCTATGTTCCTTCACTTTGTATCAGATAACAAAGTCTCGTTTCTTATGTCTGAGTGATATTTCACAGTGTACGTGTGCCACATTTTTTTTCAGTCTAGTAATCCATTCTTGGGCATTTGGATTGATATCACGTTTTAGCAATTGTGAATAAAACTGCAAGATGTGAAAGTGTCTTTCTGACTATTTTTCTATCCTTTGGGTAAACACCTAGGAGTAGGATTACTGGGTCAAATGGAAGTTCTATTTAAAGGTTTTTGAGGAATCTCCATATTGTTTTCTACAGTGGCTGTACAATTTACGTTTTCACCAGCAGCATAGGAGGGTTCCCTTTTCACCACAGCCTTGCCAGCACCTGTTGTTCTTTATTTTCTTGATCAGAGCTATTCTTACTGGGGTTAAGTGGTATTTCATTGTGGTTTCAATTTGCATTTCCCTTATGATAAGAGATGTTGAATTTTTTTCATATGCTTTTTGACCATTCATATATATCTTCCTTAGAGAGTCATCTGTTCAACTCTGTTGCCCATTTTTAAACTGGATTATATGTTTTTTGGGGGGGTTTTGTTTTGTTTTGTTTTGCAGGTAAACTGCTCGAAATCCTTGTGTAGTCTGTATCTCAATCCCTTATCTGAAGTATAGCTTAGAAATATTTTCTCCCATCTGAGGGTTGTCTCTCCACTGTAATTATTGTTGCCTTTGCTGTGCAGACACTTTTTAGTTTGATGTAATCTCACTTGTCTATTTTGGGTATTGTTGCCTGTACTTTCTGGGTCTTATTTAAGTCTAATGTCTTCAAGTGTTTGCCCCGTGTTTTCCACCAGTAGTTTTATGGTTGAGGTGTTACATTTATTTCTTTGATCCATTTTGAGTTGATTTCTGTTAATGGTGAGAGATAAGGGCCCAGTTTCATTTTTCTGCAGGTGGGTATCTAGTTCCTCCAGCACCATTTGCTGAACAGACTTTCTTTTCCCCACCGGCCTGTCTTGCACTCTTTGTCAAAGATCAGTTGGCTGTATGATTTGAGGTTTCTCACTGAATTCTCTATTCTGTCCCATTGGTCTACATACCTATTTTTGTGCCAGATCCATGATGTTTTGATTATCAAAGCTTTGTAATATGTTTTGAGGTGAGGAAGAGAGATGCCTCCTACTTATTTTTTGCACAGCATTGTCTTGATGGTGCAGAACCTTTTTTGATTCCAGACAAATTTTATGTTTTTTTTTTTCTATTTCTGTGAAGAATGTCACCAGTAGTTTAATTAGAATTGTATTGAATTTGTAAATTAACTTGGGTAGAATTTATATTTTTAATTACATTGATTCATCTAATTCAGGAACATGGAATGTCTTTCCACTTTGGTGTATAATGTTCAATCTCTTTTCTCAATTTTTCATAGTTTTTCACTCAGAGGTATTTTACCTTGTAGAGGAATTTATTTATTTATTTATTGACCATAGGGCATGTGTGCTTGCCAGAGAGAGACAGAGAGGGAAAGTGAGAAATCGCCCCCTGAGGGGATGGCTACACCACAATCTCTACTCCATTCTCTCATGATTTGGGGCATGCACTTGGTGTGTTTTTCAGGCTGCTGGATCTGAGACTCAAACTACAGAGTCAATCATGTGGGATCCAGCACCCTAGTCACCATGCCACCTGCGGGCCTGTGGAGGAAATTTAACTGTGTTTTTCCAAGTGAATTTACTCTCCTCTACCCTCATCCCCAACTCTTCCTTTTTTATTTTATGAAAATAGCTTCTATAATTACATAATATTCAGTGTTGGATAGGCTTAGGGATCATTCTATGCAGCGCTTTATAATACACCACACTTTGGAGGCTGAGAAATATGTGTAAATCACCCGAGAACATGCGACTTCCTGGAGCAGAGCTGGGCTGAAACCTTCTTTTATTCCATGTTTTCTGTCTGTCTCTTCTTGGAATATCTCATTTCACATGTTAGTTGACCTGACACATTTAAGTTATGAAGACATTCACCATAATTCCATGCTATTTTTCAGTATAATTTTAACATATCACATTTTGCAGGAACGTGGGAGGTGAAATATTTTTTTGAGTTGGTCTTGGCAAAGTGACAGGCTCAGGGTATGATGAATTTGTGCCATGTAAGTAAGGAGTACATTGGGTGGCTGAGGCCGGCAAGCATGGAGCCCACTGACTTGCAAGGTGGAGCCCGGGGTCAGCCCAGCACCAAGAACTTCCAAGAGAAGGAGACACAAAATCTTAAGGTGTGCGGGGATGCTGGGCAGAGGAGCCATGTATTATTTCAAGATGAGTAGAGGCAGCATTTGGAGCTCATTTCAAAGTTATTTGGGTGTGGATGTCTGGAGGGGGTGTGGTGCAAGGTGTTTGAGGGATGCACTCCCGTAGTCACCAGGTGGGAGTGGCTATCGAGGGTTTGGGGGGTGACGCCCATGCCAAGATGCCGAAACTCATGGACTGTCACCTCCCAAGGAACTGCCCTGCCCCTTGGACCCTCCTCTAGCCCTCCCTACCCTCCAGGCAGCCAGCCCCTGATTTCCTGTCACTGGTTGTCATTTTCAAGATTTTATGTAAATGGAATCAAATGGTTCAAACTCATTTTTGCCTGTTCCCTACCACTCCGCACAGTATTTTCAAGTCCCTCCACACTCTGGGTGCCTTGACAACTGGTGGCATTTTTTTTTTTTTTTTGAGAGGTTTTTTGCTATAGGGTGCGTGCTCTTGACAGAAAGACAGAGAAACAGAGAGCGAGAAATCACCCCCCCAGGGGGGATGGCCATGCCGCAATCCCTTCTCCATTCTCCTCTCGGGATCTTGGGCACGCATGCACACGCGCCCAGCGTGAGTTTAAGCCACTGGTCCGGGACTCGAACCGCAGTCGACTACATGGGAGTCCAGTGACATAGCCATTACACCAACTGCTGGCCCCTGTTTCTAGTGTTTTAATCATAGTTAGAATGTTTTATTATTGCTGAGGTTATGAAGAAATTCAGCCATTTTTATAATGTTCATGTGATTTCATTTTCTTACATTTGGCTGTCTGCTCTATTATAAAAAGTCAATTTTCAGGACCAGCAGTTGGCATAATGGCTATATCACTGGACTCTCATGTAGTCGACTGCGGTTCGAGTCCCGGACTTGTAGGCTTAAATTCATGCCGGGTGCGTGTGTGTGCGTGCCCAAGGTCGCGAGAGGAGAATGGAGGAGAAGGGACTGCGGTGTGGCCATCCCCCTGGGGGGCGATTTCTCGCTTTCTGTCTCTGTCTTTCTGGCGAGCACATGTACCCTATAGCAAAAGCCTCTCCTCCACAAAATAAAGTCAATTTCCCCCTGCTTTTGCTCTCTTGCCTTCATCACATACTAAATCTCATAGACAGTTGGGCTGTTTTTGTGTTTCCATTCTGTTCCACTGCTTTGTCTATCCATAAGCCAGTACCGTTATGGAAGCTTTATGAGATTTTATATCTTGAGGGTAACTTCCCATATACCCTTCTTTTTTAGGGTTTTGCTAGCTATTCATGTTTAGCTTAATCTTTATCATAAAAAGTTTGCTAGCATAACTACTGCATTAGTGTATTGAAGATTGCATCTAAATATACAAGTAAATCGAGGGCAAACTAGCATCTTTGGTTGCTGAGACTTTCTTTTTTTTTTATTAGGTTTTCACTATAGGATGTACACTTATCAGAGAGAGACGGAGAGACGGACAGTGAGAAGTCCCACCCCAGGGGGATGGCCATACCACACTCGCTTCTCTCCCATTCTCCTCTTGGGATTTTGGGTGCACAAGCACAGACACTGTGCATGACTTTAAGCATCCAGGTTCGAGGTCAACGGTAATCAGCCACGTGGGAGTCCGATGCCATAACCACCGCGCCACCTGCTGGTCCCAAGGGTTGTGAGACTTTCTATCACGAAGTGTGATATGTCTTTCAATGTTTTAAGACCTACTTTAATAATTTTTTAGGAGTGTCTCATAATTTTCTTCATCTATATTTTGCATATTTTTCTTTTTCTTTTTTTTGGAGAGGTTTTTTCACTATAGGGCGCATGCGCTCACCAGACAGACAGAGAGAGACAGAGACAGAAAGTGAGAAGTCACCCCCCAGGGGGGATGGTCACGCTGCAATCCCGTCTCTTCCATTCTCAGGGGGGATGGCCATGCCGCAATCCCTTCTCCATTCTCCTCTCGGGATCTTGGGCACGCATGCACACGCGCCCAGCGTGAGTTTAAGCCACTGGTCCGGGACTCGAACCGCAGTCGACTACATGGGAGTCCAGTGACATAGCCATTACACCAACTGCTGGCCCCTGTTTCTAGTGTTTTAATCATAGTTAGAATGTTTTATTATTGCTGAGGTTATGAAGAAATTCAGCCATTTTTATAATGTTCATGTGATTTCATTTTCTTACATTTGGCTGTCTGCTCTATTATAAAAAGTCAATTTTCAGGACCAGCAGTTGGCATAATGGCTATATCACTGGACTCTCATGTAGTCGACTGCGGTTCGAGTCCCGGACTTGTAGGCTTAAATTCATGCCGGGTGCGTGTGTGTGCGTGCCCAAGGTCGCGAGAGGAGAATGGAGGAGAAGGGACTGCGGTGTGGCCATCCCCCTGGGGGGCGATTTCTCGCTTTCTGTCTCTGTCTTTCTGGCGAGCACATGTACCCTATAGCAAAAGCCTCTCCTCCACAAAATAAAGTCAATTTCCCCCTGCTTTTGCTCTCTTGCCTTCATCACATACTAAATCTCATAGACAGTTGGGCTGTTTTTGTGTTTTCATTCTGTTCCACTGCTTTGTCTATCCATAAGCCAGTACCGTTATGGAAGCTTTATGAGATTTTATATCTTGAGGGTAACTTCCCATATACCCTTCTTTTTTAGGGTTTTGCTAGCTATTCATGTTTAGCTTAATCTTTATCATAAAAAGTTTGCTAGCATAACTACTGCATTAGTGTATTGAAGATTGCATCTAAATATACAAGTAAATCGAGGGCAAACTAGCATCTTTGGTTGCTGAGACTTTCTTTTTTTTTATTAGGTTTTCACTATAGGATGTACACTTATCAGAGAGAGACGGAGAGACGGACAGTGAGAAGTCCCACCCCAGGGGGATGGCCATACCACACTCGCTTCTCTCCCATTCTCCTCTTGGGATTTTGGGTGCACAAGCACAGACACTGTGCATGACTTTAAGCATCCAGGTTCGAGGTCAACGGTAATCAGCCACGTGGGAGTCCGATGCCATAACCACCGCGCCACCTGCTGGTCCCAAGGGTTGTGAGACTTTCTATCACGAAGTGTGATATGTCTTTCAATGTTTTAAGACCTACTTTAATAATTTTTTAGGAGTGTCTCATAATTTTCTTCATCTATATTTTGCATATTTTTCTTTTTCTTTTTTTTGGAGAGGTTTTTTCACTATAGGGCGCATGCGCTCACCAGACAGACAGAGAGAGACATAGAGACAGAAAGTGAGAAGTCACCCCCCAGGGGGGATGGTCACGCTGCAATCCCGTCTCTTCCATTCTCCTCTCGGGATCTTGGGCACGCACGCACACACATCCGGCGTGAGTTTTAAGCCACCGGGTCCAGGACGTGAACCGTGGTCGACTACGTGGGAGTCCAGCGACATAGCCATTACGCTAACTGCTGGTTCCCTATTTTGCATATTTTTAATTTAATGTATGCTTGGGAACTTTGCTTTATATTTAGCTACTGTAATGAAAGTTTTTATTATATTTTCTGGTTGTTACCTGTATATATCAATTCTATCAATTACTGTACGTGAACTTCCTTCTTCGTAATGTAACCCTGCTGTCTGTAGACATTTTTTCACTGATTCTTCCAGGTTATCCAAATATGTAATAAAATCTTTTGTGAATAGAGGTATTAATAATTACTCTTGTTTCCTTCTAATTCTTATGTCTCTTATTTTCCCAGTTATAATCGCATTTTCTACTACCTTTCATGTGATGTTAAACGGCAGTGGAGGAACCAGCAGTTAGCGTAATGGCTATGTCACTGGACTCCCATGTGGTTGACTGTGGTTCGTGTCCCGGATCCAGTGGCTTAAAACTTACGCCAGGCGCGTGTGCGTGCGTGCCCAAGATCCTGAGAAGAGAATGGAGGAGAAGGGATTGCGGCATGGCCATCCACCCTGGGGGGTGATTTCTCGCTTTCTGTCTGTCTCTGTCTGGCGAGCGCACACGCACTATAGCA
>NW_006159487.1:93110-96502 GCF_000334495.1 Tupaia belangeri chinensis | reverse complement strand
AGAGACAGAAAGTGAGAAGTCACCCCCCAGGGGGGATGGTCACGCTGCAATCCCGTCTCTTCCATTCTCCTCTCGGGATCTTGGGCACGCACGCACACACATCCGGCGTGAGTTTTAAGCCACCGGGTCCAGGACGTGAACCGTGGTCGACTACGTGGGAGTCCAGCGACATAGCCATTACGCTAACTGCTGGTTCCCTATTTTGCATATTTTTAATTTAATGTATGCTTGGGAACTTTGCTTTATATTTAGCTACTGTAATGAAAGTTTTTATTATATTTTCTGGTTGTTACCTGTATATATCAATTCTATCAATTACTGTACGTGAACTTCCTTCTTCGTAATGTAACCCTGCTGTCTGTAGACATTTTTTCACTGATTCTTCCAGGTTATCCAAATATGTAATAAAATCTTTTGTGAATAGAGGTATTAATAATTACTCTTGTTTCCTTCTAATTCTTATGTCTCTTATTTTCCCAGTTATAATCGCATTTTCTACTACCTTTCATGTGATGTTAAACGGCAGTGGAGGAACCAGCAGTTAGCGTAATGGCTATGTCACTGGACTCCCATGTGGTTGACTGTGGTTCGTGTCCCGGATCCAGTGGCTTAAAACTTACGCCAGGCGCGTGTGCGTGCGTGCCCAAGATCCTGAGAAGAGAATGGAGGAGAAGGGATTGCGGCATGGCCATCCACAGACACTGCAGGCATGGTGGTCTACTTAGGTACCCAGTAGGGAGTGCCTCCAGGGTTTTCAAGTGAGCTTGCCAGCTTTTGGGCTGAGAGTCATTTTTACCATCTTGAAGTACCACAATTCCCTGACTCAACATTTTAATAGCATGCATGGGTGTTGGGCTTTGTCGAATTCTTCTGCCTTCTTTGGGATTTTGTTCCCTGGGAATCTCTTCATCTTTTCTGGACCTTTAACCTCCCCATCTCTACTGACTCTTCCACCCTGAAGCTCACGCAGCCTGATTTGCTCTTAAAATTCTCTTCAATCCTCCACATCCCCTGTTTTTCTCAAGGTTAAGAAGAGTGACAGGCCCTCCTGAGCCTGGGCTCAGCCTGTCTGTGCGCCCTGGTTGCTGTTCTAACACTCGGGCATGGGGCCGCCTCTGCCTGATGTGAATAAATTAACATGATTTTAATTAATTAATTTCAATCACACTTTTACTTTGGTGTAATTGCAGATGCACATGCAGTCATAAGAGACAACACGGAGACCCTTGCGCCCTTCGCCCAGTGCTCCCGCTGATGGCGTTTGGCAAACTGCAACACGGCCAGGACTTGGCAGGGCACCGCCAAGTCACAGGGTCCTTTCGTCACCTCAGGAGTCCCTGGTCACTGCTGCCGTTTACAGCCAACGCTTCTCTCCTCCGAAAAGGAGAACCCACAAGTTATAGACACACACCGACCTGGCAAATCTCAAGAGAGTTCCCCTGCATGGAAAGAAGCGGACCCCAGAGATGACCGCGTGACTGCTCAGGCGTAGTCTTGGGATGACAGAATTATCAAAATGGAGAGCAGATGAAAAGTTATTTGACCTGAATTCAGAGTTGTAGGCTCACTCCAGATTTTGAACACTATATTCCATTTTGCTTTTTTTTTTTTGAGAGATTTTTGCTGTAAGGTGCTTGTGCTCACCAGAAAGACAGAGACAGAAAGCAAGAAATCTCCCCCCAGGGGGGATGGCCACGCCGCAATCCCTTCTCCTCCAGTCTCCTCTCGGGATCTTGGGCATGCACGCACACGTGCCTGGCGTGAGTTTAAGCCACTGGGTCTGGGACTTGAATTGCGGTCGACTACATGGGAGTCCAGCGACATAGCCGTTACGCTAACTGCTGGTCTTTCCATTTCACTTTTATGGGAAAATATGCATCACTATTTAAGAAGAAAAACTCTAGAAAAAAATCACATCATTCAATTAACACCATGTTTTGGAGGAAACTTTTTATTGGCAACTGAGTATAATTAATTTTTATATTGTTTTTCAAATGCAAAAATTATAGAATAAAAGTATGAATTATTCATATAGTGAACTTCTGCCTTAACCAAAATAATAGAGAGTATGTGCTGATTCCTGTCTCCAAAAGCAAGGAATCTCTGGAGAAACCTCAGCAGGCCGTGTGGCTTGTCTCCACAGCACAGCCCTGCCTCCTGGCACCACCGGGATGTGACATTTACCGCTCTGGCTCCCTCAGGCACAGGCTTCTGCCCACTCCGGGCTGCTTTCAGTTAATAACAGAATCTGTGGGAGCTCTGAACGTTTTAGAACTTGGTGAAGAAGATAACCTGGGGAGGGCGTGCCATGTTGAGCCTATGAGGGTCTCGATCTCCGCAGCCCAGTCTCTTTTCCACCGGAGGGGGGCGTCCCCACAGGGCTTCGGTTCTGGACAGGAGCTAATTCCGGGGTATTGTAGTTGTTAGTCATCTGCCAGAACAGGAGGAAGCAGCTATACACTCGGGGTGCACCCTCATGTCACCCAAGTCTGTTCTCTGCTAGGAAGAGGGGCCGGCGGGGAGGCTGTAGGGGTGCAGAGGGCTGAGCAGGGGCTGGTCTGCCTGCTCTTCCTGACCTCGAAGGCCCACGCCGCGGGGGGTCTGGGGTGGGGGCGACGATGCTCTGATGCCTCTTCCCAGGGCTCACCCTGATTCGGATGTCCTGAGTGGCCTGGCCCCACTGTGCCGCAAGGCTGAGCTGAGCTTCCGGGCTCTGCTTTGAGCGACCTTCCTGGACTCCAGGGCTCAGTCCCCCGGGGTCAGCCGCTGCGGGCTGCTGGCCTTCAACCTGAGCTGCACTCCCGCGAGGGCACAGATCTGGAGGAACAGACAGGAAGAGAGGAAGTTCCTCCTGAGACAGGACAACAGAGATGTCCCTGTGGAGTCACGAGATCGGTTCCACCTGTGGACCCCTCCCCAAGAGGAGCGAGGCGTGGGAGTGCCCAGTGGCGCCCGCAGACTATGCAGCAGAGCGGGGCCCTGCTGACCCACGTGGGAAGGTCGCCCCTCAGCTGCCCCTGAGCACACGCGCCTGGGACCCGCTGGCCGGGGCTTGGCTTAGCGCTCCTGCCTGCAGGTGCTATCTCTCTATCTCTGTCTCTCTCTTGCTAATGGAGGACATGGAAAAATAAACAGTGATGCTTCTACGTGTTTTCTCAGTTTTTTTCTCCTCTCTCCTCTCCTGCGATCTGCTCCCACAGCCTTCCTTTGACTCCCTGGCCCTGGAAGGGGGGTCCAGCTGACCAGGGACTCTGCCCGGCTGGCCGAGGGGTGCAGAGGTGGCATGGGCACCAGGAGGGAGCGGCGTCAAGCACTTCCGCGAGCGCGGTCTCTGCGGACGGCCCCCCCCCCCCCGGGGCAACCCCCGGCCCCCGGGGGCAGCCAGGCCCCCG
>NW_006159487.1:92432-92829 GCF_000334495.1 Tupaia belangeri chinensis | reverse complement strand
GCCCCCTCGGCGCCCCGCCCCCCGGGCCTCCGCGGCTCCCCCTGCGCTCCGCACCCCGGGCCTCCGCAGCTCCCTCTGCGCTCCGCACCCTGGGCCTTCGCGGCTCCCCCTGCGCTCCGCACCCCGGGCCTCCGCGGGGTGGGCTGTCCTGGGCTGCCCCTGCGCCGCGCCCCTGTCCTGGACTGCGGCCCCGGGCTCGTGCCCTCGTTCTTCGCAGGCGACTTGGGGAGGGAGGACCAGAGGCACCTGCTCCTCCCGCCGTCCCTGGGCTGAGGGGCCTCCCACGCCCGCCCGCGCGGCCTGGGCCCTCCTCCCCGGCAGGACGCTGCCTCTGTCTCGGGCCCTCGGGCCTCGGTGCGGAGGCCCCCCCCCCGTCCTCTGCCGCCCCTCGGGTGGG
>NW_006159487.1:66931-92303 GCF_000334495.1 Tupaia belangeri chinensis | reverse complement strand
GGCCACCGCAGAGCTCAGCCCTGGGGGCGGGCCGGGGAGCGGCGTGGCCGAAAGGGCGCCCCCCGCGGCTCTCGCTTACTTCCCGGGAGGACTTGGGAAGGCCGCGCGGCCGCCCAGGGCGGACCCGGCTGTCTTCCCTGGGGAAACCGCCCCGGGCCTCCGGGGAACCACCGCGAGGCCGCGGTCTAAGAGCAGGGAGAGGTCACCCCGGGGAGGCCACGCCGCGATCCCTTCTCGGGCTTCCTCCCGGGACCTCGGGCTCACAGGCAGCACCGCACGTCGTGGCCGCCGTGGGGGAGTCTCGCGAGGTAATCGCTGGGCCATCTGCCGGCCCGGGAGCGAAGTTTTCATGGCGTTCTGTAGGATCCTGCGTCTTTCTCTCAATTAGCTGTCTAAGAGGGTGTAGAGAGTTAGGGCGCCGGTCGCCCTGCACCGCTGGCCAGCCCCTCCGTTCCCTGGGTATGCTCTGACTCTATCCGTCACCCGCCTTGCTGTTTTTTGTTTTGTTTTTGTTTAGAATTATTTTATCCCACCTTATTTATTTACTTTAATTTGACCAGAGAGGGACAGAGTGAGAGGGAGGGAGGGAAAGTGAGAAAGACAGGCTGCCAGGTCCGGGATTCGAACCACAGTCGGCTATGTGGGAGTCCAGTACCCTTAGCCGCGACACCACCTGCTGGACCCAAACCCACTTTACTTTGGCCACCACAGGACAGGGCAGGGCCTTACTGAACTGGCTTTTTGTCCCTCCCCCTTCTTGCATCTGAAAGGTACCTCCTCCTCTGGCGGTTAACCGGCTTATTGTCCACACCCCTGCCTCTACTACATGTGAAAGCCAATAATGTATTTTAGTAACAATGTAATGGTGACATGTAATGAGTATTTTCTGAGTAAAAATTTAAAGTCAAATAAAGATATGGTCAATACTTTATAAAAATGCAAATATACCATACACTGCATGTAACGATTTTACATCGAAACCAGGTCTCTAATTTATGAGTTGCACAGTGAGCGACTTGCTGAATTTCTGTCTGAGAAAACTCAATGGGCAGTCAAGAGCAGTCTCATGGCCATGAGAAGTGGACCGCTATGTGACTCACATGGGAAGAACATACATATGTGTTTTATGTTAAAAAACTAATCAACTAAAATGCTGTCAGCTTTAATAAGCACTGAAACAAATTTGGACAGACGCATCAATGGCCTTCATTATTTTACAAACCTGCCTCCAAAATTTTGAAGTGACCCATGCAATAGGTACCCGCATGGTCGATAAGCCGTGATACACACATGCCATAGGGACCCACATGGCAGTAAGGTCAGTAAGCCGTGACACACATGTGATAGGTGTCCGCATGGTCGGTGAGCTGCGATACACATATGTAGCAGGTACCGTACAGTCAGCAAGCCATGTGCTGACCCATGCTGTTGGTTACAGCAGCACGACCAGGCTTGTTCAGTTACTCTCACGGAACAGGTCGGAGAAATACGTTGTTGTATGAAATCATGCACGGCACCCCGAGCATGCTGCACGGGACTGCAGGGGTGAGTCCATGTCACAGGCACAGGGGGTCACGGGATTACAGGGGTGAGTCCATGTCACAGGCACAGGGGGTCACAGGACTGCAGGGGTGAGTCCATGTCACAGGCACAGTGATGGCCAAAGGAACCAGAGAACACACAGCCGGTGGCCCATGTGGTCTCGGCATCACAGTGCTGGGCCACACGCCCCTGCAGCTGCCTGCTTATCTCCAAGGCTGTGTGCACTCTCAAGAAAGAGAGAAAGAGAAGAGAGAGAGAAAGCACCCCCATGGGAGACAGCCACACCGTAACCCTTTCTTCTGTTTCTTGTTCTTTTGGCATCTGGGGCACACACCAGCCTGGTCTCTTTTTTCGGCCACCAGGCTTAGGATTCGAACTCTGGAACATGGGAGTAGACCGTTGCATAAATACCCCATGGGAGAAGAAAGAAAGGAACTTTTAAAAATGACAGGTGGGTTCCATCAAGATTTTTAAGCCTGGTGGAGGCCGTGGCTTTACACCACCGTCTCATGAATGAGGTGGGAGAGGGTGTGTGCTGAAGCCAGGCCACCCACTGAGCTGACCTCCTTTGAGAGGGCCCTCATTGTGTTTGGAGTGGGAGTGGTCATCTCAGACTTCCTTAGGATTCCTGCTCTAGGGTAATAGGTTTTCTCCTTAATTTTCTTTTTTGGTACAAAATGAACTTTCCTATCACGAATGTACAGCATATCAGTCCAGAGGTGGTACATACACATTATCGTCAACAGATAATTTTCCATTTTCGTGTCTGTTAAACGTTTTGCTTTTTCTCCTTCTTAATTTCCTATTAATAGGTTTTGTCTCCATGATAAATTTAACTCTTTCCTGATTCATTCTCTAAACCACTTTGAAGGTCTTCTCCCTGTCAGACGTCACCTTCTGCATTGTTTAACCACATTAATATAATTCCCTCCGAGACCCTCGCATCCTAGAAAAGTTGGCAAATGTGGGCAACGTAGAGCAATGGAAGCACGGGGTCAAAGACGTCCACAGGAGGTGCCCGTTCGCCAGCTTGCTACTGTGTGCCCGAGCGAGAGCCTCCTCGAGCTCCAGGATTCCAGCCCCGGCTGTAGCCTTCGCCTGAGGTGGGGGCGAGCAGCTGTGTCGGTGTCAGGAAGATGCTCTGGCTCAAACTCAGGGTGGACTGCTCGTGGCTGGTGGCCCAGGGAGGCTATGGGCTTGGCAGGCAACCTAGCACTGGCCGCTGACCCCCTCTCTAAGGCTGTCATCGAGCAATGAGCAACACACCTAGAATAGTGTCCCTCCAGAGGGACATGTTTTGTGCCACCACCGGCCAAACCTTGAGCGGTGTGGTGGTGACCAGCCTTTCTGTGCCCAGGCTGCCGCCCAGGACGTGGACTCCCCACCCACCAGGCGAGCTGAGTCTCGTCTCCTCTCTTCTGCAGTTTCAACGTGAGCTATTTGTTGCCACTCCACCGGGTCCTCTGAGAAGCAGAAGCCAAGATGGGTTGTATTGCAGCCCTGTCGGCAATGTGGGGAAGGAGTAGAGGGAGCCGGGAGAGCGGACAGAGTTCTTGGTCCACCTCCGGTGGAGAGGTCTTCCACCTGTCAGGAGAGGGCCGCTCTAGCATCTGCTCCTCAGTCCTGGGCTGGGAGGAGAGGCAGCGTGGCCACAGTGAAGAGCTGCGGAGGGAGCAGCGGGCAGGTTGGCCTCTCACGCAAACCTAAGTCGGTGCCTGAGGAGGGTTTGTCATGGCTTCCACAGGGAAATGAAATCTAAAATAGTGATGTGTGTTTTATTTGAAAAAATTCTTAAAAGAAATTCACTGTTTAGAGAAAAATTAGAACCATGTATTACGGAATTTTAAATATAGTGAAATGGATTATGTAATAATGATGACACAAAGACGAAAAGGCAGAGGGAAGAACGCTCTTCTGAGTCTTCAGATCATGCAGAACATGTTAAAGTGCTATTTCAAGGTAGATTTTAATGAGATAAAGTTTCATACTGCCACTTGTATTAACAACCACTAGCAAAGTGAGATATAGCTAGTAAGACAACCACAGTGATAGAAGAGAATTCAGAAAGTACTCAACTAATCGAAAGCGGGGCAGGAAAAGAGGAGGCAGGGCTGATAAGACCAGACCAGATGGGGCGAGTGGAGACAGCAAGATCCTAGGCTCAAGGCACAGACTGCATGGAGCACAGACACCCTAAATGTGCCACTGCAGAGACAGAAAAAGTTACACCAGGCAAAGAAAAAAAATCAAAATCCAAGTATATGCAGTAAATAAATCATTTTTAAACATAAAAACAGATAATGCCTTTTGTAAAAGAACAGGAAAAGGTATACTGTAAGAACTAATTGTAAGGAATTTCGAAGGGTCGCCCCGTGGCCTGGTGGTTGGAGAGCTAGATCCCACCTGGTCGACTATGATTTGAATCCTGGTCCCAGCAACTTGAAAAACATGCTGGGCAGGGACCAGCAGTTGGCATAATGGCTATGTCGCTAGACTCCCATGAAGCCGACTGCAGTTAGAGCCCTGGACCTGGTGGCTTAAACTCATGCCGGGCACATGTGCGTGCATGCCCAAGATCCCAAGAGGAGAATGGAGGAGAAGGGATTGTGGTGTGGCCATCCCCCCTGGGGGGTGATTTCTCGCTTTCTCTCTCTCTGTCTTTCTGGCAAGCACACATGCCCTAGAGCAAAAAATCTCTCCAAAAAAAGAGAAAAACATGCAGGGCATTTGTGTGTGAGTGTGTGTGTGTGCGTGTATGTGAGTGTGTATGTGTGTGTACATGCATGTCCAAAATCCCAGCAGGAGAGAGAAATGGAAAAAAGAGGAAGGACCATGGTGTGCCCACACCCTGCCGTTGGCACCTCCTCCTTTCTCAGCCCCTCTCTGGTGAGTGCGTGCGTCCTCTGGCAACTGGAGAAAAAAGAAATACCCAATACCTATCTTAATTTCTGACACGGGACTTCAGGGCTTGGAATATTAACAAGATCTTGAGAAATATTTTATAGTAATTCAAATATCAAGTAATGAAAAACACAAAAGCAATTCCAAATGTGCACCATCTTAACAGAACTTTGGATACACATAGCACTTAGTGACAGAACTGAATGGAGATGCAAAAGCTTACAATTCAAGTTGGAGATTTCAACAGTTCTCTCCTGAGAACTGATAGGACAGCTGGGTAGAAGATCATTATGAACGGGGACCAGCAGTTAGTGTCATGGCTATGTCGCTGGACTCCCATGTAGTCGACCGCGGTTCGCGTCCCGGACCCGGTGGCTTAAACTCACACCAGGCGTGTGTGTGTGCGTGCCCAAGATGCCGAGAGGAGAATGGAGAAGGGATTGTGGCGTGGCCATCCCCTCTGGGGGGTGATTTCTCGCTTTCTGTCTCTCTGTCTCTGTCTGGAGAGCGCACGCACCCTATAGCGAAAACCTCCTCCCTCCCCCCAAAAAAAAGATCATTATGGATGTCAGAGACTTGAGCAGTGCTGTCAGCCTTCATTTTTTTTTTTTTTTAATCTTTTTCTTTTTTTTGAGAAGTTTTTGCTATAGGGCACGTGCGCTTGCCAGAAAGAGAGAGACAGAAAGACAGAAAGCCAGAAATCACCTCCCACGGGGGATGGCCACGCCACAATCCCTTCTCCATTCTCCTCTCGGCATCTTGGGCACGCACACACACACGCCTGGTGTGAGTTTAAGCCACCGGGTCCTGGACTTCAACCGCGGTCGACTACATGGGAGTCCAGCGACATAGCCATTATGCTAACCGCTGGTCTTGCTGTCAGCCTTCATGAACTCCCACGTAGTCGACCGCGGTTCGCGTCCCGGACCCGGTGGCTTAAAACTCACGCCGGGTGCGTGTGCGTGTGTGCCCAAGATCCCAAGAGGAGAAGGGATTGCGGCATGGCCATCCCCCCTGGGGGGTGATTTCTCGCTTTCTGTCTCTATGTCTCTCTGTCTGTCTGGCAAGCGCACGCACCCTATAGCAAAAACCTCTCAAAAAAAAAAAAAGAATATGAAAGGGTAGGTCACTATATTATGACAGTAAAGTTAACAATTTGGAAAGACAGGAACATTCTCTGAAAGATGCAAATTAGTATAATTTATGAAAGAGAAATAGACACCCTGAGTAGCTCTGAATCTAGTAAAGAAGTGGAGTTTATTCTTAAGATCCTTCACAAGGAAACTTAAAGTCTAAAACGGCGTTAGTGTTGAACTCTTTCAAACATTTTAGGTCAAATGCAGATCAGCAGTGATGTGGAGAAGAAAACTGGAGGGCAGGGTCAAAATTGTTTACGGTCACCCTCAGTCCTTTCCCCCTGCACAGAAACTCTATTATCCTCTTAAAATTCTCTCTCTTTTCTTTTATTCTATAAATTTCATGAATTCTAGAAATATTTACTGAAATCACATTTTGTACACTGTGTACCTCTGCAAGTGTGGTATTACTCCGGTTTTCAGATAGGGACGTGAGCTCAAAGATGCCAACCCACTTTACCAAGGCCACCCAGCTAGGAGACTATAGCATTGGAATGGACCCCAGGCCTGTCCCCACGCCTCGTGCTCAGTTGTCACAGCTGGCTATTCTGACATCTTTGTCACTTTTCTTCTCCCATTTTCTGCTTGTAGGAATTTTTGGAAAGGTTTTGGACTTTAACCCTTGACTATTCTAAATACTTCTGCTCCAAAGCATTCACCACTCTTCTATAATCACTATATTTAGCAGATTTCCCAGTTTAAATACATTTTTAAAAATCCTACAGGGAGCCTGTGCTTACTGAAGAGAGACAGAGAAAGTGAGAGCAGCCCCAGAAGGGGTGAGAGGCTGCGACTCATCTCTTCCGCTCCCCTCTCAGGACTCTGGGCCCATGTGCACCTGTGCCTCGTGTGCTTTTCAAGGTGCTGGATCTGGGACTCCAGTGGGTGTGGACAGATCCAGGGCAGGCTCAGCATGAGGCCCGTCTCCACTGTCGAACCAATGAGCCCCATGGTGTAGACCGCAGCCACCAGCAGGGAGCAGACGGAGGGAGACATGACAGTGCCGTAGAGCAGAGGGCGGCAGATGGCAACGTAGCGGTCGTAGGCCATCACCGTGAGCATGTAGCACTCAGCAATGACGAAGAGGAGGAAGAAGAAGAGCTGCGACATGCACCCCGTGTAGGAGATGGCCTTCTTCTCCGACACGAAGCTCACCAGCATTTTTGGGGTGGTGACGGAGGCGTAGAGGAGGTCCACCAGGGACAGGTTGCCGAGGAAGTGGAGTTGCATGTCCAGGCAGATCAGGCCTATCATGCCCAGGTTCCCCCGCACACAATCGAGCAGTTAAGACGATTTCCCTAAAAAGTCACATCCGTAGATGATTTTCAAGCCTTTGGAGTGGAAGGAATTCTCAGGGAAGGTGTATGGATGGAGGAGGTGAGAAAGGCGAGCCGGGAACGTGAAGAACTTCCCTGTCTAATGATGGACAGGGAAGAACTCTTGACCAAAACTAGTCTTAGGAAAGCATTCCTCTGAGGAAGCTTTGAAAACTCTTGCAGAATTCTGGAGAGTGGTTTTGTGGCCTTCCTGACTGGAGAGGTGTTAAAAATAGCAGAGTGCTCCCCGCCCTGCCCAGCAGCATCCTGCAGTCGGGGTTTCTCAGACACCTCTGTCCTACAGCAAAGTCTGCTCCTTTCTATGAGATTAGAGTCTTTGTGTTTAGGGATTTATTTTCAAAGATCAATGGACAGCCCCACTGAAGTCTAGATACTCATCCCCGGCTTGCCTTTAAGTCAGAGCGTGTGCTCTCATGTCCCCTCCAGAGCCATCTTGGAGCACCGTGTGCCCTGACACACCGGAAGTCATCTCTCGTACAGTGTCAGTGCTGGCGGGACTCGCCTTTCGCAGTGCATGTATTCCGAGATGAATGTCACTTAAAAATGAATTCCTATTTTAGGCATCCCACGCTGTGGGCTATGATGGGGCTCAGCCGGGGCAGCTCCTTGCTCAGGAGTCCCTGCAGCTGTGTGTCCCTTGGCGACTCTGTCCTCCCAGCATCAGGGCCCTGGCAGCCACTCACAAGGTCCCTGTGGGGTCAGTATCCGCCTCGGCATGTCCTGAGTATCCAGAACACAAAAACCTGTCATGCGTGGTCAACATTGTTTACTTATTTTTTGGAAATGGATTTCCCACGTGGCTATTTGTAGGAAGCCGCTATTGAACTCGCTCAGAATTTGAAAAAAATACACGTATCCCTGCCTTTAGCATTGTTCCGACCTAGGCTTTTACTGAGCCTCATTCCTAGTTGCTTCTGCTGAACTTAGTAAACATTAGTGAGCAAAGTGTGCACTCTTCGTGTGTTCCAAGCTGAGTGTGCAAGTTAGTCAGACGGTGTTGTGCATGGACCCTCTCCTGCCGCAGCTGGTGTGCAGGGGGGACTGGGGTAATTGACACGTGAAGTGGGATGGAAGGGAGGGGGGCGGCCTGCTGTGGTGTGAGGCCGCAAAGGACCTCAGCGCCCACTGTCGCCCCCTGAAAGTTCCTCACACCCCTTTGGGGTTCCTCTTCATCTTGGGCCTTCCCCACCCCATCACGCCATGGCTGTTCTGCTCTACGCCATCAACAACTTACTGGCATTTCCAGAACTCTGTACATATGGAATCACACAGTATGCAAAAAAGATGAAACGCAGAATTTGACTGAGTAGATAGAAGAGCAAAGGGGAAGGGAGGCCCTAGAGCCCTTCATTGCTCCAAAGCTGTTTAGGAAACACGTGCCAGGCCCTCCCAGCTTCCCTGAACATGGGGGCTCCCCATGGCCACTGGGCCGGGGAGCAGGTCCCATGTAGCTTTGGGGTTCCAAGTCAGATCCACATGTCATTTATGTGTGGATTTGTGTATGAAGGGATTGAAAATACTTAATAAAAATAAAAATAAATTGAGTGTAAGGATTAAATACGCAATGCAAAAACATACAACATCCTCTTTTTATTAAAGTTTATTCACTTGCTGCTTCTGAGTGAGAGAGTCACCCAGCAGGGTCCACATGCTGCAGCTCACCCCGCGCCCAGCAGCCTGGACCATGGGTACACGTGTACTTGGAGTTTGAGGAGGTCCTGGGAGGTGAACCGAGGACCTTGCCCTGTGTACCCGGCTGAGTTAGCACTGCACCACCGCCCCACCCATACGGAAATGCTGAGATTTCCCACGTCAGGTGAAGACCTCCATGCAGCCGGCTGTGGTCTCTGCTCATGGCCTGTGGGTTCTCAGGAGGCTGTGCTTGGGCATCCGTGGGGTGTCGTGACGGTCAGAGTACGTCAGGCCTGGCTCGGGCCGCTGGAAGTCCAAGGGTTATTGCATGTGAGACGTGTCGTGGCCTGCATGTGCCCTGCCCTGCATGGAGTGGCGCAGGAAGAGTAGAAACAAAGCACAGACACTGCTCCGGAAGTCGGCTCTGGAAGAGGGCCGTCCTCCTGCAGGAGGCACCGTGGGGAATAGCTCCTCCTACCCGCTCCTGCCTGGCTTCAGCTGCTCCTCAGGGAACAAGACTTCACTGAGGCCCCCGTTGAGAGGGTTTCGAGAGGTAGTTCCCATGGAAACAGGCTCTAGAGTGACACAAATCCAGAACCTTCCTTGGTTGTCCATCATTTGAACAAGAGGCCTCTAAGGTCCCTGGAGGAAAGTCGGCTTTCGATAGAGCTCGGGGCTGTGCTTTCTGAGCCCCAAGGAGCCCTTCTCCCGTGGGGCTCGGTTCAGGCTTGTCATCGGGAGTCGTTTGCTAATTGTGATTTGCCCACAGCGGGAAGGGAGCCCGGGTGGGATCAGCTAATCCCCCAGGCAGTGGCAGTTCTCCAAGTCCCGGTTTACACTCCAGGCCTCTCGTGCACCGTGAAACCTGTCCACGTGCAGAGGAGGAACAAGCATGGATGTGCAATGTCGCACGCTCATGCACACAGAGGCCGATGGGAGCTGTGTTTAGCTGTCACGTGGTCCTGATTGCAGACCCACTATGTGATGGCTCCCGCTGCCTCATCCGCATCCAAACACACTTCTGTCAACTGTCGTCTGAAAGTTCGTAATTGTAGATCTATTTTTTTCCTTGGCTAAAGATGTCTTTGTTTTTAAAAATGCCTAAAAAGAGGATGTGCAATGTGGGTGAGCCCCAGCAAGCTTTGTGAGATTTCTCCTGAAAACCGTGTGACAGAGTGCAAGGAGAAAAGTGTTAGGACGTGGATGCACGGCGAGGCTGGGAAGGACTGTCGCCCAACCGCCTGACGGGCCTCGCCGTGCAGTAGACTGGGACTCTTTCAAAGACAGGCGTTGGGGGCCATGTGGGGAGTGGGGACCGGGTGACTGCTCAGGCCTGAGACTGGCCTGGCTCTGCTGGAGAAGGGAGGTCGTTCTAGAACCTTGCCGCACTCTCCTCCTGCCCATAACTGCCCTTGTCACTCTTCAGGCTCATCTAGCGTCTGGCAAGCCTCCCTCCCTGATCTACGCACAGTTCCTGTGTGCTTCCTGTGTGTTTACTGAGCCTCTCCCACCTGGCATAGCGGCCTCTCTACGTGGAAGCTGAGCCTCCCATTTCCATGGTTTATCTGAGCTGGTGAATGACCCCCATCCAGAGGCGCGGACTCGGGTCAGTGTCATTCTGTGGGCAGCCATGGGCCGGGTTCTGCACTTGGTTCTAAAGGCACCAGAGCCAGTAACCCCAGCTCCCATCTGCCCAGTGTGGGGAGGGACATGGACGGCCCCAGGGAGCACTCGGCTGTGACCAGAGCTCACAGACCTACAGACAAGGGACACAGGCAAGCCCCGGCAGGCGTGAGCTGACGAGGGCCTGAGTTCCTGCTCTGCCTGGCACCTGGCATTTCAGTAGGTGCGCTCGACCACGGCGTGAACGTCAGGCTCATTGAGAGATTCGTGTTTCGTTTCGTGACCTGGAATCAAGCAGCTTCGGATGGGGTTGCTTCCTCCCAGATAGAGAAATGAACGTTTCGTTCCACGTGCTGTTTCAGGAGTGCCTGAGCTGGGGACTCGGGTAAGGCAGGATGAGGACCTGTGATCTTACTTTAGAAGGGATTCCGAGGAAGAGGAGGAGCGAGACAGGACACCCACCAAAGAATGTGCTGCTGGGATTTAGAATCAGTCTCTTGAGCCTTTGAGATGAGCGGGTCTTCAGAAAAAATGTGTGTAAGTGTGTGTTATGAATAAACTACGCGTGGGTTAATATCTGTGTGCATGAAAGTTACCTTGCGCTTTAATTCCATGCTCTTTTAACCTTTTTGAAGCCCATGGCTCCGGGGTACCTGGGGCTGCTCTAGGAACAATGCCAGGCAGGTCCTCGTGTGTGCTCCGCAGTCCAGCCAGAAAAGCCAGGCGGGCCCCCAGCAGACGGTGTAACCAGATGGGGCAGAGAGCTATGCTGTGCTCCAGACTCTGCTGCCAGCCTGCTCCACGACTGGGCCTCAGATTTCCTGTCTGGGAATAGAAGATCGAGGATGCCCGACTGGGGCAGGGAACAACTTTCAGGGACATCTAATTGTCTAGGCAAAGGCTTAGCTGGGTTTATGAACCCTGGGCTTAGGGGGCTTTTAAATATGGCTTTGAATGCAGAGGCCCGCACCAGGGCATGAGGCGTCCCGAGCCGCAGCAGGGCTGGGACGGGACACCCAAGGGTGACCTCTGTCACAAGAGGCAGGTTGTCAGGAACGATGCCAGGGGAAGATGCCTGAGTCGGGGTGGGGAAGGCTCAAGCACCATGCCAGAGTTCCAGAGCTCATGGAGAGCTGGGGATGACCCCAGGGGGCAGGCGGGGAGGCCAGGGCCACTGTGGAGAGCCCTAACAGGTGGTGGTTTTGAAAAGGACCATCCCTAATGGTGAGAACATTCTGTCTTGTAGAGCTCACTCCTGGAGGGGGCAGTGGTCCCCGCCGACAGCCTGTGCCATTCCTGTGACGAGGAACGTGGGGTTGAGCTCCCGCCTCCAGTGGTACAGGGTGTCACTCTTATTCTCTCTGGATCTTCTTTCCACGTCTGTAGCAGGCGTGTTCTGTCAGAGCTCGAAGGAAGGGCCTGCCCCGTACACCGGCATCTCCCGTGGGGGGAGCAAGGTGCACTGAGGTCACGAGGCCTCAGCAACCCGCCTGCGCTGACTTCGTCTCTGTGATGGGTGCTGAGGCCCAGCCTGCAGGGCGTGGGGGAGTCAGCGAAGACGGAAGCTGGATCCACATGCTGAGCCGTCCGCGGTGCTAGGGCAGGGAGTGCTCAGTAAAGCTGCTGTCCCCACGATGCTTCATTACCACAGCGCCCTCCTGCGTGTGACGGAGCCGGAGTTAACTGAACACACATTTCAGGCCCTCAGAGCCCTGTCGAGTATTGCCAAGGGTGTGAGCAAAGTCCCTCTTTGGCAGTTGATGTCTGCGGCTGATCCCAGGAGACCTTCTAGTCTTTACATCTAATCAGGTCCCAGGCCTCCAAGCCCCAAATAAAACTGCTCGTTCTCCTGTCTCCACCGCACTGTCTCCCTCCTGCAAGCTGGAGAAAGGCCTCAGGCAGCGGCCCTGTCGGAAATCACGCTCTTTAACTCGGAGCACTCTCAGGCAGCCAGGCTCAGACCCCTGAGGAGGGCAGGGAGCAGACGGTCTGTGCGTAGCCATCTGCTTCACCCCTGGGCTGACGCGCACACAGAGGTCCAGGCGGAAGGGCGGGAGGGCTGCACAGCTCTATCCCTTACAGAACACCGCAAGTGAAGATGGCAGCCGAGAACTCCTCCTCCGTGACGGAGTTCCTCCTCGCAGGCCTGACAGCCCAGCCGGGACTCCGGGCCCCCCTCTTCTGCCTGTTCCTGGGGTTCTACGTGGTCACCATGGTGGGGAACCTGGGCCTGATAACCCTGATCGGGCTGAGCGCCCCCCTGCACACCCCCATGTACTTCTTCCTCTTCAACCTCTCCTTCATAGATTCCTGCTACTGCACCACCGTCACCCCCAAGATGCTGATGGGCTTTGTCTCAGGGAGGAACGCCATCTCCCATGCCGGCTGTATGACCCAGCTCTTCTTCTTCTGCTTCTTTGTGGTCTCGGAGTCCTTCGTCCTGTCGGCCATGGCGTACGACCGCTACGTCGCCATCTGCAGCCCTCTGCTGTACTCGGCCGCCATGTCTCCCCGGGTGTGCCTGCTCCTCCTGGCGGGCGTCTACGGGATGGGGTGTGCAGGGGCCGTGGCCCATGTGGCATGCATGCTGAGAGTGAGCTTCTGTGGGCCCAGCCTCGTGAACCACTACATGTGTGACATCCTCCCCCTCCTGGAGATCTCCTGCTCCAGCACCCACGTGAACGAGCTGGTGGTCTTTGTCGTGGTGGGCCTCGACATTGGCGTGCCCACCGTCACCATCTTCATCTCCTACGCCCTCATCCTCTCCGCCATCCTCCGCATGCGCTGCGCCGAGGGCAGGGCCAAGGCGTTCAGCACCTGTAGCTCCCACCTCGCTGCGGTGGCTCTGTTCTTTGGGTCGGGGGCGTTCGTGTATCTCAGACCCTCTTCTCTGTTACCAATGGACCAGGGGACGGTGTCCTCCCTGTTCTACACCATCGTGGTGCCCATGCTCAACCCAGTCATCTACAGCCTGAGGAACAGGGACATCAAAGCTGCTCTGAAAAAGATCTTGATCAAAAATTCACTCTCCCGAGAAAGGGGCGCCACTTAGGGAGGGAGTCTTACCTCCCGGATGGGGCAAACACAAACTCTAACAGGATCGCCTCCTCGTTTTAAGGCTGTTGGATTTAGGAAGACTCTCGAACTCTAGCATGTTTAGTGGTTCTGGAGGCCCACTTGACGTGGTGCCTCTGTTTCTAAGAAGGCACAGCCTCTGCATCCCCCACCCCCGCCCGGACCCTGGCACTCAGTGGTAAAGCTGTGAGCAGAAGATGCCAACTCCCCTGTGGCTGCTTTCCGCCATGCTGCCCTCCACCTCCCGCAGGCCCTGGGAGAGAGGATTGCAGCATGGCTATCACCCCGGGGGTGTTTTCTCACTTTCTGTCTCTCTGTCTCTGCCTCTCCAGTGAGTACATGCATCCTATAGCAAAAATCTCTCTCTAAAAACAAACAAACAAAAAGAGTAAACTTATTTTTTGAGTTTTACGAGGTGTGTGAAAAACTGTTCCATACAACTTTTACAGGGGCTCTCGAAGTCAGCAGAATGAACCAGAACACATGAGAGACTGAACTCCATAATCTCGCCTTGCTCAGATGTATGCCAGCTCTTCACTCATGAATGGTGGCGATCTCAGAGCCCTTGCCTCCGGTAGACACCCAACTTCGCCCTCATTCTTGTCTCTGTCCGGCCACCTGCCAGGGACGAGATGCCCGGGTCACCACTGCCTCGTGTTTAGCCGAGAAGGATGTGTGAGCTATCACACTGGGTAGTATCATTTGACTTATCAAAGAAAAAGCATGTTGTTGAAGAGTTGAAGGTTTCGAAATCTTTGTTGTGACAGTATGAAGAGCAGCAGTCTTAGAGTCTGAGACGTGAGTTTATTTTATCCCCCAAACATGAAAATCATCCAGAATAGAGCAAAACTTTGTAGGGGTCACTGTCTGCTTATAGAATGTGATGTGGGGGTACTCCTCTGCTGCTCCCCGCCATGGTCGCTGGCCCCCCAGCTCTGTCACACCAGCCGGGGATCTGAGCTGGAAACCGAAGTCGATCTGACTGACTTTGGCAGAAAACAATCTAACTGGAAAGAAGTGGGGGGGGTCACAGCACCTCAGGACAGGTGGGGCAGCCAGCTGTTGGGGCTGGCAGCACCAGAAGCCAGGCGGGGGGGGTGTCGCTGTGTCACAGCTCTGAGTACTGCACGGGCATCACCGGCACCGCCATTTGTCACTGAGGTGCGGTTTGTTCCTTTGGCTTTCACCGAATGAAATAGAAATGGTTCCTGTGTCTTTGTGTTACTTTCCCCAGACTCAGAGTCCCGCACAGCCATCGTTCTCAGAGGGGCCAGAGAGGGAGGCACGGCCCTGGCTCTACCATGGCTCAAACATGAAAGGGATCCCAGTAATCCCAGTGATCCACTGATCCAGTGCTGGACGGTCACAGACAAACAGCTGATCTCGTCCACACTTCCTTCAGTTTTAGAACTGAGTCTTACCTCCTTCGGGAGCCATTCTCTACCTTCAAGACTCAGTTGGCCATGAGGGCCGGATGTGACATCACAGCACTCTGGGAGGACGCCTCTCAGGGCAGCTCCAGGCCACGTCAGAGACCCCCAGAAGGGCCAGGTGTGTGTGTCTTGGGCTGGAGAGCTGGGGCTGCGGCCTGAGGACCCTGTTGGAGGTGTCCCTCTCTCTCCTAGAAGACAGAAATAAAAAAAGACTCCATTGGCCCCTGTCATGTTCCATATAGCCATGACCTGTCCTTGGCACCTTTATGTGTCTCTAACTAGTTCTGTGTGTCTGTCTAGTCTAGGTTTCTCCTCTACATTCCCGTGAGCCCTCTCATGGGTGACACCCTGTGCAGAGACACTGTCACGTGGAGCTGGTCCCTAACTGTTCGGCCGCGCTCACTTGTCAGAACGCCCAGGCTTGATCTGGCTGACTACCTGACTCTGGGAGTCCACAGCTCGCAGGTCCCGACGCTCAGTCCATACCCCCCAGACAGCATGCTGCTCCACTTGGGAAAATTGCATCGAGAAACGCTGTCTCTTCCTGGAAGTTCCCGTGTGGGTGCCCTGGTAAGAAGGCTTCGTGAAATCCTTACAAGAATAAAAGGAGTCTGAACTGAGTCAAACCCACTGTAACCCCTAGCAAGTGTCAACAGGGGGACCAGTGCTTTCAGGAAGAGGGTGACATGAAATGTCTCCCACACGAAACGCCGCTAAGCTTCCTGCTTGTCTGTTTTTGTCAACTTATGATTGAGCATCGCAATCCTTCAGAAGTATGTCCCCTCAGATCTTAGGTTACTGCGGAGATCCCAGATCTTTGGTTTGCCAAGGGTTGCTGCTGGGAGAGCCAAACCTCCCGCAGCTTCTCGGTTCCTTCGAAAAAATGTGCAGTTTCCGTCACCGCGGACTAGTGAACACAACCACAGAAAATCAACTAAATTAAACCTCTTCTCCCACCACTGCTGCGGATTGTTCCAGCTGTGTTAATCAAGTTCAGGTTCCTTTATTTACCTATTTATTTATTTATTTATTTAGCTATAATCTTGTATTAACTTTTTGTTTTTAAAGGCTAATAAAATGTTTCTGGCTTCTTGTTTTGTGAGTGAAAGCTGACGTGAGTCTGTTGGAAATGGAGGCAGACCCAGCTCCGTCTCCTGGGGTCTGCCGCTTCCCCGGTACAGCAGAGCGAGCGCTAGCTCAGGCTGGCCACGCTGTGTCAGCCACAGCATTTCTGAGTTCAGTAGTCATGTGTTCATTTCTAAAGGTTCTATTTTATTATTAAAAATATTGGTGCTTCATTCACTTTTGATTGCTCCTTCATTATACTTCCAGTTTTATTTTTTCATGCGCTCGCCGGAGAGACAGAGTTCAGAGAGACAGAAAGTGAGAAATCACCCCTGGGGGGATGGCCACACTGCAGTCCCTTCTCCTCCATCTCCTCTCGAGATCTTGGGCACGCATGCACATGTGCCCAGCGTTGGGCTTTAAGCCGCCGAGTGTGGGACTCAGACAGCAGTCGACCATGTAGGAGTCCAGCGCCTTAACTACGATGCCACCTGCTGGCCCCATGTTTCTCTAAGTACACTAAGTACATTAATTTTGTCCTGTCTCCCTGACAAACTGAAGAATTCTGCAGTTCTGACTAGGTACGTGGTTGGTGCTGTGCCATTCACGGTTTTCATCACTGATGGTGGTTCGTTTTGCACTTAGTCATTTTTTGTCATGAACTCTTGTGCCTGGATCTTTATCTGGGGACAGTCTCGCTGTCTGGAGTTGAGCTGCGTTCTCTGGAGGACTTGTTGCTGTCAGATATGACCACGGACTTCTACTCGGTACAGAGATGTTAGAAATCTCAGGATGCTTCATTCCAGGGCAGACTAAGTCTGACGCCTGTCCTCCCTGCAGGCTTTCTCGCTCTCTCAGGGTAGACACAGAGATGTGTCTTTCGGTGCTTAGGGTTCACACTCCCAGCCTGTTTGCCCCATGTCCTGCATGGGCAATTCCTTTGCCCCGACTCAGCCCCAGGAAACCACAGTTTCCCAAAGAAAATTGCCAGGCACCATATAGGTGTGACCCTTGGGTTCTTACTTTTCTGTCATTTCTCTTTTACTCTCATAGATTTTCACTTAGTTTCTGTCAATCCAAACATAAAGAAGTAAGTAATTTTTATATTCCATCCAGAATCTTCATTTTTCAGTCAGGAGAAATCTTTGTGAGCACGAAATGTGCAGCATTGCTGAGTACACTGGCCTGAATGGATGCTCGGTGGGTGATAACACGTTGGCTTCTGCTCTAACGAACAGAGACAGTTCCTTCTCTCTTTCCCACTGCTGGTCATCGCACCTCCTCTGCTAAACTGTCATTCAAGGCAGAAAGTGGCAGAAGGTTAGCAGTTACACGTACTATGAAGGAAGTGCATCTTGTTCAAACCTCCCCCCAAACATGAAACTAAGAGACGTTCTTGGTAGTGAGGGAGAGTTGGAGTAAGGGACCAGACTGCTCTGGGCACCCCTGCCATGTTCCTGGGGTACCTCCCTACGTCTACCCGGCACATAGCCCCTAAGGGCTTCTGGGCAAACAACCACAAATGTGCTGCCCTGAAGTGCAGCCTGAGGCAAGTCCAGAGGTTCCAACGTGACTGACCTGAAGACTGGGGGACAGCAGTGACAGCCCCAGCAGGGCCTGCATGTGGGGTACCCTTAGCCTCAGCCAACCCAGACCTTGGGCACCGTGTGCACCTGGAATGTTCCAGACTGTCCACGTGTAGTGACGTGCCACCACTGCACCTTCGCTGCCCCTGAAGCTGTGTCCGCTCGTGACCTGACCTTGCACATGGCACCCGGCATCACTTCCATGGTGCTCTGTTGACTGAAGAAGTCCCCAAGTCCCTGCCTAGAGGCAGCAGCAGGGACTCAGGCCCGCCCTGCTGGAGGAGTATCGGTTCTACCCTAAAACGGGAGGGACCCGAGGGAGACATGTGTGAATGTGTGTGTTGGCATGGCCATCTTCGGCAGGTCCACGCACATGCACACTGCACTGCTGCAAACACAGGGTCCGTCAGAAAACACACAGGATAAAGCAGGGCCCTCCAAACTTGCTCCGTTTGAATTAGTTCTCTTTTACTTTGATTTTCTCCCTTTGTATAATAATAAAAATACAATAGATTTTTATTCTAAGAGATACAAGATAGATGAGAATTAAAACTGTTTTTCTTGCATGTCCTTCTATGTTATTATCAGGTCAGTGAATGCAAACGGGGATAACGGCTCAAATTTCTTTAGTAATTTCAGTTGTAAACTACTTTGGTAGGGTAACATAATTTGCTCTCCATTTAAGTTTTAAATAAACTTTTTTTTTTTTGAGAAGTTTTTGCTATAGGGCGTGTGTGCTCACCAGAAAGACAGAGAGAGACAGAGAGACAGAAGGTGAGAAATCACCCCCCAGGGGGGATAGTCATGCCACAATCTCCTCTCCTCCATTCTCCTCTCGGGATCTTGGGCACGCACGCACGCCCGGCATGAGTTTAACCACCAGGTCTGGGACTCGAACCGCGGTCAGCTACATGGGAATTCCAGCGACATAGCCATTACACTAACTGCTGGTACCAGTTTTAAATAAACGTTTAATTTATGTGTACCATCAGGGTATAGTTTACTGAGATTCCACAGCCCTGAACACCCTGTAGGTCTCTGTGTCTCTCGCCCTGTCTGCCTAACTAAAAGAAGAGGCTAGTTGACTTCTAAGACCACAGGTTAGTTTCCTTGTTTCTAAAGTCTATGTCAACGGGATTGTAAAGTACACTCTCTTTTATGCTTGGCTTCATAATTGGTTTGAGACATTTATCTGTGCCCTTACTTTCAAGGTTTGTGGAATTCTATTTGCTAATAGCTGACGATCTATTCTCTGGTCTACTTTTGACATGTGAGTTGCTTTGGGTTTCGGCTGTTATGTGAACCCACCCGAGTGTTTCTGGCATGTCTGCATGTAAGCGAGCATACTTATTTTTATTGGATGTGCAGCTGGTTCAAAATGAATATGTCCAAGTTTGTTAAACCCTGCCACCCGTCCCTTGCACCACATAGGAAATGTTCAGTGATGTACCCGCTGGTGTTTATTCTGTGCCAGTGTACGGTGCCTCTCGCAGACAGCAAGGTTAGTGCCCCTTTGCTTTAGGGTTTGGGCCAGGTACGAGCAGAAGCACCTTGCAGCTACCACCCTTCCCATGCTAGAAGCTGAGGTCTACCGGAGAAAGTGTTCAGGAAGGGCAGGTGCAACAAGGGAAGCTTTGAGGGCCAGGAGGGTGAAGGGTGGAGGCCCTGCCAGAAAGGGGACGGATATGGGTTCCGGGAGACCACAGGGTTCAGAGGACCTGGCTAGGATTTTGCTCTTTTTGGGAGAGTAGCCACAAATTTGTTTCAAATACAGTCATTTTTTTAAAATAATTTTTTATTTAATTTTATTTATTTATTCATTTATTTTTATTTGACCAGAGAGAGAGAGAGAGAGAAAGAGAAAGCGAGACAGCAAGCCAGCAGATCTGGGACTGGAGCCGTGGTCGGCGGTGTGGGAGTGTCCGGTGTGCTATTTAGTAACTACCTTGGGATGACAGCAATGCAAGTCAGGACTGTCCCAGGTACACGGGTAATTTTAGGCAGCTCCAGTGAAAATCACGTGGTGATTTTCTAGAAGGCTCACCCAGCGTGGAGAGCAGCGGGGCCACACCTCAAACACGTTTCCCAGTGCACCTTAAGCCATGCACTTCGAGGCGTCTTTCCACACGGGGCATGTGTGCGTCCTTACACGCGTGCTGTGGTCCTCTCACCCTGTCAGCGGTGCTGCCTGTGTCCTCCACAGAGCTGAGAGCAGTGGCACTGGGGGCCCGGCTGCTCTGAACAGCTGGGTCCTCGCAGGCTCTGAAGGCGGAGTTCTCTGCAGCACCTGCAACCCTGACCTGACTTCCTGGCCCGGTTCTCAAGCTCCCCATGAAATTTGGAAGTGGTGGCTAAGATGTGTTTGAAGCCATTTTCCCCTAAAGTCGAGTTTAGGCTCCAAGTGTTAAGACGAGACAAAAAGCGAGCCCCCAACCTCAGCACGGAGGACATGAAACCCACAGTGAAGGACGAGTTGGAGTCAGTACCTGCCCGGGCCAGGCCAGCTTCCAGTCCAGGCTGTAACAAAGACGACACGCCCTCCTCCTGCTGACCTTGGAGAGTTCCTCAGGAAACTCCGCCAGGTCCCTGAGGTGGTCAAGCAGCTTAAAGTTCCCAGGGATGTGTCAGCAGGGTACTAGTGACAATGAAGTCACTGAGTTCTCCCGAAATTGAAGGAGGCCTTCTGGGACAACACGCAGACAGTCTGCCCCCTCTTCTGAGAGCAGCTTGGAGCAGTGTCTGGTCCGCAAGAGCCATCTAGAAGGCTGCTGCGGGCCCAGCTCTGTGCGCTCAGTCTCGATGCCTCGGAGACCAAGACTGCGGGAGGCGCAGTACTCTGCGGGAGGCTCTGGGTGTCTCTCCTGGTGGTTTTAAACTCACAACCAGGGCTCTGGGGAGAATCAGTTTCTTCCCAGCTCATGGCATGAGGGGCTCAGAGAGGATGCAGCCTGTGCAACGCAGGAGGGGACACCAGGCTTTCTCCCCAGGCCAGGACTGTGTGGGAGGCAGCGGGCTCAGACTGTTCCTGCTCTCAGGGTGTCTTTCCGGTGTCCTGGGGCAGCAGTTGAAGTGCGCCTCCGCCAGCAGCTCTCTGGACTGTGGTCAGCCCAGGGGCCCAGCCTGTCACAGACGCACTGTCCACAGCTCAGTGTGCGTGTGCATGTGGGGTTGTGTGTGTGCGTGCGTGTGCACATGGGGTTGTGTGTGTGCGTGCGTGTATGCACGTGGGGTTGTGTGTGTGTGCGCGTGTGCATGTGTGGCTGTGTGTGCATGTGTGTGCATGTGGGGTTGTGTGCGTGCGTGCGTGTATGCACGTGGGGTTGTGTGTGTGCGCGTGTGCACGTGGGGTTGTGTGTGTGCATGTGTTCGTGAGCATGTAGGGTTATGTGTGTGCGTGCATGTGTGTGCACATGGGGTTGTGCGTACATGTGTGTGCGTGCATGTGCGGTTGTGTGTGCGTGTGTGTGATTGTGTGGGGTTGTGTGTGTGCAAGCATGTGGGGGTTGTGTGTACGCAAGCATGTAGAGTTGTGTGCATGTGTGTGTGCACGCGTGTGGGCTTGGGAGCACAGAGCGTCTTCCTGCACCCACACCTGCGCCTGCCGTCACCTGTGTTCTGTCCCCATCTCCAGCCCTTACGTACTGGTTCTCTCTGGTGTCCTCTGCATCCCTTCAGCTGAGGCAGGTCCAAAGCCTCTGGCCCCGGGGGGCCCCCGGGACCGCAGTTGCTGTGTCTTTTGGGTCGGGGCATTCTCCTATTTGACAACCTCTCTCCTTGGATCTAAGGGCCAGAGCAAGTTTGCCTCGGTCTTTTACACCAACGTGGTCCCCATGAACCCCTTGACCTACAGTCTAAGGGCTAAGGGTGTCGAACGTGCGCTGGGTCAGACACTGAGGGAGTGCCCGCGGACGGCTGTGCGTGTCGCTGACGGCTAGTTCGTACTCGGCACCTTTTCACCTGCAGTAAGGAAATGAGGACCTTTTCCCTGACAGCGTCTTCTCTCCACTTTTAGAAATGGCCCGTTCACCCACCCGCCTCTGGAGGGCCACACGGCTTTGCATCCCTGAACCGCCTCGCTGCTGTCGCTTGGCATCAGCCAGGTCTCTGTCGCTGATCGGTCTGTACATTAGACCCAAGAGGGACAAGATGAGGCGCCTCGCTCACTCTTTCTTGGGAGCTACATGGATTTGTCCAAGCAAGGACATTCCTGGTGTGGAGAGGGGCCGGTGGTGGTTGCAGGGCCCAGGATAAGTTTTCTTCACTAACATGAATAGCCTTACCCAAGACCAGAGGTGGGGCTTGGCCCCGCAAGTGAGGCAGCCACGCGGTTCTCAGAGCGCCCACCCGTAAGCCCTGCCTTTCTGTAGCTCTCTGTATACCAGAGAAGGCCTCTCCTGATGTTCGCAGATGACCAAATCCCAACTCTTGATCTCGAAGTTTTAAAAATCCTGGGCCTTGGGATAGTAATGAGGCACAGGCCCTGGAACTGGGCTAATTCCTTAGACTCCAGGTGCTCTAGAAAAAAGTGCCACTTCTGTGCTGTCCTGGAGACACTGTGCCATTACGGAGCTTTTAGGAACATTCTTTCCTTTTATGAAGTGGGCTTAGAGTCTACTGTCCCTGAGAGAAGGGGTGGGGGGGCGCGATCGTCAGGGTCACCATTAGAGAGTCCGGAAGAAAGTGTGGTCATTTTGAACATCTCACTCTGAGCCAGACGAGAGGTTTGGGTTTTGAGGGTCACAGACCCGTCTGTACTGCTCTTCTAAGATCCCGCTGTTCTCCATCGCGTAGCTCGGATTTGGAGAAATACACCCTCGAACTACCCTAAGGCTACAGAGGAGAGAGGTGAGGCCAGACCATGTGGGGACCGGTGGGAGGGTGGGGCCTCCCTGCGGCCGGAGAGCGGGCGCCCTGGTCAGGCGAGATGCGGGTGTGCCAAGGGTGTCCTTTGCGGTGCTCTTCTTCCAGACGTGGGTGTCGAACCAGGTCCTTGGTCTGGCCCTTCTCTCTTGCTTCTGTTCCTCCAATCTCCTGCGTGTGTTGGTGGAGAAACTGGCGGCAAAGGCAGGCAGGTGGGACCTTTCTCAGGTGCAGCCATCTGCTGACGGCAGCCTGGAGCAGGCACACCACACCGAGGAGAGGGCAGCGAGAGTCCAGGTCCAGGGTGTGGCCAGAGGTGAGACGTCCCACAGGGACCCAGAGCATCTGCATCGGCGCAGCCTGGGCTGACCCACAGGGCGTGGGACCAACTGCCTTGTCTTCAAACGTGCTGAGGGTTGGGGTCTTTGGAGGAGGGAGAAGTCTGTGATGGGTGGATTATGCCTGGGTTACAGTGACTGAGGCCCTGCTGAGCACCCTGTCCCTGAGCTGGTGCAGAACCTTCCACAGACAAGCCGTTTCTTGGCAGGGCCTTCTCCACGGCTGCGTCCAGGCCCATCAGGGTCCTGAGATATTAGGAACGAGTCAAATTAAAGAGGAGAATCTACTTTGAGACAGATTTTAAGAATTCAGTGACCACTAGCACAGAATGTGAAAGGGCAGGAGCAGCCATGAGAATCCAGCGTCTGCTCTTAACTGAATTCACTCCAACAGAACTAGGTTGAGGTTTGCGTTTTTTTCTTTCCCTCTTTGAAGCTAAAACTAAACACCCTCTTGGCTCTCTTCTACCTACATTTATTTATTCATTTATTTAAAGTCTGCTTGTCTTATGATAGCATGTATGTGTGCAGGATAGAGAAAGACGGAGTAGGGAGGGCACTTCCTCCGAGCAGTGACTCCTTTCCCCGGCCCTTCAGCTCAGCAGGGTCTTGGACATCCCCATCTGCCCTTTGCCAGCCGCCCTGAAGTCAGCCCTGTGGCTTCCAGTGCGGCTGCTGTTTGCTGCTCAGAGCTCCCAGGCGAGGCCTCCATTTTTATGTCTAAGAGTCTATGATGATCATTAAACTACCCTGTTTTTGAACAAAAGTTGCATAATTTTATTTTTTATATTACAAATATAATCATGCTACATTAAGTGACATTATTACTGTCTTGCTCATTGACAGCTTCTTTTATCTTCTAGCTGTTTCCAGGTCTTGGCCAAATAGTCCAAGCTTCAAAATTGAACAAAAAGCACAACATACTGTCCTTAGCTGAGGGCCAAAGACTATCTACAGAGAGATTTTTGTTTTCTTAACTGTAAATATAGCTTCCTAGTGCAAATGACTAAAAAAAGATTTCTTATTTCTGAAACTGTGTGGAGTGGATTGGAAACCTTGCCATGCGACTCCCACTCCTGGCGCTTTGTGGAAGGCCTCATGGAAGACTGGCTACCCAGCGCATCCTGCCGGTTGCCCTCTCCTGCAGAGGGGCGACTGCGGTCCGCAGCCAGGGCTGCTGGTCACAGAAACACGCAGATCCCACTTCTACGTAATTTATTTTATTTTTCACTCTTTACCGTTTCTTTCTTCCATGAATGACAGAGACAGAAAGGAGGGGCGGGCGAATCCAGGTCTCCCCATGTGACTGGGCCTCACGGAGTGTCACCCTAACCCTAACCCTAACCCTAGCCCTGACCCTCACGGAGTGTCATCCTAACCCTAACCCTCACAGCGTGTCACCCTCACCCTAGCCCTAAACCTCACGGAGTGTTGCCCTAGCCCTAACCCTCACAGAGTGTCGCCCTAACCCTGACCCTAACCCTAATCCTAACCCTCATGGAGTGTTGCCCTAGCCCTGACCCTAACCCTAATCCTAACCCTCATGGAGTGTCGCCCTAGCCCTGACCCTTGTGGAGTGTCGCCCTAGCCCTGACCCTCATGGAGTGTCGCCTTAGCCCTGACCCTCGTGGAGTGTTGCCCTAGCCCTGACCCTCGCGGAGTGTCGCCCTAGCCCTGACCTTGTGCCGCAGTCCAGCCTGGACCCACGTGTGAGCTCCTTGTTATCTCGCCCCAGTGGCTGGGTTCTTATTGCAGGAATACACTCACATTCCTGGGAGGAGTGGAAGGAAGTAGGGACATGCGTTAGAGAAATAGGAGAGAGGAGTGTTCATCTGGACAAATGACTGACTATCATCTGGGAGAAGGGGTGGTCGGAGAATGGTGTCCTCAGTCCTTGTGCTTGAGAACTAACCACACTGCATTCCATGCCAACGAGGACACTGCACACGGCCCAAGCAGTCTGTCCCCAGGGCAACCACGTTGGTGCAGAGAAGCATTTCATCACACGTGGGCTCCTGCAACAGCTCTCACAAGTTGGGAGAATGGGCTAGCTTTGCTCCATGGATCCAGAGGCCCTCCAGGGATGGTGCGTGTGGTTAAAATCAGGAGGTATTGCCATATACCTTTGCATGTTGAGGAATAAGTACCGAAATGTTCATGATAAACCCAGTAGTACAAAACATTCTGTTGGAGGTAAGCAGAAGGCAGGATCTACCTCTTCGACACCATGTATGCTGAGGGCCAGAGAGTAAGGGTGCTCCCCAGGCATTCTCGGGGAGTCTGTACAGTTCGGTTTTCATCAAGTGGTTCTAAGAAGGTTACAAACACTGTTTCGTAGGAATACATTTAGATCATAGATCATATCAGTAAGTATTTAAACTAGACAGCATAGTAATTACCACAACTGTTATGTAATCACAGCTCCATTAAATCACTCATGCCTTTGGCAAATATTTATCGTGTGCCTAATGTGTTCTAGGGGCTGGATCAGATCAGAAAGCCAAACGGCAAAATACCTGACCGGCAGCTTCGTGATCGATCATCTAGAAATGACGTGATTATACTTCTATACATTATTTATATTGTGATTGGCATGTCTTAACCATTCCTTCTTTTCCACACACAATGTAAGAAGTACTCAGTAAGTTTTACAATTTGAATATATTCAACCTCTTTAATTTAAATTTGGTTCTACAGAACATCTTTTTTTAAAGTTTATGTATTTTAATAAGGAGTTTAACTTTTTATATAAGGAGTTATGTAAAATCAGAGCTATATATTTCACCGGCCTGAGAAATTGCAAGATAGGAATCTCAAGCAAAATTCCCCTTTCCCTGATTTAAA
>NW_006159487.1:62058-66919 GCF_000334495.1 Tupaia belangeri chinensis | reverse complement strand
GGCGCCGCCTGGCGGCCACTTCGGTAAACTGTCTGGCTCAGCACCTGGCGGCTACTTCAGTGAGCTGTCTGGCTCAGCAGCACCTGAGTCTCTCTGAGTGGTGTCTCAATTTTTAAACTGGTCAGGCATTATACATATTTACACACACACACACACACATCCACATTACAACTTCATAAGTATTCAAATGAAAATTATACGGCTTTTTGTAAATAAACATAGCTATTTAAAAAATATTGTATGAACTGGTCTTTATTATTTTTTTTAAATAAGATTTTTGCTATAGGGCACAGATGCTTGCCAGAGAGACAGAAAGTGAGAAATCACTCCCCAGGGGGGATGGCCACACTGCAATCCCTCCTCCATTCTCCTACCAGGATTTTGGCGCATGCACATGGATGTGGCATGAGTTTCAAACTGTCCGTCGATACTCAAACTGCGGTCGGCCGCGTGGGAATCCAGCGACATAACCATAATGCCATCTGCTGGTCCCCCAAACTGGTCTTCTAATAACAATGTGATTGGAGATTTGTCACCTCCCCGAAGCTGATTAATCTGATAGCAAGAAGACTGTCATGTGATGCAGGAACACGGGGTGCAGGTGATCAGCCCAGCACTTACAGCAGGGCAAAGGGTCTGGTCCCACGCTCAGAAAAATTAGAGGTGAAACTGAGCAGGACCCTCCTAAGAGCGGTAAGTCCTGGTTAGAGTGTATTTTCTAAGGTTCTTGGATTAAAAGATCCATTCACATTGTAATGGCCCAGAGTAAGGGGTAAGACTTTGGTTATGATAATGAAACAACATAGACCATGAATGAGGGCCATTTGACCTCTAAAACTCTCACTCAAAGGAAAGGTAAAGTTTTCATTTCAGTCTGTAAGACATTTTGTAGGACAGAAACTGCTGCGCGAGCTCAAAGACACCAGGCTGAATGGCTCCAGACACCTGAGCAGAAATTTGATTACCTAAGGCCTCACCAAGCAAGAAGGCTCAGAACATGAAGGTCCCGGGAAATGGGCTGCCGAGAACTGGGGCAAGGGGTTTGTATCTGGGGCACAGGGGCCTCTTTAGGCTTGTTTTCAGGTGGGGCTCGCCTTGCACTCCCCTGCTGGGAGCACAAGCTGGACGGGCCCAGTAATTTTTCTCTGAAAGGGCTGGGATTTTTTGTCTAGAGGCTGTGGGCCATAAAAGCCATGATCTTACCTTCTTCCCAGAACGTGGTGGTGGGGCCTGGAAAAAGCCTTTGTTTTAGGTCTGCCTGGTCCTGCCTAGGTCAGTCACCAGCCTCAACTGCAAGAGGTCGCTCAGCTCTCTCCCAGCGGGAGCTGCTCTGTCTCCGTCTCCAGACATTTTGGGCTGTACCCTAACTATATTTTTAGGGCCCTTGTCTCCTATGTCAATGTACTTTTAAAATTATAACCCTGGTTCCTCATAGGAATTTAACAAATCGTTGTGAATTTAAAACAACTATTGTTTTTCTCGAATCTCAACTTTATTTTTAATTGCCAGAGTGTGTATGTGCTTGCCAGAGAGAGGTGGAGAGACAGAGAGAGGAGAGAGACAGAGAACATCTCCCCGTGGACACGGTCACGCTGCTGTCGCTTCTCCACTTCCGTTGGCGTTTGGGCACACACGTGCCTGGTGTGTTTCGAGCTGCCAGGGAGATACTGCCCATGTGAGATCTGGCTCCCTTAACTCCTGTTCTACCGGAACAGCCTTGCTGATGTGCAGCATTTTAAAGGGTTTTCGGTCAACTGATGCCAGTTTGCAGAGTATGGGAAAAGAACCTGTCCCGCTGTGGGATCTGTAACCAGAGGGCGTGGAGGCGACTCTTTCTTCAGTGACCAGGGCCAGGAAAATTCAGACAGAAACTGAGTAATTATCTGACAGAATCATCTTAAAAGGGATACCATCATGGACGAGGGAGGGGCGGGTTCTAGAAGATTTCTAATCCTGAGATTTTAAAACCATAAAATAGAGGCCAGCAGATGGCATAATGGTTACATTGCTGGACTCCCATGTAGTTGACTGCGGTTTGAGTCCCACACCCAGCAGTGTAAAACTCATGTTGGGTGCATGTACATGTTGTAAAACTCATGTTGGGTGCATGTACATGTGTGCCCAAAGTCCCGTGAGGAGGATAGAGAAGGGACTGCAGTATGGGCATCATCCCTGGAGGATGAGTTCTCTCTCTCTGTTTCTCTTACTCTCCAGAGAACTCCTATACCCTATGGAAAAATAAATGAATAAATAAATAAAACAGAAGCTCTGTTAAGTTGATAATATGCACCTGCTCATGTTGCGCTCAGGAGCCTGTCTCCCTGGCCACACCCTCTTCCTTGACCTTCTCTGCAGCTTCCCTCGGCCCCTCCCCAAGGTGGGCTGTGTATACTCCCTCTGAAGGGAGAGCACCTGCTTGGCCCCAGGTCTGTCATCTTGGCCTGCTGCCCTTCCGCCAGTACTCGGGGGCAGTTTGGGACTCGAACATGTGCTCTGGGGCTTCAGCCCAGCTCCCTGTACAGAATTCCACCTCCTTGGCCTGCTCGGTTCCCACCTCCCACACACATCTGCTGCTTCCTGAATTCTGGCCGCCTTCATCCCTTTTCTTCTTTTCACTTACTCGAGTCAGGAGCATTCGAATGAGCACTAACAGTAAGCCAGGTCCTGCATGTGCTGCTGGGGTTTGGCCGTGAACTGTGCAGACAAACTCAGCCTTCTCAGAGCATCTGCTCCAGTGAGTCCGTATGAACACCAAACAGACCTCTCACCATGACCGAAGAAGCCAGCACTTCTTCAGACTGTAAACTCCCATGGGCTCACTGGCACCCCTGGAATAGGTAGGGAGGTGGCGGGCGGGTGGGTGGTGGGTAGGAAGAAAGCAGGTAGTTGGTAGAGAGGTAGGTCATGGGTGGACAGATAGATGCATGGACAAGGCTGTAGGCAGGTGGACATCCTCCTCGCGGGATTTTGGGCACACATGTACAGATGGCCGGTACAGTTGGGTGGATAGGCAGGTGATGACAGATGGATGGGGGGTGTGTGGATGCATGGGTGGATGCGCAGCTAGGTAGACAGACAGATAACGTACATCGCAGTTACTGGACCTCTGGCGAGCCCCGAAGCTGACTATGGCAAAGTCTTGGTCTTTCTTTTCTTCCTTAGGCTAAAGGTTACCTGAAGCTTTGGTTGTTAGGAAGCTGGCAGAAGACTCAATCAGGCAAATATTCCCTGAGAAAGGAGCATAGCTGTTTTGGTGAGAGAGAGAACTGCAGAGAAGTTTCTCTTGAACTGAAAGAATAGTTAAGTGGTCAGACGACTGAAGAAGGTACCTGGATACAGGGACGGTGGCAAGGAGGGAAGAACGGAGGTTGGGCTGTAGGAGTAAGAGTTAGGCCACGGCATGGGTGAAGGGAAATATGACCAACTCCGCCTGCGTGGCTGGAATGTGCTCTCGTTTCCATCAGCCTGAACTGGTGTTGAGCGGAACGAGCTGAAGGCAGTGCACACACTTCCGGGTGGCGTTGCTGGTGGGGATTAAGTCTGGCGGGAGCCACAGGTGCACAGATGGCCTCGTCACAGCTCATACTGTGACACCCCAATGCTTAGGAAAGCTTTCCTGTGGATTACACTGAAACTGTTCTGTTCAAATTAAATTCAAAATAATAAAATCAACCTAACAGGCGATCTTAAGATGTCCCTTTCGAGGAGAATAACCTCTTTAAAATCGCCTTCCATGTTGTTGTCATTTCATAGAAAAAACTTAAAACCTTTATTTAACCAGACTTTTGGTTTTAATTACAGAGCCACATGCAGTTGTAAGAAATCACACAGCGTGATTCCTGAAACCTCCACTGAGTTTTCCCCAGCTGGTAACATCCTGAGACCAGGGCACTGACGGGACATGTACTGACTGTGTTTAGATGTTCCTGTCAACTGACACATTCACATGCGTGTGTGTGTGTGTCCATGTGCTCTATACAATTCTACCACGTGTCCACATGTGTTGGTTTGGGTATTCATCACCAAAGTCAATGAACGGCACAGTTTTATCATCACAAAGACCCTACGCTCATCTTCCTTTAGTTACTCCCATCCTTAAACTCCAATAACGACTAATATGCTCTTTGTCTTCATAATTTTGTCATTTCATAGTATTGTGTAAATAGAGCTATGCAGGCTGCAACATTTTGGAGTTGGCTTTTCCACTCATCGTCACTCACCTGGGGTTCATGTTGGTTGTTACATATATCAACACAGTTCACTTCTAGTACTGAATAGTTTACCATCTCGAGAACGGATGTCTTACGTCATCAGCAAAATCATGAAATTTTTCTGTTTTTCTGTACAGAAGTGCATCATGACTTTCCCAGCAGCCCAGCAGGACGATTTGTTTACCCTTCCACTGATGGAAAGACACTGTTGTGTCTAGTTTGTGTTACGGCACCTGGAGGTTCTGGGACATGAGTGTTTTTGCATGAGCATGTTTATTGCTCCTGGATGTACGCCAGAGTGATTGCAGGGCTGCATAATAATTGCACGTGAGTTTTATAAGGAACTACCTACCTGTTTTCCAGAATGACTAACATTTTACATTCCCACCAGCATATGTGAGTGGTCCAGTTTCTCCACATCATCACTGATTTTTTATTTAGCTATTCTGTTCTTAGTAATATCTTGTTAATTAGTAACAGGTTCTTAGTAATATCTTAGGTTCTTGGTAATATCTTAGGTTCTTGGTAATATCTTAGGTTCTTGGTAATATCTTAGATTCTTAGTAATATTTTGCTGTGCTTTTATAACAGTTATTTTTATTTAGTCTTATTATTATTATTTAATTTGAGAGACAGAGAGGGAGACAGAG
>NW_006159487.1:52760-62027 GCF_000334495.1 Tupaia belangeri chinensis | reverse complement strand
AGAGAGAAAGCAACCCACCTGGGCCGGGACTCAAACTGCAGTTGACCATGTGGGAGTCCAGCACCCTTAACCACACGCCACCTGCCGGCCCCTCTTGCTGTGTTTTGAATTGTTTGCTTAAATGATGTTGAGCCTCTTTCTTTGTGCTTACTCGCCACCTGCATGTCCTCTTTGGTGACATATTAGGTCGTTGGAAAGTCATGACACATTTTTGCATAGAAAAACACGTCATGATTTTTCCAACAACCCAATATGTGTTCATTTCTTTGATCATTTGCTAGCTGGAGTTTTTGACTGGTGAATTTCGAGAACGCCCTGTATACTCCAGTCTCTGCACGGCTACAGAGCTGCAGAGAGTTCCTCCTTGTAGCTTGTCCTTCTCTCCTCTTGACAGGGCCTTTGTCAGAGTAAAATTTTTTAATTTTGAAGAGGTGAAATTTACACATTTTTCTTGTTATAAAGTGTGCTTTTGACATCAGGTCTCTGAGGGCTTTGCCTTGCCCTAGATCTGGAAGATTCCCTCAAAACCCATATTCATTTAACCAAGTGGAGGCGTTTGACATTATTGGCTTTTGGTTTGACCTCCAAACTTGTCTCCCAAACTCAGGAGGAGACGTTCTAGAAACAGGGGCTAGGAGCTCAAAACCAGGCAGGTTTTCTCAGTGGCCTTTGCTAAGTGTTTTTTTGTTTGTTTGTTTGTTTGTTTAGAGAGAGTTTTGCTATAGGGTGCATGTGCTCACTTGCCGGAGAGCCAGAGAGAGACAGAAAGTGAGAAATCACCCCCAGGGTGGTTGGCCACACTGAAATTCCCTTCTCCTCCATTCTTCTCTCAGGATTTTGGGCACACATGCACATGTGCCTGGTGTGATTTTAAGTCACCAGGTCCAGGACTTGAACTGCAGTTGACTAAGTAGGAGTCCAGTGACATAGCCATGACACTACCTGCTGGTCCTTAGCTAAGTTTCTTCATCCGTGAACCTTAGAGCATCTGAGTCACAGAAGACTGCCCTCGGTGCGTGCCTGTAACTAGCACACAGTGAAGTCGGTCGCGGCCATTTGCTTTTCTAATTGTGACTCTGAGCCTGGTGACACTTGGAAAGGACTGGGTACTATGAAAAAAAAATTCTGTCCAGCAAAAGGAAGAGTACTGGGGCCAGCAGTGGGTGCTTCTCCCAGAGAAGCAGCAGGGATCTTGATGTGTGGCCAGCCCAGAACCATAGAAGAGGGTGACGGTTATTACGTGGGAGCTGCAGGTGCCCAAGGCTTGGGACCAACCCTTTACTGATGAGATGTGGAGAGTGTTGGAGAGGATCAAAGCGTACGAAATGCAAATAACCAAGCTGGATGCTATGACAACGGTGGTCACAGTCCCAGAATCCATCAGCTCATCGGCATAGGTGCTGCTGCAGGAGACCTGCAGGAGAGGGAAGATGTCACACATGTAGTGGTTGATGGTGTTGGAATCACAGAAGGATAATCTGACCATGTTCCCTGTGTGGGCCAGGGCACCTGCAAACCCATCACGTAGCAGCTACCCAGCAGCCGAGCGCAGGCCTGCGGGTACATGGTGGCCGTGTACAGCAGGGGCTTCCAGATGGCCACGTAGTGGTCGTAGGCCATGACTGTCAGCACGTGGCACTCGGAGTGGACAAAAAGGCAGAAAAGAAACAGCTGGGCCATGCATCCCGTGAAGGAGATGAAGTTCTTCTCTGACATGAAGCTCACGAGCATCTTTGGGGTGATGACTGGAGAGTGGCAGAGGTCTATGAAAGACATATTGAAGATGAAAAAGTACATGGGTTTGTGAAGGTGGGAATTCAGCAGATCAGGTTGATTAGGCTCAAATTTCCCACCACGATGACTGCAGAATTCAACAAGAAGAGGAAGAAGAGAAGTAAGTGGAGCTGAGGCTGGCCTGCAAACCTCGCCAGGATGAAGACAGTCACTGAGGAGCCATTCGGTGTGGCCATCTCATGCACAGTGTGCTCACCTTAGACGGCCTAGCGTCCTGAGAGTGCCATCTTGTCCGGCCAAGCTCCAACACTCTGGAACCAGAGCCAGGAAGACCAGAGCCCCCATGTTTCCCTTCCTCCTCTCATTGTCCTTTCCACGTTTCCAAATATTAGCTGTCACTCCTCACTTTCCAGGTGGTGGCCCGTCCAGGATGGAGTCTCAGTGTGGGCATCAAAAGTAATGCCCTTATTCAAGAGACTGGCCACAACCTCTTGACGAGATGCTCAGGTGGGTGGAGGTCAGAGAGCAAGAGAGCAGGGGAGCAGGGGTGGCGGGGTGGCGGGGCTACCGCTGAGTCTGACGCTGTGCCCTTGCTCAGCTGACCTCTTCCTCTGACCTCTCAGACTCTTACTGCCTGGTGTCCTGCACCCCCTCAGCCCCCTCGTCCAGTCCTACCATGAAGCCACGCTGAACTATTCAGTAAAGGCCGTGGCCTTCCCAGCCTCTCCTTTGCCGCAGCGGGGACTGAGCGTTAGGACACAGGAGATTCTGTCGCTAGTTCCCTCGTGCCTGGAGACCTCACGCTACCCGGGGGTAAGTGCCTTTTCTTGCCTCTGCCTGGAAGGAGACGGAAGTTCTGACACGGACGAGGCCATCTCTTGCCTGCGGGACTGCGATGCCAGCACCGAGAACACACTTCTCCATCAGATCTTCTGGCTGTCTACTGTCAGGGCCTGGAGTTGGGTCTGGACCTCGGGGTCTGTTCTGAGCAGCGAGCCCGCCCTTAGGGTTTTATGCAAGGAAGAAATTCCCACACTGTGTCTACATGCTCTGTTGGTAGTTAATACCGCTGCTTCTGGGACTCGGTCCTTCTTCCCACACCGTGTCTACACGCTCTGTCGGGTCGTTAATACTGCTCCTTCTGGGACTCGGGGTTCCTTCCTCAACATCAGTTCACATTAGGGATTTATAGACTCCTGTGCAGGAGTAACACCCATTGTGTCCCTAAGTTATTTTATTTTGATTTATTACTTTACCTGACAGGGTCTCCTCATATTGGACCCCTCCCTCAGCCCGGTAGTTTCTCAGGATCTTAAGTGTGTGCACATACCCAGCATGTTTTCAAGCCATCCCGGGGATCTGAACCTGCCACGACCCAGCCCTGCAGTTCTGAGCCTGTGTTCCTAAGTTATTGAGCTCATGCTCAATTCCCAAAGAGGGATGATCACAAACGGTCCTGCCACTTCGGAGAGGTGCTCACTTATCCCGCAGTTGACAGTATTGTTTCTGTATACAGGAGTGGTAAGGGGAGGGCTGTGGAGTCAGAACAACCAACCCAAACTCCTCTGCCCTCTGTGCGCGTGATGTTGGACGAGGTCCCTAGCCACCTGGAGCCCTTTGGCTTCATCCGTATGAATGTAGTAGTGTCTCCTGCTTCCAAAAGACGCTCTCCATGTCCCTGTCCTCCCCTGGTGCCCTAGTGGGTGCCCACCACACGGTCCTCCCCCCATGTCCCTGTCCTCCCCTGGTGCCCTAGTGGGTGCCCACCACACGGTCCTCCCCCCATGTCCCTGTCCTCCCCTGGTGCCCTAGTGGGTGCCCACCACACGGTCCTCCCCCCATGTCCCTGTCCTCCCCTGGTGCCCTAGTGGGTGCCCACCACACGGTCCTCCCCCCATGTCCCTGTCCTCCCCTGGTGCCCTAGTCGGTGCCCACCACACAGTCCTCCTCCCTGCACTCTCATCTGGTTTGTGTTAAAACCAGAATCTGAGCAATATTTAAATTCCTGCAGAGGCTGAGTAGCCTTGGGTCTGTGGACTGAACACACTCAGCAGTAAAGGAGCGAAGCGCTGCTGCACGAGGCAGCCTGCGTGGCCGGCACGAGCCGGTCTCCAAGGTTGACTCCAGGTCCCCGGGAATCTGCACTCACGTAAAATAAAAAGTGGAAGCAGTAGATGTCCCCTCATAAGCACAAGTTCACACGTAGAGAGGGAGGGAATCTAAAGTCCTACTTTCCTGAAATGCAGCTAGTTAACAGCAATTTTCCTACAGATTGGCATTTAATGCTAGAGACAAAAGTTCTGAGTCAGTAGGACCCCAGGTACTCAGTCTTTCTGAGATGAAGGACTGTTGCTATATCACTGTTCTTAATAAAAATATCCAAAGTCATTTCAAAGCACCTTTAACATTCTTTACGTCTACAGAATACAATCAAATAATAAAATAGTAACTTGTAGATATTAATAACATATAATAAAACATAAAGTATAAGCATAACAAGCATTTCTAACTGACGTGTAAATTCTGACTCCAGGTGGCGTACTGCCTAACTTATAATCGTCAGCCCTCCATGGCCTCCGGTGTCAGCGCCCCGAGGAAGAGAGTGGGCGCCTTTCTCCTGAGCCCTGGAGACTGTGGCGTCCCTGGTGGAGGCTGGCTCCTGCCCCCACGACTCAGCGTTAGACACAGACGCCTCAGTCCCTCCTTGGGGAGCTTGCCCTGGTGGGAAAGGCCCAGGGAGACCCACTCCTGCATGCCTCTCGGGTCCAAGAGGGTTATAAGCTGTAAGCAAAAGCCTCACACTGCATGACCGGTGGCCTGGTGCTCGCTCTCACGGCAGGTGAGCAGCCAGAGTCCGACTGACGGCTCAGCCGTATGTGCACAGTTCACGTGTCATAGGAATACAGTCTGGTAAAATTTAAAACAACGAATATAACCAGCATCCAAAAAAATCCGTTTCTCTTTCATGTCATCCTACCCGTACCTGGGAGGGACACTCGGTTTCTTCATCTTCTGTCCAGGACCGAGCAGACTGAGAGGGTGGGATGGGTACATCTCAGCTACCCAGGGTCTCCTCAGCACGTGTGGGTTCTTGTAGTGAGGCACTTGTGCACCCCGGACTATGAGGGGCTCCCTTCTGGGGAGCCAGTATCGTCAGGGTCTCTTCCCTGAAGGACTAGCTTTCTAACTCACCAGTCATCACAGAGAAGCAGAAGCATCTGCTGAAATACGGAAGCCTGGGTAGGGACTGAAAATGGAGGGCCAGAGTAACGAGACTGGGCTAACCTCCAAGCTCATCAGCAGGGAGAGTCGAACTCGGCTCCCACATCTGTCCTCTGGTAAGCACAGGAGCAGTTGTTTGTGACATTCATGGCAGGCAGATGTCAAGGAGAGGAATGTGGAAGACATTTAGACTCCAGAAAACGAAGGAGAATTTACCTGAAGACTGCCAGTTTGAACGAGTGACAGGTTGTAAGGAGAGAGCTGGGTTTACTAACGACTCCTGTCTCCTTAGGTTTTGAGGATGGGACTGCCAGCTAGAAATGACTCCTTCGTGACTGAGTTTATTCTTGCTGGATTAACAGGCCGCCCAGAGCTCCAGCAAACCCTCTTCTACCTGTTCCTGATCATCTACATCATCACCCTGGTGGGCAACCTTGGCTTGATTGTCCTCATCGGTCTAAATGCTCACCTCCACACCCCCATGTACTATTTCCTTTTCAACCTGTCCTTCATCGACCTCTGTTACTCCTCTGTTTTCACTCCAACAATGCTGATGACCTTTGTGTCAAGGAAGGGTGTCATCTCCTATGCTGGGTGCATGACGCAGCTGTTTTTCTTTCTCTTTTTTGTCATCTCTGAATGCTACGTGCTGACCTCAATGGCCTATGACCGTTATGTGGCCATCTGCAGCCCGTTACTGTATAAGGTCACTATGTCCCCTTGGGTCTGCGCTGTGCTGTCCTCCGCTTCATATGTGATGGGACTTGCTGGAGCCACTGTCCACACAGGGTGCATGCTGAGACTGACCTTCTGCCGTGCCAACACCATCAACCACTACCTGTGTGACATTCTGCCCCTTCTCCAGCTTTCTTGCACCAGCACTTTTGTCAACGAGGTAGTAGTTGTTGTTGTCGTCGGTGTTAATATCACGCTGCCCAGTCTCACCATTCTAATTTCTTACATTTTCATCCTCACTGCTATTCTCCATATACAATCCACACAAGGACGGTCAAAAGCCTTCAGGACGTGTAGCTCTCACATCATTGCCCTTTGTCTTTTCTTTGGGTCGGCAGCATTTATGTATCTTAAATATTCTTCCCCTGGCTCTATGGACCAGGGGAAAGTTTCTTCAGTTTTCTATACGAATGTAGTGCCTATGCTCAATCCCCTGATCTACAGTCTGAGGAATAAGGATGTCAAAGTTGCACTGAGGAGAGTCCTGGTTAAAATTCGGAGAGGAAACCTATTCTAACTAGAGACGGTAAAAATGTAAAGAAATTGAGGGACCTCAATTTTTAACATTTTTTATGAAAACATTTTGTTTATAACCACATGGCTTACAGATAGTGCTACAGGGGTGTGGACTTCCCTTACAGCCAGCCTCACCTCTTTTTGTCTCTGCGCCCCTGCCTGTCCACAGGTCTGTGAAATGGCTAGTCGCACGTCTGTGAAAGGAGCCTGTGCCAGCTCTGTCACCATTGTTTTATGCCCCATTGCCTCCTGGGCTACTCCTAATCTGGACAGATATGGTACATTTCGAGAATTATGAAAAGTTAAAGTTGTCCTTGCTTACATAAACACAAACATGCCGAATGCAATGGAAACGGTCTCTTTTTTTTTTTTTTTTTAATCATTATCGTTAGTGGGTTAGGCCGCAGATCTTGGTGCAGGATCATTATAAGCGTTTAGAGCTTGAGGTAGAGTCCGACCCACTTGGCCTCGTGGTGCCTTTTCTCTTCACCTTTCCCTTTACTGCTCCGGCATCTTGTTCCCTTTGAGAATGGCAAATCTGCCTCATGGGACACAAGATTCTGAGAACCTCTGTTGGCCCAGGGCATTCAATAATTAAATACCAACTTAATATGTGCACCTCCACCTTTAATTGTCAAAGACAACATTCACAGAGGATGATTAAAGTACCAATGCACACGCATCTTTGTACTGAAGCGGGGAGAGTGGTGACAGGGTACGCTTGAGTTCATTGCTAGCGAAAATGACATCGGATATTTTTGAAAAGAGCACGAGGGCATGTAGTTCTTATGGTAAGTAGTTTTGTGTTTGTTTGTTTGCTTGTTTATAGAAAAGTTTTGCCTATTTAGTAGAAATATTTTATTTAATGTTTTACTTATCCAGTGAGATTTATCATAAAAATAAGAGTACACCAGCAATAATAAGGTAGTTTTCTACAAATATTTTGCGAGCTTACTTAAATTTAATCTCACCAATTAGGCATACTTATTTATTTAGTTAAGATTCTATTTTTTTAGTTTTGATGCCATGCTTACATGTATTTGATGTATATCTGTGTGGGGTACAGTATGGTTTTTCAAAGCATGCATTTAGTGTCTAATAATCAAATTAAGAATATGTATGTCTTCATCGTCTTCAGCACTGAACATCACATAGCCTCCTCCTCATGTCTCCAGTAAAAATGCTCTCATAGACCCGTTGCCCACTCCCCTGCCGCCCTGGTATTTCCTTGACTCTGTTTATACAATTTCAAGTCCTTCTTTTCCACCATGGAGTGCAGACTTTTGGTATATGTCAAGTGGGGAGATAGTATTTGCTTTTCGTAGTCTGCTTTATTTCTCTTAGCATGGTATCTTCTAGGTTTGTCCACTCTATGTCAAATGGCAGGATTTTGTTGTTCTTTAGGGCTTGTATGTATGTACCATGTTTTCTCAATCCACTCATCGGTTTGGGGGCACTTAGCCTGATTCCATGACTGTGTTGCTATGAATAGTGTTGCAATAAATGTGGGCATGCAAGTGTCTCTTGGGGGGATTTCTTGGCCTTTGGGAACCCCACCTTATAGCGGGATTGCTGCCTCATATGGTAGTTATATTTTTATTTTTTCTTTCTATAAACCGTTGTGTTGAGAGCTGACTTTTTCCTTTTTTCTTTTAATTTCCCCCACCAGAGAATATGTGCACTAGAGAGAGACAGAGAGGCAGAGAGAGACAGCCCCAGTGAGGTGTGGTCACGCTGCAGTCCTGTTTCCTCCATTTCTCCGTTCTGTCAGGATTCAGGATGTGCATGCTCACAAGCCCCCAAGTGCCAGGGTTCAAACCACTGCTGGCCCTGTGGGACCCAGGGCCCAGTGCACAGGAGTTAGCCACTGTGCCACAGGCCAATCAGAGGCTGGAAGAATATCTGCTGAGCACTCATGACTGAGTACCCATGACTGAGCACCCATGACTGAACACAGTGAGAGTGAAGCTGAGTACCCATGACTGAGCACCCATGACTGAATACCCGTGATTGAGAACCCCCGACTGAGTACCCATGACAGAGCAATCATGACTGAATACTCATGAATGAGCACCCACGACTGAGTACCCATGACTAAGCATACCGAGAGTGAAGCTGAGTACCCATGACTGAGCACATACGACTAAGTACCCATGACTGGACACCCATGACTGACATGCATGACTGAGCACTCATGACTGAGTACCCATGACTGAGCAACCATGACTGAACACACTGAGAGTGAAGCTGAGTACCTATGACTGAGCATACCAAGAGTGAAGCTGAGAGGCCATAACTGAATACCCATGACTGAGTACCCACGACTGAGCACCTACGACTGAGCACCCATGACCGAGTACTCACGACCGAGTACCCACGAATGAGCACCCATGACTGAGTACCCATGACTGAATACCCATGACTGAGCACCCATGACTGAGCATACTGAGAGTGAAGCAGAGTACCCAGGACTGAGCTCCCATGACTGAGTACCCATGACTGAGAACCCCTGACTGAGTACCCATGACTGAGCACTCATGACTGAGCACCCATAACTAAACATACTGAGACAAGGTTTTCAAAAAACTGGGGAAGAAGTCAGAGAAAATATGTGGAATAATAGCAAAAGCAAAAAAGGAGTCATGGAAATGAAATTATTGGTAGTATACAATGGATTAGCTGTAAATAATGTTTTAAAATACTCTTAATACTGTCAAACAGGAGTGCTGCCATAATGAGGGCTGTGACTTTTACCCTAATTGAAGGGATGGGGTAGGGGCAGGAAGAGAAGGGCGTGTGTCCCCAGGGATGGTCGTGGGCATGAAAACATCCAAATCCTCATCTGCCATCTGCCACAGGAGTCCGAGTCAGAAGGTGGGTGGGGGTCGGGCTGAGCACCCCGGTGTGTGCGAAGGTGGGTGTGTGCCCGGCTGAGCACCCCGGTGTTTACAAAGGTGGGTGTGTGCCCGGCTGAGCACCCCAGTGTGTGAGAAGGTGGGTGTGTGCCCAGTTGAGCACCCCGGTGTGTACAAAGGTGGGTGTGGGCCCAGTTGAGCACCC
>NW_006159487.1:18773-52687 GCF_000334495.1 Tupaia belangeri chinensis | reverse complement strand
GTGCGCTCCTGAGCAGGACGGCGAGTGAGAAGGTGGGTGTGGGCCCAGCTGAGCACCCCGGTGTGTACAAAGGTGGGTGTGGGCCCAGTTGAGCACCCCGGTGTGTGCGAAGGTGGGTGTGGGGCCGGACTGAGCACCTTGGTGTGTGTACAAAAAGGTGTGGATAGAGAAGTTTGGTGTTCTACATGCACAAGACTTACGCCTTGAAATTTCTGCTTTCTTAGATATTTCTACAATTCAAATTTATTTGTAGTTATTTATCTTTATTACTTTTAAAAATTTTACATTTAATCACTGTACATCTTTACAGGATACAAAATTGTTTTCCCCAGTGTAAATACAGTGCATATCTGTTAAGGCAAAGATATTACCATATTTTGTTGATGTGATGTAAGAATCGCTACATAAATTCAAGGAGAAAAAAATACTGTAAAACCTGCTTATTTGTGAATTAAAAATTAATAGTTTTTAGTTGTCTTATAATGTACATAATTTCAGTTTTATGTCTTGTGAATACTAATTGCTGTGGACTTCCCTCTTATGACTGCTTTTGCAGTGTCCCATGGGTTATAAAAACTCATGTGCTCATTATCATTGGTCTTAATGAATCTTTTGATTTAATTCTTAATTTCTTCAGTGACCTTGGAGTCATTCTGGACGAGAATGGACCTTGGAAACAGTTCCTGTGTCTCTGAGTTTGTCCTTGTTGTGTAACTGAACATTCAGGCATGCAGCTCCCTGCCTTCCTCCTCTCCTAGGGCTCTACATCCTCACAGGGGCAGGAAGCCTGGGCTTGGCCACTCTAAGTGGACTGAGTTCTCATCTCCACTCTCCCATGTACGACTTCCTCTTTAATTTACCCCTCACTGATCTCTGCTACTCTCTGTCACTACCCCAAAGCTGCTGGTGAGCTGCTGGGGTGAGCACCATCTCCCACGGGTGGTGAGTCAGCTCTTCTCCTGCTGCTTTGTCAGCGCAGAGTGCTACGTGCTGACAGTCATGGCCTACGGCTGCTACGTGGCCATCTGAGAGCCCCTGGTGTACACGGCCGCCATGTCCCACGGGTCTTGCTCTGCTGGCTGTGAGTGTGTGCAGGGGCATTGGCTGGTGGCTGGGCCCACACGGGGTGCCTGCTGAGGCTGACGTTCTTTGGGGCCCGCACCATCAACCACTACATGTGTGACACCCTCCCCTCCTGGAGCTCTCCTGCACCCGCACACACATCAACCAGCTGGTGGTTTTTGTGGTGGTGGGCTTCGATGTCAGAGCACCCAGCCTCACCATCATCGTTTCTTACGCCTTCATCCTCTCCAGCATCCCCCGCATCCATTCCACTGAAGGAAGGTCCAAAGCCTTCAGCACCTGCAGCTCACATATTGTTGTGGTTTCCATTTTCTTTGGGTCTGAGCATTCTTGTACCTCCATCCTTCTCCTGTGCTGTCCATGGACCAGGGGAAGGTGTCTACGGTGTTCTAACCATCATGGTGCCCATGCTCAACCCTCTGTCTACAGCTTCCGGAACAAGGAGGTGAAGGTTGCCCTGAGAAAAGTCTTGAGTGTGAGAACATTCTCCTGAGCTCCACAGCATTATATTAATTATTAGAAAAGAATGCAGGTTTCCCTGGAAATGCCCTCCCCCAACTCCAGCCAAGTCTCCTTCACACAGAAGGAAGTGAGGTGTCACAGGAAGAGTGTTAGGTTTGGAATCTGAAAGCCTGGGCCGGAAGCTCTGAAAAATAAGGGTTCCCCATTCTTTCATGGGACGGGAGTAAGTGTGGGGCCTGTGGCTGTGGGGACGGCCCCGCTCTCCTCCCTTCCCTCTCTCCTTCGCTCTCTCCTTTCTCTCCCTGCGCTTTCCATTATATCTTAGAGGAAAATTTAAGCCCTCTTCAAATAGATTTACTAGCTCCTCATAGATTAAGACTGGCTATGGGCATAATCACTCTGTAGGGGCCTTTCGCAGAGTTCATGCCGAACTCCAGACTGTCCATTTCGTCACCGGTGTTCCCACGGACATCTGACTCAGCCTGGCAGCCACCCTAAAACACTGCAATCCGTCATCTACCTGGCCACTCGAACCCAAGTGGGCATTTCCCTGGGCTCCTCTCCTTTCACTCTGCACTACTCGCCCCTCCTCCCTGGTTCTCAGGCCTGTGGTTACAAAGAACCCGGAGCACCCCACCTTGACCTGTCTCTCCCAATTCCCAACGTGATGGCGGTGGCTCCTGTCCTCTGTGCAAGCAGACCCAGTGCCGGCCGGACTCTCCTGGGCTCTCCCAGATGCAGTCGCCTGCCCCGGACGCCTCTGCCCTCCTCAGCCTGGGGACCCTCCTGCACTTCCTCCTTCGCCTTGCTCAGCTGTCCATCCTTCACTTCCAGCTCCCCAGAACCTCCGGGAAGTCTTTCCCACTGGAAAGACAAGGTTAGACCTCAGGTATGTTCTTAGGGCATTCTGGGCACACCCTACATGGTTCTGACCTGTTACACTGAAATTCCTTCTCTCCCAGTGCCGCCTAGTCAGAGGGCAGGCTGTGCCTTGCTCACCGGGGTGACGGATAACCGTGCACTCAGACTGAGATTTTGTGGACTTCGTTACAAGAACACTCCAACATTTTCAATACTGTTAGTTTAGTACAGGGATATGTTTTACAGGAAAGACGTACCCAGTTTGACTTTTGAGACACAGTGAGACTTGCTGGAAGGTTGCTGGTAGAGCTGAAGGGAGTTCCTTGGTTTCCTCGGCTGACCTCAGGGCAGGGCAGCCCTGGGCAGCACTGTCTCCTCCTCTACCGCGCATGTGCCTTTCTGTCCTCAGAGCACTCACATTAACCCAAATGCCAGCCGGAGAGATCCAGCCTAACTCATCTGCAAGGGCCAGGCTCTTCAGGCCAGGAGCAGACTTTGGGAAGTGTCTGCACTTCCCTTCAAAGTGCTCCATCAGTGCTCCATCAGTGGTGCCTTCCCGACGGCCCCGGGGTCCTCGCCCGCCTGTCTCCTACGCACTGTATGCCACGCTCGGTGGCTTCGAGCACTCAGTCGGGGTTCAGTGAACATTAGTGGACAATGCATTTACTACTTACATCACCTATGTTATTATTATTATTATTATTATTTATATACTTATTATTATTATTTATTTATACCACCTGCATTTATGCAGCTTGCTATCGATTTACTCTTTGACTTGAAAAGGGGTGCATTTGGGGAGAGAGGAGTAATCAGAATTGTCACCACTTCTCCACCATGGAGTGGTTTCTATAATAATTTATTCTTATCAGGATTTTCTTTTCTACCCTCTCAAAGGACAGCGACGGAAAGCTTTACTGTTGTGTGTATTCGGCCATCTGTGAGCTAGAAGCAGAGGCGGGGAGGGAAGCGCCCTTGGACTCTCCTTTGCTAATTCTGTGAGTGCCAACAGTCAGTTAGCCTTTCTGGACTCCAGGACAGTGGGAAAGGCTGGAATGACCACCGAGTCTGTAGGTGTTGATTCTGGCTGAGCCAAAGCCTCAGGGGCACCGGCTGCAGGGCCATCAGCAGCCTGAGCGACTGGAGCCCAAAGAGCCGCGAGCGGAGAGGAGAGAACAGAGAGGAGAGCGAGAGCCAGGGCCCAGGGCCAGTGGGCCAGGACGAGGAGGGGGCCACGCTCCCTCCACAGAGCAATCGGGAGCTCCACCTGAGTCCTCTTCACGTGCCAATAGTACAACTCCGGGGGAACTTTTGGACATTTTTCATAAAGTAGTGCTTAGATTTGCTGTTATTTTACTGTTATGAAGGGGGTTCAACATTTTTGTGAAAAAAATTGAAACCCACACATAGTTTTTTTTTTTTTTTTTTGAGAAGTTTTTGCTATAGGGCACGTGCACTCGCCAGACAGACAGAGACATAGAGATATAAAGCGAGAAATCACCCCCCAGGGGGGATGGTCATGCTGCAATCCCTTCTCCTCCATTCTCCTCTTGGGATCTTGGGCATGCACACACACACACCTGGTGTGAGTTCTAAGCCACCGGATCCGGGATGTGAACTGTGGTCGACTATGTGGGAATCCAGCGACATAGCCATCACGCTAACTGCTGGTTCCCCATAGTTTTTGTTTTTATAATACACATTTTTATAAACTTTTTGAGGATCTTTTATATAAATGTATATGTTTGTGTGACATTGGTTGGCACTGAGTGTGACTGAATTATTGGTCAAATGGCAAACAGTGTTTATATCAAATCCATTTTGTTCACCTTAACACTTTACAACTTCAACCACAAGGTCGAATGGCCTCTCATTTTTCTCTCTCTCTCACACACACACACTCTCTCATACATGGCTTCCAGTATTTTTTCTAACAAGGTATTCATAGAAATTAAGTCTCTGAGACCAGCAGATAGCATAATGGTTATGTTGCTGGACTTCCATGTGGTAGACTGCAGTTCGAGTCCCATATCTGGCAGCTTGGAACTCACGCTGGGCACATGTGCATGCGTGCTGATATATTAGTTCTGAGCATTGAGGGGCAGCCCTGAGCTCCTTCTCACCCTGAGAGTATTCCACAATGAAGCCCCTTGAAGATGGGAGGGTTTATTTAACCTCCATAGCTTTCACCCTATCTTAACAGGCATTCCTTTTAGAGAGGAAAAAGAAAAGAGATGGAGGCAGAATTCACCGAAGAAGACAGTCGTTTCAAGATTAATTTTGCAGCAGGAGGCAGGACGTAGAGGAGACCTCACATTCACGCCACAGGGTATTAGGCTTAGCCGCTGTCTATGGTTTCACTGTGGCCCTCTGAGAGGAAATCCCTTCGGAAGTTGCGATGGAAAGTGAGTGTCCCAGCTCATCACGTGAGTTGCATCATCTGGAGATGAGCCCATAAATGTTTCCAAAGAAAACACTTTCTAATAAACCAATTAGGTGTTCATCTCCTTCAGGACATAAACACTTAGTTTGTGGAGTTCATTTTATTTTTTAATTGTGGAATTATGGCTCTCACTTTGTACACGAGGGGATTGGGAATAAGCACTGAGACTCGTTAGACTAACTGCACCCTCTGGGCGAATTCTAACCCAAAGGCAAGCACTAAAGGCTGGGAATTAGAGTACTCCTCTTCCCTGGCCATATCTCCATCCCATGGTTGAATCTTGTCATCGCTGGTATGTTTTATTGTCAAAAATGATCTTACCTAGAGGACCTGAACTAGAACCAAATGAAGCAAGGTTGCATGCTAGTTAGTGCTGTAATTCTATGACTATATATATATATATATATATTTGTGTGGTTTTTTTTGGAGAAGGTTTTGCTATAGGGCACTTGCGCTCGCCAGAAAGACAGAGAGAGACAGAGAGACAGAAAAGTGAGAAATCACCCCCCAGAGGGGATGGCCACGCGGCAATCCCTTCTCCTCCATTCTCCTCTTGGGATCCTGGGCACGCACGCACATGTGCCTGGCATGAATTTAAGCCACAGCGCCCAGGACTCGAACCACAGTCGACCACATGGGAGTCCAGAGACATAGCCATTACACCAACTGCTGGCCCCCAGAAATCTATGACTAGATATTTACCCTATATAAAAAAAATAATAATACTTTGACCAAAGAGATAGACATAATGGGTAAATAGATTGTCATTACATTTATAAAAGCAGACGCAGAGCAAGACATGGCGATGAAGCAGCATTCGGACACACGGTCTGCTGGGTGAGAGTGACGTCGCTCTGCCCTGCGTCACTGGCAGCACTTTCTTGGCAACGAAGGAAAGACACCCAGTCCTGGTCGTCCAGACTTACCAGCTAGTCAGTGCCTCTTAATCTCCTCAAAGCTCTGCTCCCCAAAATGTTTTTTAAAACTTTTTATTAAAAAAAATTATGTGGGAGTCCAGCGATGTAAGCACTACACCACCTGCTGATCCCTTCCACAAATGTTTTTAAATTCTTCTGCATGTTCCCAGAAGACAAGAAGATATGGTCGAATTTAAATTTTTTCAATTTTTATTATGAAGCAATAGACCTACTGACTGTCTTTCAGATTGCACATATTTTGGAGGTAACTCCCACCAACCTGACTATCAATAGTTAGAAATAATGTCTTGAGATACATATTTTACTTATCTTGTTTAATTTATAACAGTTACTATTTTTGGTTATTTCCCTTGTTAGGGGTTTATTTCCCTTTTTTATTTTTATTTTTTGAGAGGTTTTTCCTATAGGGTGCGTGCGCTCACCAGAAAGAGAGGTCACCCCCCACCCCGGGGGAACAGCCACTCCACAATCTCTTCTCCTCCATTCTCCTCCTCATGCACATGTGCCCAGGGTGAGTTTAAGCCACCGGGTCCAGGACCTGAACCACCGTCGGCTACGTGGGAGTCCAGCAACATAACCATTACGCCAACTGCTTTCCATTTGTTAAAAAGCAATGTCAAGTGCATAGAATCTAAGATGGATCTACAGCCATCCAGCTGAGAATGTTTGCCCATGAAGAGAAACTGCATTTGTGAGGCTGGGGCAGAAGAAGGCGGGGGAAGGGACTGTGCGGCTGGGCTGTTGTCTTCTCACCCCAAGTAGACAGGGCTCACATCTCTGCACTTCGTCCTTCTCTGGGAAGATGTCACTCACCCGATGTGTAATCCCAACAACCACCTCTTTTAGTAAAAGCTTCCCCTTTTGCTGGCCTGTCTACTCACCCTGACCACCACCACCACCATCGCCACAACCACCCACTTACAACATTTCGATAAGTTCCTCCGATGTGACAGATGTTTTGTGAGGCTCTCTGAACAAGGTACAATTCCTCCATTAGGGAACTTTCAGTCTAGAGGAGGAGACCTAAAGTGAACACAGGCAGGTTCACTACACTGGGGTGTGTTCTGCACAGGGGCAGAGCACATGGAAGGCAGATGAAAGAAGCCGCATCGGCCGTGGGGAGCAGTGGAGGCTTCCTGGGGAAGATGCTGTGTAAGCACAGACCTGAGTTGGGCAGGAGCTTGTCTACACAGGGAGCAGTGGTGACAGGTGGTCTGGCGGCAGGTGAGTGTTCTGTGCAGTTCCAAGTGCCTGTGGGTGGTGCAGAGTGTGAGCTGCGTCCTCACTCACTTTAATGATGCTCAATTCACCAACATTTTCTACCAACTAGTTTCTATTAGGGTTGTTCTTCTTTTATTTTTCTATAATTATTTATTTTAATTTCATTTATTCATGCATTTATTCTAATTTGACCAGATGCACACACACCCATAAACACATACACACACACACACACACACACACACACACGAGGTGGAATGTGAGAAAGAAAGGCAGCAGATCCAGGACTTGAACTGTGGTCAGCCATGTGACATATGAGAGTGTCCAGTGCCTTAACCACCATTCCACCTCCTGGTCCCCTGTTCTATTTTTTTTTTTTTATAGGGCGCATGCGCTCACCAGTCAGACAGAGAGAGAGAGAGACAGAGAGACAGAAAGCGAGAAATCACCCCCTGGGGGGATGGCCACGCTACAGTCCCTTCTCCTCTGTTCTCCTCTCGGGATCTTGGGCACGCACGCACACACGCCCTGCGTGAGTTTTAAGCCACCGAGTCCAGGATGCGAACCGCGGTCGACTATGTGGGAGTCCAGCGACAAAACCATTACGCCAACTGCTGGTCCCCCCTGTTCTATTTTTCAAATGATGATGCTGTTCTACTTTTCAGGATCCAGAGGTGAGGTCGTGTTGTCCTCCCCTGCCATGCTTTCCAATGCTTTCCAGTCACCTTACGCCCTCTTGTGTCACCTCAGCTCGTCACGGCAGTGCCTCCTGCTATACCCCTGACTCCAAAACGTCCTGTGTCACCTCACCTCATCACAGCAGTGCCTCCTGCTGGACCCCTGACCCCAAAATGTCCTTTGTCACCTTTCCTTTATCATCTTCCCACAAATGTGCTCTTTTTTCTATATAGGGTGTATACACTCACCAGAGAGACAGAGAGATAGAAAGCGAGAAATCTTCCCCAGGGGGAATGACCATGCTGCAATCCTTTCTCCTCTGTTCCCCTCAAACTGCTAGGTCTGGGATTCGAATGCAGTTGGCCATGTGGGAATCCAGCGACCTAACCATTACACCATCTGCTGGTCTCCAAACATGTCGTAATGACACCATTCTGCTATTCAGTAGCCTTTTGTGACCCTTCACAGTGTTGAGACCCCGTTCTAAAAAGAGAGTGAACACTCAAATCGTTTAAGAGTGTTCTGACAATTAAAAAAATATTTACTTAATTTTATTTATTCATATGTTTATTTTATTTTAATTTGACCAGAAAGAGACATGGGGCAGGGGGCGGGTGTGGGACGAGGGAGTAAGAAAGCCAGCTACCATGTGCAGGGCTCTGGGACGAGGGAGTAAGAAAGCCAGCTACCATGTGCAGGGCTCTGGGACGAGGGAGTAAGAAAGCCAGCTACCATGTGCAGGGCTCTGGGACGAGGGAGTAAGAAAGCCAGCTACCATGTGCAGGGCTCTGGGACGAGGGAGTAAGAAAGCCAGCTACCATGTGCAGGGCTCTGGGACGAGGGAGTAAGAAAGCCAGCTACCATGTGCAGGGCTCTGGGACGAGGGAGTAAGAAAGCCAGCTACCATGTGCAGGGCTCTGGGACGAGGGAGTAAGAAAGCCAGCTACCATGTGCAGGGCTCTGGGACGAGGGAGTAAGAAAGCCAGCTACCATGTGCAGGGCTCTGGGACGAGGGAGTAAGAAAGCCAGCTACCATGTGCAGGGCTCTGGGACGAGGGAGTAAGAAAGCCAGCTACCATGTGCAGGGCTCTGGGACGAGGGAGTAAGAAAGCCAGCTACCATGTGCAGGGCTCTGGGACGAGGGAGTAAGAAAGCCAGCTACCATGTGCAGGGCTCTGGGACGAGGGAGTAAGAAAGCCAGCTACCATGTGCAGGGCTCTGGGACGAGGGAGTAAGAAAGCCAGCTACCATGTGCAGGGCTCTGGGACGAGGGAGTAAGAAAGCCAGCTACCATGTGCAGGGCTCTGGGACGAGGGAGTAAGAAAGCCAGCTACCATGTGCAGGGCTCTGGGACGAGGGAGTAAGAAAGCCAGCTACCATGTGCAGGGCTCTGGGACGAGGGAGTAAGAAAGCCAGCTACCATGTGCAGGGCTCTGGGACGAGGGAGTAAGAAAGCCAGCTACCATGTGCAGGACTCTGGGACGAGGGAGTAAGAAAGCAAGCTACCATGTGCAGGGCTCAAACCGCGGTCAGGCCGGGTGGGCCAAACCCAAAAAACTGCAGCTCCTTAACCACCACCTCACCTGCTGATCCCTGCTCTGACAATTCTATGAACTGGTTTTCAGTTTACCCTCCAAGTAATTCTTGGCCTCAGTTAAAACAGGATGGTTGTTTCTCCCCAGCATGTGTGCTTCTTGGTGTCTGTACCTTTCTCTTCCCACCTGGGTTCTAGTAATGCTTTTCTTCTGACAATTCCACTGGTCAAATCACCAACTTTAAGATTTCTCTTCAGGGGACCAGCAGTTGCATAACATCTGTGTCGCTGGACTCCCATGTAGCTGACTGCGGTTCATGTCCCGGACCTGGTGGCTTAAACTCACGCCGGGCGCATGTGCATGCGTGCCCAAGATTCCAAGAGGAGAACGGAGGAGAAGGGATTGCAGCATGGCCATCCCCCCTGGGGGGTGATTTCTCGCATTCTGTCTCTCTGTGTCTCTGTGTCTCTCTCTGTCTGTCTGGTGAGCGCACATGCCCTATAGCAAAAGAAAAAACAAAAAACCAAAAAACAAAACACCTCTCCCCCAAAAAAGACTTCTCTTCAGGCTAGCAGGTGGCTTAGCAGTTAAAGTGCTCCACATGGCCAACCACGGTCCAAGTCCTGGATCTGGCAGCATGGAAACCACAGCAGACCCCCATGCAATGTCCCAGGTGGAGAACAGAGGAAAGGACTGTGGCATGGCCATCCCTCGGGGGCTGATTTCTCACTTTCCCTCTCGCTCTCTCTCTGCCTCTCTAGCGAGTGCCCTATGGCAAAAATCTTTTTAAAAATTGCTAAAAAATAAAAATAAGTTTTCCCTGCTAAGTTTCCACACGTGCACTCACCAGACAGACAGAGAGAGACATAGAGACCGAAAGTGAGAAATCACCCCCCAGAGGGGATGGTCACGCCGCAATCCCTTCTCCTCCATTCTCCTCTCGGGATCTTGGGCACGCACGCACACGCTCCCGGCGTGAGTTCTAAGCCACCGGGTCCAGGATGCAAACCGCGGTCGACTACATGGGAATCCAGAGACATAGCCATTATGCTAACTGCTGGTTCCCTCTGCCGCCTTCTCAGTGCAGGGCCTGGCAACGCCTTCTCAGAGCCTTGAACCCAATGACCACATGGAGAAGAGCACAGATGTTCCTCCAAAACTCAAAATAGAGCTACCACGTGACCCAGAAGTACCACTTCTGAGAACATCCAAACACTTCTTATTTACGATCTCAGAGGGTGCTTATGTTCGTGTTCATGCAGCACTGTCACAGCAGCCGAGCGGGGGCAGCACAGATGCCTGCCCACGGAGGGCCGGCCTGCTACCCGGGACACGGACGGGGAGACACTGTGCTCAGGGAGACAGGCCAGCCACAGGACGGATGCTGTCTCGTTTCTTGCATTTAAGGCATCTAAAACAGACAGGGAGCAGACAAAATGGTGGCCACCCAGGGGTCGGGGAGGAGCACAGGCGGGTGGTCGATGGGTGTGAAGTTACAACTCCCCAGGACCAGTGTGTTCCAGATCTCCACTTGTGGCTAACAGCTCTGTGTAAGTGCACTTTCACATGGTAGAGGGTAAATCCCACGATAAGTGCTCTTACAGAAACAAAAACAAAAGCCCAAACCCAGAGAGATGCAAGGGAACCTTGGTGGTGACGGTGGCGATGGGCCCACGAGTGTCAGCCTGTGTCCAGACTCGCCGGGCTGAGACATAACACTTGGCCAGGTTTTTGTGTTCCAGCTATACTTCAGTAAAGCTAGAAAAATACAGGACTCGGATAAAGGTTACAGCGTATTACTTTGCTAGTAGACAATAGTAAGACACAGTCCTTCCATACAGGAAGGTTGTGGTGCCCTCCCATTGTACAGGCTGGCGAAGAGCTGCCACGTCCAGTGTGGCAGATGTAGGACGTCGTGCTCACGACGGAAGAACCGCTGCGTGACAGCTGAGTGGAGACGCTCAGGGACTGGCACACATCACAGTGCACGAGCCTAGTCTAAGAAAGGTACCATGCGTCTGTATTTTCAATTACACACGTTAAAGTGTTAGTTTCCTGGACATACTGCACTAAATAAGTTACATTGTTAAATTCAATTTCATCTGTTTCTTCTTACTTTAAAATGCATCTATTGGGAAACTGCCCACGTGGCTTACATCTGTGAGTGACAGTAAATTTATATTGGATAGTGCTGTTCCAGGGAGCACCAGATGGGAGAAAGTGAGGCTCACATGCGTTCCCCCGGCATCATAATTTATGACCACTAGGGAAACATCTATGGCCTCTTTCTAATAAGAACACTTAGAAACTTTGAATATATTTAACAAATTTTAATCAATCACTGTATAACATTACAGCATACAAAGTGAATGTTCGAGAAAATGGAGCTCTCCCACACTGTTGGTGGGAATGTGAGTCGGTCCAGCCACTGTGGAGAGTGATATGGAGATTCCTCAGAGACCTACAACCAGAACTACCATCTGACTCAGCAATTCCACTTAAAAGAGTTTTAGGAAGCCTATCAGAGTGAGTGGCCGAGGAGGAAGTGTTACTACACCTTGGTTTTGGAGGGCTTAGTGAGAGTCACGAATGGGCAGCACTTGGAAGGTTGGGGAAGTGGGGCCGTAAGATGCATGGCATAGGACTCCTCCTGCTAGACCCCGGGGACCATTTCTACCCCGAAGACTCATGGAGGAGAGAGAATAAGGACGAGCTGGGCTCTCAGGGAAAAGAGCTGTGAATACACAGGTCTAATATCTCGGAAGGACCCTGTCACCCTCCTCCACCCTCATGGACGTGGAACCGCAGGGCCTGTGAGCACATCTGCCTTTTACTGAAGACCGCTCTTAGTATGAAATGTCCTCTGTGTGCAGAACTGGCAGGGCGGCATGGACAGTATACAGGGAAAACACGTCCCTGGAGTAAGGCAGGCCCCTTGGGCTTTCCTGGGTGAGGGGATCTGAACTCTGTGGTCTTCGAGCTTTTCAACTCGGCTGTGTGCAGTTCCCACACTGAAATGCTATCTAGCCATCTCTGAAACACCTTGGTGGCGAGAAAACCAGTGAGAAAAAAGCACAAAGACAAGTAGGGGTGACACGAGGGCAGCAGCTCAGGAAGGGTCCGTTGAGGTGACTTTTACTCCATTGACCTCAGGCAGGCTCTGAGGCCTGGATGGCCGCCATGTGGGTGAGGCAGGTCAGGTCCTGGTCTTCCCAGACAAAGGGACAGCGGCCGGAGAGAAGGACTCGTTACTTAGTGCCACCCACCCCCAGTCTAACACGTTAAAAAAATTACACTGAACCCCAGGTTAATTATTTTGCGAGCCCTACCCCACCTCTCATTCTGCTCCTAAGCCCTGGCCTGTCCCTGCACGCAGCTCCAGGCCTGTCCTTCTTGCCCCAGCCTTCCCTCCTTACTTTCCCCCCATCCCTCTCCACCCGATTGTTTCTTTCATACATGAGAGAGGAGAAGGAGAGGGTCTCACGGTGTGACCCTCTGCACCAGGTGCCACTTCGCTCCAATCGCAAGTGCACGCTCCCACGGCCAGAGCCCAACACGGGCCTCCCATGTGAACGCACGCTTAAACTTAAAAGCTGAAAGCTCAGTATTTTTATATCATAAAACATACGTGTAGCCAAAACATCAACTGTTAAAAGTATTATTTCCAAATTATGCCCTTTGCATTTTCTTCACCTTTGTGTCCTAAAACTACCAGCCTCTGCGAGGGCCCCACCCTCCGTCTTTCTCTTTCAAGGAGCCTGGAAAAGCCCTGACTGCACTTTCTCAGTCCAGGGGGGCCGCACACCTCGGAGTGGAGCGGGCACCCTGGGAGTCTGGAGAACGCCACTTCGTGGGCTGTAAGTGACTCAGAAAAGCCCATTTTTCCGCTATTTGGTTCTTGGACTCCTTCAGAAGAATGACAGATGGAAACCACTCCTTGGTGACAGACTTTATCCCCAGGGTTAGACTGGTCAGAGCTCCAGCTACCCCCTTCTTCCTCTTCTTGGGGATCTATCTGGTTACTGTGCTAGCCAATCTGAGCTTGATTACATTTACTTCTGAATTCGCACCTCTACACAGCCAGGTATTATTTAGTCTTCTGTAGATATCTGTTAGTCTGTCTTCACACCCAAAATGCTAATGAGCTTTGCTAGAGAAAAACACCATCTCCTACACAGGGTGCCTGACCCAGCTCTGCGTTTCCTGCCTCTTCCTCCAGCCGAATGCTACGCGCTGACAGCCTGCATGCGATCACTAGGGCGCCCTTTTCAAGCTGCTGTTGGAGCTCCGTGTTATCTCCTTCCGGTCTGCACTGTGGGGTCCCTTGCCCAGTCTCTGGATGGGGTGTGGGGTCCCTCGCCCAGCATCTGGATGGTGAGACCAGCGTTCTGTGGCCTGGCCTCACACGTGCACCCTGCACCTGCTGCCCTGCGACGGCGAGAGGCGCTTATAGGAAACAGAATAGAGATTACAGAATACCACACATTTGATTCCTTATGCAAATACATCGGTATTTCATCACTCTCACTTGCTAAATAAAGCACACACAACTCAAAATGCTAAAAAATGGTTAGTCTTTGACCAAATCTTCTAAAGAGTGAAGGAGTGAAAACCCGAAATTGTTACTAAGCTATGTATGGTCTTAGTCTTTATCAAAGTTGTCAAGGTGATCATGGCTAGTATCAATTTAAGCCTTTACAGAATACTATTTAGACTCAATACTGATATATTAAATGAAAGTATCAGAGAATGTGATATTTATGGCATAAGGCTATAAAGAAGCTTCACTAAAGAATTATTTTTTATTTAATTTTATTCATTGTCATTTTTTTTGAAGTTGACGAGAGAGAGAGGGAGAGAGAGAGAGAAGGAAAATGAGAATGCAAGCTGCCAGGTCCAGGACTCGAACCATGGTCAGCCATGTGGGAGTCCAGCCACCTTAACCACCATGCCACCTGCAAGCCCCTGTTCAAGTTTTAATAGTAGAACAGAAGTCAAATTGTTCCTAAATGATACACAAAACTATTCTTACTAATAATACAATTTTTTCCTATGGGATTATATTCAAGCTTGTTGCTTTATATGAACCCACTGAAATGAAAACCTAAGTATGCTAAACTTATAAATGATTCTGTACATTTATCTATTAAAACATCTTAGTAATCACATTGTATATGAAGACCATACACGAAGTCATCATTGATCAAAGGGTTAAATGATTTAAAAAATGTTATGTGTAAGTTAAAGGGTTGGGTTGAGGTTATTGGCCTATAGACACAGAATAGGTTAACAGAAATATTTTTTCTCTCTCTCTTATAAGGTTTTACATTTTTATCGAAATAGAATTTGAGGGCAGGGGTATTGAATGTGGCAGTGTTCAACAAATACACATTTCATCAAAATAAAAAGATTCTTAAAGAATACAATGATGGTATATAATTTTATCATTTTAAAACTAATTTTCATATTAACTCTCACAGAAAAATACTGTAATGCTCTAAACAGAAACTCTAAGATAGATGAATGACCAGCCAGTTTCACTGAAATGTAGTAATCGAAACATCGGACTGCCCGTGTACCGAGCCTTTCCAAGCACATCCAGTCTTCACTCTCTGAGCGGAGGAGTTTTTGTTTCTTCATAGTCCGCTGTCTTTTAACATGACACTTCTTTGGTTGTTGAATTTATAATGTAATAGTATTTTAGACCAGTTTCCCTCTCCATATTATTTCACACCAGATCTCAAATGCTTGTCCTCTTCCCAAAGCCATGCCTGTCTTTCTGTATCGATGTTTTTCAGGAGCTGCTGACTGGCTCTTTGAAGGATATATCTTTTTGCTTTCAGTGGGTCTTCTGATTTATTTCTCCTTTTTTCCCTCTCTGGAGTTCCGTCATTCTTATTAAGGCATTGTTGCTGGCTTCCAAATTTCAGCTTATACCAGACATACGTGTGAAACCTCGAGAAGCACACAACCCCCTGGAGATTCAGTTACCACAGGCTGGGTTCGACGACCACCTGCCCGTATCTGTTAGCTCCCGTTTCCAAGCAGCATCATTCTGCCACGTTTATCTGGAGAAGCTGTTCTTGCTCTTTTACTTTCCACAACACTCGTTGCTGCCTTCATCAGAAAGGTCGATGATTTTTCATTTAGTACAGAATTCACATGAGTCTTTATTTTCTCCATCATGTGGCTGTCACTGAAGTGTTTAAAAAAGGAATGAAATGTTTCTTTCTGAGGGATTATCTTCATCAATTTCCTTTATAAAGTTGTGTCAGAATTTGGCTCACCAAATATTATTTCAAAGACTTCTGCTTCCTTAAAATTGCCATTTTCCATACAAACAGCGATAGCCTGAATTTTCATTAAATTTTATATATCTTCATGAGGTTTGTCATATTCCTTTTCAATTGAATCCCAAATCATCAGGGCAGCTTCTAAGGGTTTATTTAATTCATCACTTTCCAATAGTACATTTAGGGTTTCTTCTGCTGCAATTCTTGTCAAAAACTCTCACACATACACACACACACACACACACACACACACACACACACTTCTCAATTGATAAGCTGTTAGATTGGAGAGTCCATGAAGAGCCTGGACACTGTCACAGGTCCCATGGAAGCCCTCACGGTGGCCATCACAGGGCTACAGTGTAGTTTTAATACACATGTACAATGTGTAATGATCAAATTAAGGTAATTAGCATATTCGCTGTCTTAGACATTTACCATTTCTTTGTGGCGAGAACATTAAAATGCTTTCTTTTTTAAAAATAAATATTTATTAAAATTTACTTCTTCTTCTTCTTATTTTAAAATCTGACCAGAGAGAGACACACATGGGGAGAGAGAGGGGGAAAGTGAGAAAGCAAGCTCCCAGGTCTGGGACTCAAACCATGGTAGACCAGGTGAGAGTCTGGTGCCACAACCACCATGCTACCTGCTGACCCAGAAATGCTTTTCTTCTAGCTACTTATTTAAGGGATTTTTCAACTCTTCCTTCTTCATTTCGCCCTAGCTTTTACAAGAGTAACCATGTAAATGCCGCATTAAGGGGAAAGAGGAATTATTATTCTGTCCTTTGCTATGTGGAATGACATCTGTCTCTTGGACAAATAGATAGATACAGCTACATATGAATAGATAGGTACATATATAGATACGAATTCAAACAGACTGTTTGAATAACATCACAAAGTATCTTCTACACAGCACAGTGACACATCTATGAGAGGTTAGCAGAACAGCAGATGCCAAGTGTATTTTCCATGTCAGTAGAATTCACGTGACACAGACATGGTTCAAGATTAGTTCACAAAAGTATAGACTGAACATAGATTCTTTTTGTGTGATTGTCTTCTGCCACTCCTTACAGGTTTCATTAACAGCCAGAAAATCTGTACCTACTGCTAGCCTTTAGGCCCTGCAAAGAAAGGCAGCAAAGGTGTGCAGGACCGAGGCATGCTCAGGACTGCCCTCATGAGTTGCCCTAAGCCAGCTCCGGTAGCTTCAGTGTGTGTTCTCACTAACAGTCTGAGCACCACTGTTCTCTCTGCTATAACACTGGGGGAGCTGGTCTTTACAAACTGTGAGCCCTTGCAGAACACAGGCCTCATCTTTCCATCTTTTGTGTTCCTGGTGTTTAAGGTTGTTTTCATTTTGAAGTCATTCAATATTTGATGTTCTGAATATTGTAGCCCAAAGCATGCTGTGTTATTTTTTCCAGAAATTAAGAGTAAGGTTAATATACAGGTGGACGGTATATAACTATAAAACAATCCCTTTATTTCCATCTCCCTACCCTTAGGCTTCCTTTTTTGGTATATTTCAAAACATAAAGGTTGGATTTTTTTTTCAAAATGTAATATGATAAAGTTGTGTAAATTGCTTAATATACATGGTTTATATATAGAGATTTTTGCTATAGGGTGCATACACTCACCAGAGAGACAGAAAATAAGAAATCACTCCCTAGGGGGATTGCTACTCTATAATCCCTTCTCCTCCATTCTCCTCTTGGGAATTTGGGCATGCATGCACATGCATGTGACGTGCATTTTCAGCCACCATGTCTGGGACTCAAACTATAGTTGACCACATGGGAGCGACATAAGCATTTCACCATCTGCTGGTCCCTGCAATTTTAAGAAATAATGTCCTTTTCTTTCTTTCTTCTTTACCTTTAATTACTGTGTATCATTACAGCATACCAAATGGATTTTCCCATCATGAGTACTCTGCATATTGCAGACATTACCATACATATTATCATCGCAGATAATTTTTTCATTTTTGTGTCCCTAAAATGTTATTTATTTATTTATTTTTATTTTTAAAAAGCACTGTTTTTATTTATACAGAGTCCTAACCAATTCAGCAGCAGGAGGAGTGGAAGTGACTCCCTTACAAGCTGGGGCCTCCATGTGCTGGCCTGTCATTACCAAAACACAGGCAAGTGGCATTGTGAATTTGGTAAACTCATGACAGTGTTTAGTCTCTGCTAGAGCAACAAGGTGAGCGTCGTTCTCTGCTTCTGTAAGAATCCTGAATTTAGGGTTTTCAACTGTAACTACTCCAACTTCTATTTCTGAAGGTTTGAATTCAATTGACAGACCAGTAGAGAGGCATGTAACTGCAGTTCCCAATGTCCGTTCAAATGTCCAATCAAATTTCTTCTTTGCTTCTTTTTCAAGGAAGCTGGTTGACTCAGTTTGTTTAACTCCTGCTGCAGTGGATTTAAACCCACAGTAGTAACTTGCAGGATCACACTTGTACACCTGAGGACTTGTTCTTCATCTGTACCAATTAAAATCCTACGACAACCAAGAGGCCTCATTTCAGCATTCTGTGTGTAGATCTGAGAAATATCAGCAATTCTTTTACACAGCATGTCCACAGGAATCTCATAGCCATACTTGTATTTCCAACAAGCTGCTTCAGAGCGTACCCTCTGAACCTGGGGTCGGCTGTCAGCTGTCATTCTTGTCATCACACAGCCAATGTTTTGTTTTCAGTTATCTCGAATAAGTGAGTCACTGTGCTAGAATCCAGTCATTCATCAGAACTTTTTTCTGTGTGACAATTACTGCACAGTCTTTCCCTCTCACAGCTACTGGTGTAAGGCCAGCCTGGTTAATAGCCTTGAAAGCATATTCTACTTGGTAGAGCCGGCCCTCTGGTGAAAAAATGGTAATGTGGTGGTCAGAGCCAGCGCTGGAGCCACAGCACGTTTCGGTGCATCCACTATCTCCAAATACTATCTCTGAGTCCCGTAGCCCCCGCACCAGGCGTACACGCCCCTCTTGGAAGTTGCCTGTGTCCCTAAAATGTTGCTTCTTCCTTTTTGCTGTTGATTCCCTCCCCCATTCCCCAGCCTCCTCCCACACTGTCTCCAGTATCCATTGCTCTTCATGCCTTTATACCTTCCCATTTTTCAGTTTCTGCTATAGAGTGCCGACATTTCGTATATATTGGGGGGGGGGGACCTACAATGCCTTTATTTAAATGCTTATAAAATTCCTACAGTGTCTCTCCTTGCATCTGCTTGTTTTTCCCTCTAGAGTTTTTTCCCTTAGGGTACATGTGCTTGCCAGAGAGAGAGAGAGACAAAGACAGTGAGAGAGAAAGTGAAAAATCACCCCCTGGGGGAGACAGCCACACCACAACCCCTTCTTCTCCATCCTCCTCCTGGGATCTTGGGCATGCACACACACACGTCTGGTATGAGTTTCAAGCCACTGGGTCTGGGTCTCAAACCACAGTTGGCCATGTGGGAGTCCAGCAATGTAATCACCATGCCATCTGTTGGCTCTAGCATCTACTCTTAATATATTTTTTTGTTTTAAATTTTCAGAAAGTCAGCATATGTCACGAGTATGTATTTTGTTTTGTATATTTAGAGCATAGTTTATTACAAATAATTTTAGAGTAGCTTCGGTTGCTTGTCTTAAGGCACAAGTAGACTATATTATGACAGTTTTTGTCACTTCCAGTGATAAGCAGCTGGCTCCACTGAGCTTTGGCAGCATATGTGTTAGGCTGAAGGCCTGGGCAGCTTGAATGTGGGGGTTGGATGCCACGCCACAGTTGGCTAATGCAATCCAGATCTAGTCTGTCAACAGATCTGTGCTGCGCCTGGAACTAACCCAGATGTAGCACACGCGCTCTACCCTGCACACACATTCTACTCTGTACACACGCTCTACTCTGCACACACATTCTACTCTGCACACACGCTCTACTCTGCACACAGGGCTCTACTCTGCACACGGGGCTCTACTCTGCACACGGGGCTCTACTCTGTACACAGAGCTCTACTCTGCACACGGGGCTCTACTCTGCACACGGGTTTCTACTCTGCACATGGGTCTCTACTCTGCACACAGAACTCTACTCTGCACACAGGGCTCTACTCTGCACACGGGGCTCCACTCTGCACACAGGATTCTACTCTGCACATGGCACCAGACCTTACGTGACACAGAAGTCTGCACTCCCTCTAAACCTTTACCATGCATGGACTCTCCTACCTCTGAGACACTCCCCCTCTCTATACCCTTATAAAAATTGCTAAATCCCTCCATAGGGTGCGACTTCTCTTCCCCCCCTACCTCCATCGGACCAGCAAACCTCTCCTGGGAGCATTCCCAGTAAAGGCTCTACATTTCTAATTTCTCATGTGGTCAGCCCATTCTTTACAATATGAATATTTTCTTTTTAATAAAAAATGGATTTTCAAATATCACTCTATGGTGAGCATATTGATTTTCTCATTCCCAAGAGAAATTGTATAGAGAAATAGAGCAAGGAACTTTGCTGAGAGTAAATGAAAACGTGTAAAGAAATAAAGAGTGTTAGAATAGTGTTAGATGTTCTATTAACACTGGTAGAAATTTGTAGATCTCTCTGTAAGGTAAAGGTTAGCTGCTTGCTTTAAAACATATATGTCATTGGGTACAAGAGAATTATTTTGAAAACCCATCCCAGAAATCCCAACACTTATAAATTCATCATCCGGGATATTGATTATTTATTTATTTATTTTTAAGAATTTTTTTTTTACATTATTTTAATACATTCAGTCACATTATTTAGCTTACAAGGTGATCATTCCAATATGTGAACATTTCTCCCCAGTTGAGTTGATCAAAATATAACAACACTACCTCCCTGTCTCAACAATGCTGTCTCCGTATCCCTCCTCCAAATGTTTTTCCCCAGGCCCCACTCCTCCACACACACCACATCTGGCATTCGCATCCATCTCTTGTGTTTGTACATCCTATAGCCCGTCCATCTCAGTTATAGAGTGCTGACATTTGGTATATATTAAGTGGGGACATACAGTGTTTCTCCTTCATAGCCTGTCTTGCTTCATTCAGCAGTAAATCTTCCAAATAATTATTTTATTTAACTTTATTTATTTTAATTTGACCAGTGAGGGACAGAGAGAGGTGGGGGAGGAGGGTGGGAGAAAGTGAGAAAGCAGATTGCCAGGTCTTGGTCTAGAACCTCTATTGGCCACGTGAGAGTCCAGAGCCCTTAACCACCACACCATCTGCCAGTCCCTATTTTATTTATTTTTAGTCATCTAAATCTCATATTTGCTCAAAAGCAAATAAAAAATATGCCATGTAGAGATGCATAGTTACATGAAGTTGGCAGAATAAGATAACGTGGAAGCCCTATAAGTGGGGGCCAGCGCAAGCGTGTGTGAGGGCTGTCACGATGAGTACCATATTAATAAGACTCTACAGATCTTAGCAGTTTCTCCTGGTATTGTTGACAGAAAATAACCAACTCTAAAAAAATTAATAATTAATGAGATTTATTTCCAAGCAGAATATGAGTGACCAAGGCCCAGACAGGAGACAAAACATACCTTTCTCTGGGTGATCAGGTACAGGGGTTCCTTTTATCTGATTTTGAGAGTGAGATCAGAAAAGAATGTACACCAGTACTATGTCAAGGGCAGGATGTGGAAGAATCCTGTTTCTAATGGGCCAAAATGGTCTGTCAACATCCGAGGGTGTGATTCCCTCTAGGCCCTCCGAAAAGAATTTTGAATAAAAAAAAGAAAAGAAAAGAAAAGCCTGCCAGACTTCTGTCCACAGTTCCCCCCCTACCTCCATCGGACCAGCAAACCTCTCCTGGGAGCATTCCCAGTAAAGGCTCTACATTTCTAATTTCTCATGTGGTCAGCCCATTCTTTACAATATGAATATTTTCTTTTTAATAAAAAATGGATTTTCAAATATCACTCTATGGTGAGCATATTGATTTTCTCATTCCCAAGAGAAATTGTATAGAGAAATAGAGCAAGGAACTTTGCTGAGAGTAAATGAAAACGTGTAAAGAAATAAAGAGTGTTAGAATAGTGTTAGATGTTCTATTAACACTGGTAGAAATTTGTAGATCTCTCTGTAAGGTAAAGGTTAGCTGCTTGCTTTAAAACATATATGTCATTGGGTACAAGAGAATTATTTTGAAAACCCATCCCAGAAATCCCAACACTTATAAATTCATCATCCGGGATATTGATTATTTATTTATTTATTTTTAAGAATTTTTTTTTTACATTATTTTAATACATTCAGTCACATTATTTAGCTTACAAGGTGATCATTCCAATATGTGAACATTTCTCCCCAGTTGAGTTGATCAAAATATAACAACACTACCTCCCTGTCTCAACAATGCTGTCTCCGTATCCCTCCTCCAAATGTTTTTCCCCAGGCCCCACTCCTCCACACACACCACATCTGGCATTCGCATCCATCTCTTGTGTTTGTACATCCTATAGCCCGTCCATCTCAGTTATAGAGTGCTGACATTCGGTATATATTAAGTGGGGACATACAGTGTTTCTCCTTCATAGCCTGTCTTGCTTCATTCAGCAGTAAATCTTCCAAATAATTATTTTATTTAACTTTATTTATTTTAATTTGACCAGTGAGGGACAGAGAGAGGTGGGGGAGGAGGGTGGGAGAAAGTGAGAAAGCAGATTGCCAGGTCTTGGTCTAGAACCTCTATTGGCCACGTGAGAGTCCAGAGCCCTTAACCACCACACCATCTGCCAGTCCCTATTTTATTTATTTTTAGTCATCTAAATCTCATATTTGCTCAAAAGCAAATAAAAAATATGCCATGTAGAGATGCATAGTTACATGAAGTTGGCAGAATAAGATAACGTGGAAGCCCTATAAGTGGCGGCCAGCGCAAGCGTGTGTGAGGGATGTCACGATGAGTACCATATTAATAAGACTCTACAGATCTTAGCAGTTTCTCCTGGTATTGTTGACAGAAAATAACCAACTCTAAAAAAATTAATAATTAATGAGATTTATTTCCAAGCAGAATATGAGTGACCAAGGCCCAGACAGGAGACAAAACATACCTTTCTCTGGGTGATCAGGTACAGGGGTTCCTTTTATCTGATTTTGAGAGTGAGATCAGAAAAGAATGTACACCAGTACTATGTCAAGGGCAGGATGTGGAAGAATCCTGTTTCTAATGGGCCAAAATGGTCTGTCAACATCCGAGGGTGTGATTCCCTCTAGGCCCTCCGGAAGGAATTTTGAATAAAAAAAAGAAAAGAAAAGAAAAGCCTGCCAGACTTCTGTCCACAGTTGTAACCTCCTTGCCCCTGAACACCTTCCTCCAAATAGTCCCAATGTCTCTTACCTTTGTGTCTCTGCCTGTGTCTTCCCTGTCTTTGAAATTATCTTGTTTCTTTTTTGGGGTAAGAACCTTGGGTGCTGGAAAAGAACATGCAAAAATCTCTCATTGAGATTTTTTATTTTTCCCTGAGGCTGCAGAGACTTTCTTTAGGAAAAAACGATCTATTATGAATGGGAATCCACTATATACAACTAATAGGAGGACCAAGACCTCAACGATCTCTGCTGGAGAAATCCTAAGCACAAAAGGCTGCCACAGAGTATGAAGGGAACAAGCCCTAGTTTATCAAAAACTGGTTTAAAAAGTGGCCTGAGCCAGCACCACAACCTAGTGGTTAAAGGAGCTGGATCCTACATGGCTGACCACAGTTTGAACCCCAGCTCCAGTGACCTGAAAACTACACCAGGCATTTGTACATGCATGCCCCCAATCCCAGCAGGATGGAGAAACAGAGGGAGCCGCGGCAGGACCATGCTCATCATGTGCTCTCTCTCTCTCTCTCTTTCACTAATGAACACATGCAACCTCCAGCAAATAAATAAAAAGAGGTCTTCATAAATCTATAGTAATTAATAAAGAAGTCAAACTAGTAGTTTGAAATCTGTCCTCCCTAGATAATGACTGAGATGTAAATTTACATGTAAATTCTAACTGAACTGCTAAAACAGATTAATTTATGTGCAGACTGTTAAGAGACAAAGGTGTAAGCTCTCCCAAATTGTTAAAAGCCATTGTATGCCAACATAATAAGGAGAATATGAGAAAAGAGTAATATTAGGGCAATTTCATGTATTTAGGAAGGCCAGCAATTTATTCCCATGTTTGTGCTACAGAGATATTTAATTATGCAGGGTTATGTTACAAGGTAGAAGGTTGAGATTTAGCAGGTAGCCTAGACTAAAATATGGAAATCATTCTTTATAGGAAGACATATTTTAATTATATTATTACAGAAATGACTGTATTTGAGACTCTATGTCTCCTTACTAATTTGTGTGACAGAAACAGATAGGCTATTAAGGAGGAAGAATTCAAGCAGAGCCTTCCCAGACAGGAAATCTTAGTGGGGGTGTCTGAGAGAGCTAGTGTAGAAATTCATGCAGAAACTTTGAGCAGGGCTTGGCAGAGTACTTAGCAAATTTTAGTGTCACAGAAGAGACAAGACACTTCATTTGTAGTCTGTGCTGACAGCCCCTGGGGTGATGCAATCTTTTGGAGTTTGTGGTGTTCCTGTTTTCCACTGTGTATTGCGCTTGAAGTCAGATCTTTAGAGACCCCCTAAGGCCATGGGAATTAGGTGTGTATTTCTAAGCCCCATCTCAATACCTGGTAAATGTAAGTGTCAAGAGGTGGGTGGGCATCAGTCTCTCAGCAGGCTGTTTAAGTCCTGTGTGGTGTTTGGATTGTTTCTATTTCAATGTTCTAGTTAATAATTAAGTTTGTAAGAAATTAGGTTAACAATATAAGTTATATTAACTTTGATGTGTATCAGGCTTTTAAATTTTAAAGTCAATAGTGACAAATTTAATTCTCTAAACAATGTCTACGAGCCCGGTCTTACAGATAAGACCGTTAAGTCGTTGGTGGTAGGATTTGTCACACAAATAACAAGCGACAAAAAAACCAAGTGGTCCAGACATATCACTCGCCGCTGCAGGCATTTATTTTTTGGTATGGTATTTACCTATTTTTTAAATGACTGCAGACTGCTCTGCACACTGTCTGGAAAAATGTAAACTGAAATTTATATGTATTTATTTGCTTATTTTGTATTCGTATGTCCCCTGGATGACTTAATGTTCTTGATCTGAGGTCCGTTGTGTGCATTTCAGTTTTGATGTTTCTGTCAGAACTTCTAATGAGCCAAACAAGTCTTGCAGAGTCAAGCACTCAGTGTTCTGAGCTCCTGAACTCTGTTACCCTGGCTTACCTGGAAGATCTTTCTGTGCAGATGGCTTCTGCTAGTTAAAATTGTTTACTCAAAGGCCCAGTTGGCAACTGTGGTACTAAATTGTCAAACTTAAGTTGATATTGGGCTCTTAAATATCATTGTCAAAGGAACATGTATTAATAATTCAGTGTGTGACATTGATTTGAGTTGAGCATTTGCATGGTTTGGTTAATTTTAAATATTTCACATACTCTGATTTTTGAAACTTCTTTCTGTTCTAAATCTATTTGTTTTGAGTCTGTTACTGTATTTTTCTTGTCCTTTGTATTTTTATCTGTTTTTTAAGCTTCTATCAGAAATGTAAGTAAGAATCACTTGGTAACTTGCCACACAATGCACATCTCATAGCTTTAAATCTGTAATCAGCAATAAAGGAAGCCCCAAACTGAAAAATGAAAATGAGAATATTTTAGATGTGGAAAGGCCAGCGTGCTCGGACTTGCTGGTGGCACTTCATGGCCTCATCCTCAGGGCGTCTCCAGTGCTCCTCTGAGCCGTCCCCTCCAGTGAACGTCACGGTGAAGCAGGAGCTGAGCCATCACCGTCCCCAGTTTAACTCCTTACAGCTAGACCATAATGTGCTGCTGTTCGGGGACTCTCACGTGCACCTGAATCCTGACCATTCTTTCAAAGTGATTATAGGAATCTCTGAATCTCTTTGCTCCATGAATTACAACTTTTGAAATTTTTTGCCTTTCCACTTGAAAAACAGATACTGCTTTTCTCTCAATTATCTCAAGCAGTGCATAGGTTCATGCCCCTGGGTAAGGGTCCCTATAGCTTTGGCAGGCTTTGAGTAAACCAGATAGCAAGCTCAAAAACTATTTTATAAATGTGAAAAGTAAAAAAAAATAAACAAGAAGACTCCCATCTCCAGATAGGCAAGGTCTGACTGCCTATGCATCGTGTCCTTCCATCCGCTGGGCTCTGGAAAGCAGGGGTGCTGCCTTGGCCCACTTGCAGGTGAGCCGTCCCAGGCTCAGCATCAGCCGGAAGGTGTCTGCATCACCGAGAGATGCAATTTGGTCTGACCTCCGACAATCTTTAGTGGCAATGATTTCTAAATTACTTGGTATTATGAAAGGAAACTTAGTGAGCTCTGTGTGAACCTCCTCAAAAACAGCAGTACACAGAAAGTGGGTCTCCACTGAAAATGTCACACCTCTGTCCCTGCTGACTTCAGTAGTGTTTGACTTCTGCACGAGAGACAAGCATGCCAGTCATCAGTCTGCCTCATGTAGTTCATCAAACAAATCCGGGCAGCTGTCTGAAGATGGTCCACTTTCATGGCCACTATCATCACCTTATTATTTTTAGGCCTAGTTTCTCCCATGAGAGTTGGGAAGAGAGAGAAAGTCATCCTAAACAGAGTCTTCACGATGTGGCCCAGCCCCGGTCTTGGCCAGTCAGGGTTGCAGGGTCTTCACGACGTGGTCCAGCTCCGGTTCAGGATCATGAAGGATGGTTTTTACGCAAAGTAAAAACAAACCGTATTACTCTGCATATGGACTTTTACCTTCACTGGTATTTTTTCTCATTTTGGTAAAACAGAATATAAAACCAAACCAAGTTCCAGATATTGCATTTTGCTCTCTTGAGGACCATAAATCAAAAGGACACATTATGGTATTCAAACAGCCCAATGAAAAATGATCAACCTTGATTTGTTAGCTAATATATATCATGCTTCACTTGAAAGCAAGAAACTCTGAATTCTCCTCTTGAACTTTTTGGGAAACTAAATCAATGAATGGGAAGTGCTCCAGGTCTTCCCCAACATCTTTGAGGAAGAGGAAGTTTGGCCTCCAATGATGGACAGCAGGAAAGGACCACAGTGGGACTCTGACTCACTGACAGTTCTGGTATTACACCTGAAGTCAGCTTGCTCTGTTCATTCTGGGACAGAAAAGGTCTAAACTACAGTCTAACAACAGCATTTTCCACCACATTTTCTTTTAAATGTTCTTCTTGTTTTAGAGAGATTTTTGCTATAGGGTGTGCACTCATCGGAGAGACAGAAAGTGAAAACTCACCCACCAAGGGGAATGGCCACGTTGCAATCCCCTCTCCTCCATTCTCCTCTCAGGATCTTAGGGACACATGTACATGTGCCTGGCATGAGGTTCAAGTTGCCAGGTCCGGGACTCGAACTGCAGTCAACTATGTGGTTGAACAAAAGTGAGAGAATGAGGAGCTGCATTGATTAGAGCAGTTTCCACACACTTTGTGCTCATGGTCTTTGTGCTCAGTGGTATCATTAAAAAGCCAAACTAGGTCTGGAAAGTTTGTGCTTTCTCTCAAAAGGAGGTAGTTAGGAGCTTAATCCTGAGAACAAAACACAAGGGTTCTGATTTTAATAGGAACATTCAACAGGATTGAGTGAAACCAAGTCCATGGATTACATTAGAAGTCCTTATCCCTAGCCTTTTAGCAGGTTCCTGGAAAGGACTGTGACATGGGACAGAGGCAGCCTTCAGGGATGCAAATGACCAACGTAGGGCACATTGGAAATCAGAGAACACATCCGATGTCTCTCTTTTCTTTATTTCTCCCTACAGATAATATCTGGTAAGAAATGGCTACTTCAAACTCCTCTTCAGGGGATGAGTTTATTCTTGAAGGGTTAACAAAACGCCCAGAGCTTCAGCTGCCACTCTTCCTGCTGTTCCTCGGAGTGTATGTGGTCACTGTGGTGGGGAACATTGGCATGATCCTCTTAATTGCTGTCAGTCCTCACCTCCACTCCCCCATGTACTATTTCCTCAGTCACTTGTCCTTCATTGATCTCTGCTACTCCTCGGTCATTACTCCTAAGATGCTGGTGAACTTTGTGTCAGAGAAGAATGTCATCTCCTTCCTGGAGTGCATGGTCCAGCTCTACTTCTTCCTGGTGTTTGTAATCGCAGAAGGCTACCTTCTGACGGCCATGGCATATGACCGCTATGTTGCCATCTGTAGTCCACTGCTTTACCACAGCGTCATGTCCCAGAGGGTCTGCTCTGTCATGATGGCTGTGGTGTACTCACTGGGTCTGTTTGGGGCCACAGTCCACACTGCCCGCATGTCAGTTCTGTCCTTCTGTGGGTCTCACTCTGTCAGCCATTACTTCTGTGATATCCTCCCCTTGTTGACCCTCTCTTGCTCCAGCACCCACATCAACGAGACGCTGCTGTTTGTTATTGGAGGAGTTAATACCTTGGCACCCACACTGACCGTCCTCATCTCTTATGCTCTCATCCTCGCTAACATCCTCCGCATTAGCTCCACTGAGGGACGATCAAAAGCCTTTGGCACTTGTAGCTCCCATCTCACTGCTGTGGGCATATTTTTTGGGTCTATAACATTCATGTACTTCAAGCCCCCTTCTAGCAATACTATGGAACAAGAGAAGGTGTCCTCCGTGTTCTACACCACAGTGATCCCCATGCTGAATCCCCTCATCTACAGCCTGAGGAACAAGGATGTGAAGAAGGCACTGAAGGCAGTGGTGGGAGGACGCAATCATCTTGATTAAGCAAATTCTCATAGGGAGCAGTAAATAAAGAATGAGATGAAATGTCTTGAGATCTAATTTTCTTTCTGTCTTCTAGATAGAAAGTCATCATTGTTTATGAGAGATATGTTTAATACTTGAGAATGATGGCGATATTGTTGGATGTCATTAAATAATATTATTTTCTACTTTTGGATATGTATTAGAGAAATAGGAGTTGACAGAAAAGGTAAGATAAATGAACGTTTAAAAATATATATTAAACATATCAATTTTGACAATGCTGTGAACTACGAAGTGAGTTTAGGGTTGTATTTGAGGAGGGATGATGTTAACAGGAAAGTCAAAATTTCTGGAGGGTGGGAAAAGCTATCTAAATTTTTGAGAGGAGGGATTAATTTTCAATCCCAAAGTCTTTTTTTTTTTTTTTTTTGAGAGGTTTTTGCTATAGGGCGCGTGCTCTCGCCAGAAAGGCAGAGAGAGACAGAGAGCTAGAAAGCGAGAAATCCCTTCTCCTCCATTCTCCTCTCAGGATCTTGGGCACGCACGCACACCTGCCCAGCGTGAGTTTAAGCCACCAGGTCCAGGACTTGAACCGCGATCAGCTATATGGGAGTTCAGCGACATAGCCATTACGCTAACTGCTGGTCCCAATCCCAAAGTCTTTATATTGAGATATAAGGATATTGAGATGGACTGTGATGGGTATATTGTTCATGATGAAGATCATGGTGCGTGTGTATGAGAGAGAGAGCTCACACCAGGCAGTTGAGGCTGCTGATCAGATGCATAGGTTACCAACACCTTATGCACTCCCAGTAAGATCTCTAGTCCCACTGAGGCCCCACATGGCCTCTCTTTGGACAGTTTGACCTAGGCTATGGCTTTCCAGCATGCTGTCTAGAGGAGCTTCACTCCAGCTTGGGGAGCTGAACTTGTGTTTCATCTCATCCGATAGCAATCCTGGATGATGTCAGTGGTGTTCTTTTCTCTGGAATTCTATGTCTCTTTCCTACCCTCTATACGAATCCCAGTTGTGAACACCTTGGATTTCCCCATACCCACCACTTCCCTTTTAGGAACCCAGTCATCTCAAGTAAACCCAGTCTTACAGTGGTTTCGGGTGCTGGGATGCCATCACAGCACCAGTGTGTTACCCCAGTCCTGCTGCCCCTACACACAGCACACCTCCAGAGAGCTAGACGAGGGGTAGCTAGCTGTACGACTTAGCATTTCTGGGTTTTGTCAATGGTTTGACAAAGCAAACTTTAATCGAATTTGCAGATGATGTGAAATTATAAGAACAGCTAATTTAATGCATGACAGAATCAAGATTTACAGAAACTTCTAGAGGCTGGAGTGAGGGCCACATTTAATGAGATTAAGATATATGTGGTAATATAAAATTCTATACTTCTACACAAATTAAGAGAGTGGGAAAGACACTGGTTAATTTTTTTTTTTTTAATGACAATAGGGTCAACAGAAGTAAACAGCACAGTGACCTAAAAAGTTAAGGTTACCTTGTCTGCATTAGCTACATTTTAGTATTTAGAATGAGAAATAATCCAGTCATGAGACCAGCAGTTGGCATAATGGCTGTCACTGGACTCCCATGTAGTCGACCACAGTTCGAGTCCCAGACCCAGCTGCTTAAACTCACACCGGGCGCGTGTGCGTGCGTCCCCAAGATCCCGAGAGGAGAACGGAGGAGAAGGGGTTGCAGTGTGGCCATTCCCCCGGGGGGTGATTTCTCACTTTCTCTCTCTCTGTCTGTCTGGCGAGCTCACGCGCCTTATAGCAAAAACCTCTCCAAAACAAAAAACAAAACAAAACAAAACAAAAACAAGAATCCAGTCATCACTCACACTGTACTAATCAGACTATTCCAGCTCTAATGTAATTTATTTAGTGGACATCAACCATTTCTCCAGGGGCTGTCAGCACTTTAAAGTACACTCCAAGGCAGGTGCCCATGATAAAGGGACTGAAATCATGCACAACTTGGTTTGCTTATTTTCTAGATCATTCATTTAACACACACTTACTGAATGCCCAGTAAGGGCTTGACGGCACTCCTCACGCTCCTCCCAGGGGTGCCCGCCATGGACAAGACTCCTCACGCTCCTCCCAGGGGTGCCCCCCATGGACAGGACTCCTCATGCTCCTCCCAGAGGTACCCCCCGTGGACAGGACTCCTCACGCTCCTCACACGGGTGCCCCCCATGGACAGGACTCTTCACGCTCCTCCCAGGGGTGCCCCCCATGGACAGGACTCCTCACGCTCCTCACACTGGTGCCCCCCGTGGACAGGACTCCTCATGTTCCTCACATTGGTGCCCCCCATGGACAGGACTCCTCACGGTCCTCATACTTTTGCCTACATGGATGGGACTCTTCCGGTGAGGACCCACCAGAGACTGGACTCCTTGTCACATGGAGAAAGAGTCAAACAAAAGCACAGCTCTCACCTTCATCTGATTCAGGTCTTAGTCTCAAATAGAGGCTATAAACAGGAGATCAATGTATTACATGTCTTCACATTGTAAAATGTTTTAGAAAAAATAAAGCAAGATAAAAGATATCATGCAGGGGCATGTGCGTGTTGCCCAAAATCTCAGGAGGAAAATGGCCATCCCCTAGGGGGTGATTTCTCACTTTCCCTCTTACTATCTTTTTCTTTCTCTCTAGCAACTGCATACATGGCAAAAATCTAAAAAAGATAAAAGATATCTATAGCAGATATTGGCAAATGATTACCTGATACACGGAAGGGCTGGGGGGTAGCTATTAAAGTTGTAGTAGTTTTTGCCACTGAGCACAAACTAGGCTGAATGAGAGGGAGTTACACAGAAGTCACTTATACTCAGTTAAGGGACTGGTCTAAAAATCAGAGTTGTCCACAAAATAATTAACCATCTTAGGGATTTGGGAGCTATTCAGCCATAGAAACTTAAATACAGGCGAGACAACCCTGTCTGGGGCATTCTCAGGTCAGTACTGTCTGAAGACAGGGTCAATGAGCAAAAGGCTTCCTGACCTGCCTTTGTTCCAACACATTCTGGTTTTCCCTGTCTTCTTTGTCTTCCTTCCCACTGTAGACCATGCCTCCCCTTCTTTCCTTTCATCTCTGTTCTTTTATTTTTATTTCTCTTCTCTTCTTTTATACAAGCTCCTGTAGGTCACTTTGCCTTCGTAGTCTGGTGGTCAATTTTGCTCTTAAATGAGATTTTGTTGAATGTCACTGGGACTGAGATTTTAGTTGTGTACACCAGGCATCTTTACTTAAAATCGCTGAGCCCATGACTGCACCTCGAGGTACACATGTGTCTTGGTGCTTCGCTGCCATAAGCCTGTGTTGCGCGTGACCTGTTTACATGAGGTGAGCTAACCAGATTATTGCCAGTCCTCTCCGCTTAGACCCTCGTTTCTCAGATCAGTGTTGATGACCAGCATCTCCTCAGGACAAACCGTAACCAACCCCACACGCGGGCGTGGTCAGACCTCATGAGCCACACATGCTGAGGCTTAGTATGCTATGAATTAAGAATTTCTGCTTTGGGAAAAGAGAACCCTAGAGTGTAATTAAGAGGTATTTTTTCATGAGAAACTGAGTTGAGTATCCTCTGAGTCATTTCAATCTGACATGTTCTTCCTGGTTTCTTTCACCTTGTAAATAATCGTCAAAACCCTGCACTCAGGCACCCTCAGGATCATCTTGAAGCTGTAGGAGTGAACTAAATGCTTCGTATTCAAAAGTCAAGACTTGCTGTGACTTCAAAGAGGAAGGACATTTAATCTTTGATAGAGACATGCATTTACCTCCCCCTAATTCACTCAGTGTCTGAAAAGATCAAATCTCAACCCCGTTATAAACTTTCCAGGGCCTTCTTTGCCTTCCCCAGTCCCTCCAACTTCGTCTTCCTACCCCTTCCATGTTCCACTTCAAGATGGGTAGATATTCCAGGAGTGGCCAAACTCTACAATGATAACATTTCCGAACATTTTATCTCCTGAGAAATATATAGTACAATATTGCCTTCCATTTTTTTTTTTTGAGAGGTTTCTGCTATAGAGTGCGTGTGCTCGCCAGAAAGACAGAGACAGAAAGTGAGAAATCGCCCCCCAGGGGGATTGTCACACTGAAATCCCTTCTCCTTCATCCTCCTCTTGGGATCTTGGGTATGCACACACACGTGCCTGGCATGAGTTTAAGCCACTGGGTCCAGGACTCGAACCATGGTGCCTCCTCTTTCTGTGCCTTCCTGGGCACCTTTCCTACTGAGGTAAAAAGGGAGACAGTTGTGCTCCAAGCTGCTGATGGCTGGGAGGAGGGGTAGGACAGGAATGAGAGTGGAGCTTGATCAGCCTGGACTTCTGGGCTTCTGGAGCAGCAGTGAGGCTCAATGACAACTCCAGGGAAGCTGACTCTTCAACCCCTGTCCTCATCCTCCCACTGGCCCAGGAGACTGAGAGCTGCGCCCAGAGCTCCAGTCAGTGGCCATGGCCTGTGAAGAGCCCTGCTTCTCCCTCACCCTCTGGCAGAGTGGGCTTGGAGAGGCAGCTGTGGTCCAGAAGAGCAGTGGGCTGCCCCGACAGCAGCACAGACTGAATAGCTCAGGACAACAGAGGCTTTTCTTCACTCTGAAGTCCAGAGGTCTGGGATCAAGTGACAGTAGAGCCACACTCCATCTGATGTGCTAGGAAGGGTTCATTCTGGGCCTTACTCCAGTCTCTTGTGGCTTCTCATCCATGACAGCAGAGCTCTGATCTTTACAGGACACTTTTCTGTGTGTGTTTCTGTGTCCAGCTCTCCACTTTGTGAAAGGCCCACTCACAGTGGAACAAGACAGGCCCTAATGAGCTCACCTTAACTTGGTCATGCGCAAAGACCCTATTTCCATGTATGGTTATTGTCACAGGTACTGGGAATCCTGGGGGTTAGGGTTCTGACATACTGATTTCAAGGACACAGTTCAATCCATGACAGTGCCCCTTTCATTTCTCCCTTCCCACTGACCTCGCCTTTGCCCTTGATGCCACCTCCCCCAGCCCATCCCTGCTGGTGATCTCCCCCACCCCACTTACCCCACCTTTGACTGATCCCAACTCCCTGTTGGCCCAGGCTCCATGGCCCCTCCCAGGATCCTCCATTCCCCTCCTGGGTGCTCCAGGCATACTGACTGCTGGGCTTGGTGCTGGACTGGGATCCCAGTGAGTGCTGAGACAAGGCTGTTCAGAGATTGGGTGAGTGAAGTTTAGAAGGTAGGATAAAATGAACTGAGGGGCCTGGGGGCTGATCTACATGGAAGGGTACCAGGTTTATATCTAGAGACCAGCCAGAGTATGGTACTCATGTGTGCCCATGATCTAGGGCTGACTGACTGAGACTTAAGGTGAGTGTGACATGGAGATCTCCATTTGGGGTGCCTGTCTTTCTGTGTGTCTCTGTCACTCATAGGAAAATCAAATAAACTTAAAAGAAATGGGCCCTGAGTCACAGGGGCATCTCTCCTGGGGTGCCCTGTTTCCTGAGCAGGAGGAAGTACTGGCAGTCCCAGACGCCC
>NW_006159487.1:16722-17852 GCF_000334495.1 Tupaia belangeri chinensis | reverse complement strand
GAATCCGGAGAAGGGAGGTGGGGGAGAGAGGCTTGCCCTGTGGTCATTCCCCCAGGGGTTGATTTGTCCTCGTCCGTTTTTCTCTCTGTCTCTGGCCATTCTCCCAGGGAGTGAGTTCTCACTTTCCCTCTTTGTCTCTTTCTCATGCACTCTAGAGAAAGATGAAGAACCAGAGCAGAACTTTTAGATATTTACCCTGGACTAGGTGTCAGTGGGTGGGTGGCAGGTGGAGTCAGGGCCGGGGTGGGCGGTAGTGGGCGTGGTTCCCGCCAGAGCCCGCCCACCAGGATCTGGGGCTGGGCTGTGCCTTGCACCTGGGGCCCTCCTCCAGCTGCAGCATGACTTGGGGAGAGCAGAGGGCAGGAGCGGCAGGTAGGGAGCCCAGCTCTGCGTGGTGGGCTTGGTTCAAGTGAGTACAGCACGCCCCCCAGTGAGTGCAGTGGGCCCATTGGGGATTGCGGGGCCCAGGAGGAGCTAGGCATTTCCACAGAAGGGGCGTCCCTGGGAGAAGGCGGATGTCCTGTGTTTCTGCAGACCCAGAGCGTCCTGGGGACGGTCGTGCTGGGGCAGAAAGGGGGACGCCCCTGGGCCGCTCGCCGCGGGCCTGCGTTTTCCCCGTTTTTCTGTGTTAAAGGGTTGACGCTTTTGAAACTGGAAAACTAGGTGGAGCCAAACCTGCATACTGCGGGTGCGTGCCTGTATTATTCTGTCCAGACCAGACTGCTTTCCGCATGTACCAGTGACCCTAAGGGAAGTGCGGGTCCTCTGCTCTGTTGAGAATGGAGCAGATGCAGAGTGTCTCCAAGTTCGGGACCCAGATCTGTGTGCTCTGACACAGCCTTAGAGGGGACTCAGTAAGACCAGTACCATTTTAAAAAACATCGGGATTTGTTAAAGGTCACCCAACAGCAGGGAACCTGTGAGGCTGGGTCTTTTGCCTTGGGGGAGTTCAAGCTGTCCCATTGTTTGTTGATTGGTCTGCTAGCAGTTCACTTTACAGTCTATTCTTTAATTTGAGTTTTTCCAGAAAGTATTTCCTCAATGTTTTTAGTTGCTTGCAATAGCTTTATCTTATTTAACTTAACTCTTCCTCTAATTGTCCACAGAATCTTTCATTCTAGTTACTTCTA
>NW_006159487.1:15316-15796 GCF_000334495.1 Tupaia belangeri chinensis | reverse complement strand
ATAAAGGACGGAGCGAGTAAGAGAGAAAGTAAGAAAGCAAGCTGCCAGGTTCGAGACTAGAACCGTGGTCAGCCATGTGGATGTCCAGCTCCCTTAAGCACTATGCCACCTGCCTGCCCCTAGCAGTTTTCCCTCTTAATCCCAAGATTCCTTCTGGATTTCCTTATTAATTTATTTAACTGTAACACTTGTTCCATCCAGTTTTTTCATGTCAATTTTCTCCAGGCTTTTTAAAAATTTATTTACTGTACATCAATACAGTGTGTAAAATGAGAATTTCCATCCAGAACACATTGTATATGGACTCAACCAAGGATATGACCATACACGTTATCATCAACAAATCATTTTTTATTTCTTGTTTCTTATACATTTTGCTTCCCCCCCTCCCCTTGATTCCCTACCTCTCATCCTCTACCAATTCTACCTTCTCCTCCCACACTGTCTCTGGTATCTACAGTTGTTTCCCATGCCTTTTTT
>NW_006159487.1:9758-11661 GCF_000334495.1 Tupaia belangeri chinensis | reverse complement strand
GATCCTATGTGGGGTCCTTTGTATTTCCTGGGTCTGGATATCTGAATGCCTCTCTAGGTTTGGAAAGTTTTCTTCCAGGATATTCGTGGAGTAGATTGTCCATGCCCTTATGAGTTTCTTCATCTTCTGGGGTACTGATGATCCGAATGTCTGGGCATTTAAGGATATCTAGTATTATCATATGTTATTCTCATTCTGGGGGGGGGGCGTTATTTTCCAAATCTTTTTAGTGAATTTTTCTAGGTCCCAGGTTCTATCTCCTACATCTGAGATTGGATCTTCTACATCATCTAATCTGCTTTTGATATTTTTGAGGGAGGTTTTTACTTCCTGTATCACAGCTTAATCATTCCATTGGATTCTTTTTTATGATGTGTATCTACTCTTTTAGACGATTGAAGAACTTCCTCACCTCCTGGAACTCATCGTCTTTTTTCTCCTGCATTTCCTGGAGTTCATTGCCTCTCTTCTCTTGCATCTCTGTTAGATTGGTCACTAGGAATAGTTTAAATTCTGGCTCTTGGTTAGATCTGGGGGGTGAAGTCTGGGTAGAGGTCTTCGGTGAAGAAAGGGTCCGCTCAGAACTCTGATATGGATGGCTGCTGATTGGCTTGTCCTGGCTCCTGGCTAGATCTGTTTGGGAAGTCAGAACAAGGGACACTCAGAAAATGTCCTTAGCCTGGCTGCATCAATGATGATCATTGTGGAAGGGTAAACAGGAGACTTTAACAGAAATTCTTTCTAATTAGCAGCTTCGGCCACTGCATATTATATCAATGTACCAGACTTCTGGCAAATAGTTGCAAGTTCAGGATCTCTTTCTTTACTGAAGGGACGGCCAATTGTTCCTTTACATTTCTCCTGGGGGAGGTATGCTGCTAGCAGAGGTACAGACTGCAACACTTTGTTTTCCTCTGCTGGGTGCTGGATCACTTACTTGTGGGTTGAGATGTGCACAGGGTACATGGGGAGAAATGGACATGAACACGCTTTCTGAGGCCAACTGCAGGGGCCACGCTCGGGGCTCCGCAGGCAGCTCCCACAGCAGGTAGGCACTGGCGCTGTCCGTCTCTGTGTCCCAGGCGTCGGCCACTGACACTGCGTCGCCCTCCTGCCTCTTCTTGTTGTTCGGAGCCCTGGGGCTCCAGACCCTGGGCGGCTGTGCGACTGGGTCCTGGGGTGTTGGTGCCCCGGGGTGTTGGCGCCCCGGGGTGTTGGTGCCCCAGGGTGTTTGCCTCTTTCCGTGGCTCCATGGCTGGTACCTGTCAGGCGGTGGCATTGAGGTCCCGCTGCTGCCAGGGGGCGCCACGTGCCAGAAAACCAATCCCCCCTCCGCCCCGGGGTGTTGGTGCCCCAGGGTGTTTGCCTCTTTCCGTGGCTCCATGGCTGGTACCTGTCAGGCGGTGGCATTGAGGTCCCGCTGCTGCCAGGGGGCGCCACGTGCCAGAAAACCAATCCCCCCTCCCCCCACGCGGGGCTCTATGCGCGCATGCACGCAGATATGCCTCTCCAGGCTTTCTTTAAGCGCACTTGAATGTTGCATCCTGTCTAATGTAATACTCTTTTTAAAAAATGTAATATTCTTTCTTTCAAGAGTGAGTTTCACCTCCTCAATCTCATCTTCTAGGCCTTCCATTTTCGCTTCTATTTGCTTTCCTTGCATGATGTGTTCTGGTTTCTTTCTTCATTTGCATCAATCATCGACTTCTACTCTCAGAGTTGCTGTTCTGTGTGCGTTCTTAGCTGATCCGCAGGCTCGTGCAGTCCTCGCTGCCCGTCGCCTCTGCGCCGTCTAGTCCCTGCCAGAGTCTGCAGGCTCCACATCCCCCGGCTCCTCTGGCTGCTGCTCCATCGCTGTGTGCCCAGAGACCCTCCGCTCAGAGCCCGGAGAGGAGGCTCAGAC
>NW_006159487.1:4623-9614 GCF_000334495.1 Tupaia belangeri chinensis | reverse complement strand
TTTCTGGAATGCCAACTGTTGTGATTGCATGATGCCTAAAGCCATCTAAGGTACAATTTCTACAGGACACAGTCAGAATATTGAATGGTGAAGTCATCGGCTGCTTTTTATAAATCAGATATACTTACCAAAAATACATCTTCTCCCAGTAAAGACAAAATCAGAAGGTCTATTGGTCTTCATTTTTTTTCTCTTTTCTTAAAGCATTATTTAACCTGACTTATTATTGTCAGTATTTTCCATCTTTACCAGAGAGAGTGAGAGAGAGACAGACAGACAGACAGAGACAGAGAGAGACAGAGAGAGAGGGAAAGTGGGAGAGGAAGCCACCAGGTCCGAGACTCGAACCACGGTTTATTTATTTTAATTTGACCAGAAAGACACAGAGAGAGAGAGTGAGAGAGGGAAAGTGAGAAAGCAAGCCACCAGGTCTGAGACTCAAACCACGGTCGGCCATGTGGGAATCTAGCGCCCCTATCCACCACGCCGCTTGCCGGCCCCAGTAATGGAAACTTGAATCTGGTGATTCATACCTTCAAAGTTTTCTTTTCATTTTTTTCTTTTTTTTTCAAGTTTGGAAAGTATATTCGTACATTGTATCATTAATGTCTTCCATTCATCAAAAGTTACTACCGGTCCTTCACTGGAAACGAGGGGATGGACCTTCTAGTAAGCGTGCGGCTTTATCTATCGTCGGGATTTTTCTAGAGACCTTGAAGGTCTATTTTTGATCTGTTCAAGGAACATTGAGAAAGTATCAATGTTTGGACTTCATCATTGTGCAATCCTTACTCTGAGACGATGCATGTCCGAGTATTTGGCAAGCCTTATTTTGTGCGGGTAGTGCCCTGGTTGCATTTGATCCTGAAGCCCGTTGGGTATCCGACGCGTTCGTAAGTTAATATTTAGAGCAGAGATGAGAATATCCCATGCCTGTCGAATTCACAAAAAAAGTGTGTAATTTTAAAATCATATATAAAAGTTTATCACGCTTGAGTGAACTGATGTAGAAGCTTGCCATATATTAAAATTCTTGGTTGAACCAAGGATGGATTCAGTTTAATTCTTCAAAACAATGTGCCAGGGGACCAGCAGGTGTCATAATGGTTAAGGTGCTGGACTCCCACGTGGTTGACCGCATTTAGAATCCCAGACCAGTGGCTTGAAAGTCATGCTGGGCATATGTGCGTGCATGCCCAGAGTCCTGCCACCGCCCCCCCTCCCAAAGAGGGGAATGGAAGCAGAGGGATTGTGGCAAGACCATCTCCCCTGGGGTGATGATTTCTCACTTTCTGTCTCTTTGATGAGTACCCACACCCTATAGCAAAATTCTCTCTGAAAATTTGTTCACTGGTGAAGGAGCTAAAGAGAGAGACAGAGAGAGAATGAGCGAGATAAAGCACCCTAAAATCCCAATACCTCCATCTCTCTCTCTCCTTTCTCTTTTCTATCTTCTTTCCCCCTTTGTTTAGTTTCTTCTTCCTCTTTTCTTGATTCTGGGAATGCACACGTATGTGCTTGGCGCGTCCTAAGCTGTCAGAGTCAGGATTCCAACCGTGTGGTTGAACATATGGGACCCCCACCCCCACCCCTGTTTTAACCTCCAGGCCACAGGCTGCACTCAAATTCACCTTCATTTTGGAGGTGGCAGAAATAGATGGCTGTTTCCCTTTCCTGAACCTGCCACAATTCTTCATGTTCAGATATCTAGCCAGGAACACTTTTAGGTCATTAGCATAGGTTCCCTATTTGTTGATCATTTCTAAAGCTCGGGACCAGTAGTTGGCCTAATGGCTATGTCACTGGACTCCCATGTAGCCAAGCGTGGTTTGAGTCCTGGACCCAGTGGCTTAAACTCACACTGGGCGTGTGTGCACGCGTGCCCAAGATCCCAAGAAGAGAATGGACAAGGGGTTGCAGCGTGGCCATTCCCCACCCCCCTGGGGGGGATTTCTTGCTTTCTGTCTCTCTGTCTCTCTGGTAAGGGCATGTGCCCTATAACAACAACAACAACAACAACAACAACAAAGACTCTCAAAAAAAAAAATGTCCAAAGTTAGACTATCTACTTTTCTTCAACGAAGACAGGAATCTGTATTCCGTTGCTCTCCTGCTGTACTTCATGGAAACATGCTGTCTGGTGTAATACATTTCTTGAAGATGAGCTACTTCCCTTATCAAACCTAGTTGGATTCCGATATCCACAGCTATACTACTAGGAGCACGAATGACTCAGTTTACTCTCTTTCTTTCTTTCTTTTTGGAGAGGTTTTTACTATAGGCCGCATGCGCTCACCAGACAGACAGAGACATAGAGACAGAAAGCAAGAAATCAACCCCCCCAGAGGATGGCTACGCCACAATCCGGCGTGAGTTTTAAGCCATTGGGTCCGGGACTTGAACCGTGGTCGAGGATGTGAGAGTCCAGCGACCTAGCTATTACATTAACTGCTGGTCCTATATCTATGTATTTATTTATTTATTTAATTTAATTTTGAAAAGGTTTTTGCTATAGGGCGTGTGCAACCTCTGAGAAGGCCAGCAGAGGGCGCCAGACTCCAGCTGGCCATCAGGCCGCCTTTCACAGGGTAGAGCCGGACTACATTTCCCACGGTCCTCTAGGCAGAATGTGTCCGGGAATAGCGGGCCACCGGGGGATTTCTGGTCTCAGCTTCGGACTCCATTACCCATAGATCTCAGCGTGGGCGGGCGGGACTTCCGGTCTTAGCATCCTACTACATCACCCATAGGCTTCTCTGGTGGTGGGGGGAGGTCTTCTGGTGGTCCGTCAGCCTCCGTTCCCCGACACCTCGGTGTTCCCTCCTACAGTGCCCAGGGGAGTGCCCACGGTACCCGGGGACATGGGGTTCCTCTTTCCTCTCCTTGCCCTCGTTTTGTCGGTTGCTCGTTTTTCAGAATGATCTAGGGCTTACTTAACTTAATGGATTTCTTTCCATTCGACCAGAGAGGGACAGAGCAAGAGAGCGAGAGCGAGCCGATGAGAAAGCAAGCTGCCAGGTCCCAGGCATGGACCGTGTTCTCCCAAGCGAGAGTCCGGTGCCCTTCACCACCTCGCCCACCACCTGTTGGCCCCTATTTGAGCCAGGAGCTTTATTCCGTCGTGGGCGGGGGAGGCCCCAAGGCCTCAGGGCCTGTCCTTTTGAGAATCTGCGGCCCTGGGCCAGCCTCAGGTGCGCGGTCTGTCTCAGACCTCCAGCTTGGAGATCATGTGCTCTGGATCCCCCCCGAGAGAGGAAAGGAAGAGGAGGAGGAGGAGTCGTCGCCGCCTCTACAAAGCCATTATTCCCCATAAAGAGGATGGTCTTTCCAGTCCTCCCCATGACTGTCTGTTTAGTGCAGAAATGCCAAGGCAGAAACTGGGCAGGAAACAGGCGAGGTAAAACGCCTGCAGGGCATACAGCATGGGATATGTCTGGGGTGACTTTGGGTCAGTCAGATGCAGCTGGCTGGCCCGCTCCCCTTCCCGCAGCTGCTGCCCTCGTCCGTCGGGTGTCTGCCCAGGAGTGTGCCCGTCTCGGTGGCATGACGTGGATCCCCATTCGCGAATGGGATCCGCTTCCAATCTTGCCCTATTGCTCTTCCAAAGGGTGTCTCGGAGCTCCCTCCTGTGGTCACGGTGGTGTATTGCAGAGGACCGTTTTCTGTAGGGTGTGCCGGAGCTCCCTCCTGTGGTCACGGTGGTGTATTGCAGAGGACTGTTTTCCATAGGGTGTGCCGGAGCTCCCTGCTGTGGTCACAGTGGTGTATTGCAGAGGACGGTGTTTTTTGGGGGGGATGCGGGTGGGCTTGTGTGTGTGTACGCGTGTGCGCGTGCGCGTGCGTGTCTGTGTGTGTGTGTGTGTGTGTGTGTGTGTGTGTGTGTGTGACAGAGAGAGAGAGAGAGAGAGAGACTGGCAAGCCCATTCGGATTCTCCTTTTCTTGATTTTGTCCTTAGGCCTCTGGGATATGGCAGTTCTCTGGGGGGGGCGGGTCCACTATCATCCTCCCCCGCCCTTAGAGTGACTCCTGGACTACATTTCCCACAGTCCTCTGGGCGGAAGGCGTCCAGGAATAGCGGGCCAGCAGGGGACTTCCGGTCACAGCTTCAGACTCCATTACCCATAGACCTTGGCGTGGGTGGGCGGGACTTCCAGTCGTGGCATCTTACTAGGTCACCCACAGGCGTCTCTGGGAGGGGGACTTCCAGTGGTTCCTCCCCCCCCTCGTCCCCCCAGGACGACTTCCAGCTGTGGGGCTGGAACACAGTTCCCGACGCCTCGGTGTTCCCTCCTACAGTGCCCGGGGGAGTGCCCATGGTACCTGGGGACATGGTGTTCCTGTTTCCTCCCCTCGCCCTCATTTTGTCGGTTGCTCGTTTTTCAAAATGATCTAGGGTTTACTTCATGGATTTCTTTCCATTCGACCAGAGAGGGACAAAGCAAGAGAGTGAGAGCGAGCCGATGACAAAGCAAGCCGCCATGTCCCGGGCGTGGACCATGTTCTCCCAAGTTGGAGTCCGGTGCCCTTCACCACCACACCCACCACCTGCGGGCCCCTCACCACCACCTTGCTGTCCCTGGCATCCCTCGTGGGCGGGGAAGGCCCCAAGGCCTCAGGGGCTGTCCTTTTGAGAATCCGTGGCCCTGACCCAGCTTTAGGCATGCGGTCTGTCTCAGACCTTCAGCTTGGAGATCATGTTTCTGGCATCCCCTGAGAGAGGAACGGAGGAGGAGGAGGAGGAGGAGGAGTGGCTGTGACGAAGCCATTTCTCCCGGGGTAAGAGGATGGCTTTTCGTTCCAGCCCTCCCTGCGACTGTGTCTGTTTAGTGCACAGGTCCCACGTCAGAAACTGCGCGGGAAACAGGTGAGGTAAAACGCCTGCAGGGCATACACCATGTAATACGTCTGGGGCCGCTTTCAGTCGGTCGGACGCGGCTGGCCCGCTCGCTCCACTTCCCGCAGATGCCGGCGGTGTGCGTGCCTGGGGGGT
>NW_006159487.1:2699-3540 GCF_000334495.1 Tupaia belangeri chinensis | reverse complement strand
GGGCCGGGGGGGCCCATGCCTGCGGCTAGAGCTCCAGGCAGTGGCCGTGGCTTGTGAAGAGGCCTGCTTCACCCTCACCCTCTGTCAGGGCGGGCTTGGAGAGGCAGCTGTGGCCCAGAAGAGCAGTGTGTTGACCAGAATGTGCCTGTTTCCTTCGCTGGGCTGCCCCGACAGCACCATGGTTTGGATGGCTCAGGATGACAGAGACTCATCTCTGCTCCGGAGTCCAGAGGTCTGGGATCAAGTGGTAGCAGAGCCCCGCTCCCTCTGACACGCTAGGGAGGGTTCACTCTGGGCCTCATTCCGTCATCTGGAGCCTTCTTGTGCATGATGGCAAAGCCCCAACATTCAGGAAGCACTTTTCTCATGTGTGTGTTTCTGTGCTCAGCTCTCCCCTTGGGGAAAGGACCCCATCCGTCGAGGAAGACTGGCCCTGATGAGCTCACCTGGACTTGGTCACCTGTGAAGACCGCGTTTCTGTGGAAGTTCATGGTCAAGGTACTTGGGGTCCTGGGTTCAGGGTTCTGACATACAGATTTGGGAGACATGGTTCAACCCATGACGGCGCCCTTCCCATCTCCCCTTCCCAATGGCCTTGCCTTTGCCCAGATGCAACATCCCCTGGCCCGCCTCCGCTGGTGACCTCCCCTCCCACCTGCTCTACCTTTGACTGATCCCAACTCCCTGTTGGCCTGGGTCCTACACCCCTCCCAGATACTCCACTCGCCTTCTGGGTACTCCAGTCCTATGGCAGCAGACGGATCGCTGGGCTTGGTGTCGGACTGGGACCCCCTCCCCCTAGTGAGTGCTGAGACGACTGTTCAGAGATTGGGTCACTGAC
>NW_006159487.1:1097-2085 GCF_000334495.1 Tupaia belangeri chinensis | reverse complement strand
AGACCTTTAAGGTCTATTTCAGATCTGTTCAAGTAACATTTAAAAATGTATCAGTATTTTGACTTCTGCATTGTGTAATTTTTATTTTGAGATTATGTGTGTTTGAGTATTTGGCAAGCCTTATTTTGTATGGGTAGTGGCCTGGTTGCATTTTATCCTAAAGCCCATTGGGTGCCCAATGTGTACATAAGGTAATGTTTATAGCAGAGATGAGAACATCCCACGCTTGTAGAATTCACAAAAAAAGTTTGTCATTTTAAAATCACATGTAAAAGTTTATCATACTTGAATTAACTGATGCAGAAGTATGCCATGTATTAAAATTGTTGGTTGAACCAAGTATAGATTCAGTTTAACTTTTTAAAAAAATTTGCTAGGGTACCAGCAGGTGTCATAATGGTTAAGGTGCTGAACTCCAACATGGTTGACCACATTTAGATTCCTGGACTGTTGGCTTGAAATTCATGATGGGCATAAAGTCTGCATGCCCCAAATCCACCCCCCCACCCTGAGGGGAATGGAGGCAGAGAGATTGTGGCATGACCTTCTCCCCTGGGGGATGATTTCTCACTTTCTATCTCTGTCTCTTTGATGAGAGCACATGCCCTATATCAAAATTCTCTCAAAAAATTTGTTAATTGGTGAAGGCACTAAAGAGGGAGAAAGAGAAAATGAGAGAGATAAAGCACCCTACAATCCTGTCACCTCCATCTCTCTCTTTTTTTTTCCTATTTTCTTTTCTCCTTTGTTTAGTTTCTTCTCCCTCCTTTCTTGATTCTGGGAATGCACACATATGTGCTTGGAGTGTCCTAAACTATCAGAATCAGGACTCAAACCATATAGCTGACCATATGGGATCCCCCTGTTTTAACCTCCAATCCACAGGCTGCGTTCAAATTCAACTTCATTTTTTGGGTGGCAGAAATAGATGACCTTTTCCCTTTCCTAAACTTGCCACAATTCTTTATTATCGGATGTCTAGCCAGGA
>NW_006159487.1:0-539 GCF_000334495.1 Tupaia belangeri chinensis | reverse complement strand
TTATTTTTTTTGGAGAGGTTTTTGCTATAGCTCTAGTGCACCTGCCGAGAAGGCCAGCTAGGGGTGATAAAAACCAGTTGTCCATCAGGTCTCCTCCCACATCACCCTATCGACCAAGAGGGTGGCTGGGCCTCAGCTGACCTGCGAGCCTCCTTAAAGACCCTTGTGGTAGCTGCAAGTCGAGAAGGGCCTAAGAATACCCAACGTGTTCCATGCAAACTGAGTGAAAGACAGGTTTCTTCCAACCTAAAGGTGAGAAGTAATCAACTAAAACGTTGTCTCTTCCACTTAACTTTAGAAGACGAACAACTTGTGGTGTTCATTATTGCTCTAAATGAAGGTTTGTTTTGGAAGCTGTTGGACAATGTATTTCAATGGACTATTTCAAGTGAAGCTTACTTTCTTGAGATTAGCGTGCAATTTTTCAGCCAAAATCTGTACTTCTTTCTGGAGTATCAGAAAGTTATTTGGCAGAATGACTAAACTCATGGAGCTGATTTTCATACCTAAAGAGGTTTGTTGCTGATGCCAGTTGAGAT
>NW_006159486.1:2419321-2421045 GCF_000334495.1 Tupaia belangeri chinensis | reverse complement strand
CACTCTTTCAACGAAATGTTAAGGAAGGACTGACACAAACTTCTTTGTTCCACTAAGTTGAAATAGGAAGTTGCATAATCTGTGATGTTCCCTATTGCTCCACATCAAGGTAAAAGATCTTTAGGTACGAAAAGCAGTTCCAGGAAGTGAGTCCTTCTGCCAAAGTTCTTTCTGATACTCCACAGAAATGTACAAGTTTTCTTTGAAAAACTACATGCTTATGTAAAAAAAGACAGCTTTGTTTCAAAACGTCCATTGTAAACAGTGTCAAACTGCTTCGAAAACCAAATGTTCAAGTAGAGCAACATTGAACAGCACAGGTTGTTCAACTTCCCAAGTTACGTCAGTGGAACATACTAGTTTCTGTGAGGTTATTGTGAACTTTCATTGGACGAGGCTGTCCCTAGTATTACTTTGCTTTGAAAATGTAGTGCCTTGTTAGGCCTAAAGCTCAACTTGCAGCTACACCAAAGATCTTTAGGTATGAAAATCAGCTCCGTGAGTGCAGCCTTTCTGCCAAAGATCTTTCTGATACTCCAAATAAAAGTAGAGATTTTGGCTGAAAAACTACATGATTCTCTGGGAAAAGTAACGTCCAGTGTTAAACAGTGTCAAATTTCTTCCAAACCAAATGTTCAAGTAAAGCAATATTGAACATCACAGGGTGTTCAACTTCCAAAGTTAAGTCAGTGGAGCAAACTAGTTTCTGTTATGTTATTGTGACATTTCATTGGACGACACTTTCCCTAGTATAACTTTGATTAGAAAGTGCAGTGCTTACTTATGTGCAATACTCAACTTGCAGATACAGCAAACATTTGTAGGTGTGAATATCAGCTCCATGTGTGGAGTCTTTCTGCCAAAGATCTTTCTGATTCTCCAAGAAAAGTACAGGTTTTAGGTGAAAAACTTCATGCTTATCTGGGGAAAATAAGCTTCATTTCAAAATTTACATTGTTAAATAGTGTCAAACTATTTCCAAACCAAACATTCAAGTAGACCAACATCGTACATCACAGGGTGTTCAACTTCCAAAGTTAAGTAATTGGAACATTCTGGTTTCTGTGAGTGTAGTGTAAAATTTCGTTGGAAGCGGTTTTCCCTAGTACTACTTTGCTTGTAAAGTGCAGTGCCTTCTTAGGCCCATAACTCAACTTGAAGCTTCAACAAAGATCTTTAGGAATGAATATCAGCTCCTTAAGTGGAGCCTTTCTGACAAAGTTCTTTATGATACTCCAAGAAATAACAGATTTTGGCTGAAAAATGTCATGCTTATATGGGAAATGTAAGCTTCATTTCAAAACGTCCTTTGTATAACAGTGTCAATCTGCTTCTAAACCCAAATATTTCAGTAGAGCAACACTGAACATCACAAGTAGTTCAACTACCAAAGTTAAGTAAAGAGGAACAGTCAAATTTGTGTTAGTTCTTTCTTAACGTTTCGTTGTAAGAGGGTTTCTTTAATCATAGTTTGCTTTGAAAGTGAAGTGCATTTTTAGGCCCAAAACTCAACTTGCAGCAACATCAAATATCTGTAGGTATGAAAATGCACTCCATGAGTGGAGTGTTTCTGCCAAAGATCATTCTGATACTCCAAGAAAAGTACTGGTTTGGGGTCAAAAACTACATGATTATCTGGGAAAAGTTAGCCTCATTTCAAAACGTCCATTGTAAAACAGTGTCAAACTGCTTCCAAAGCCAAATGTTCAAGTAGAGCAACATTG
>NW_006159486.1:2417249-2419177 GCF_000334495.1 Tupaia belangeri chinensis | reverse complement strand
TCTTTCTGATATTTTAAGAAAATTGATGATTTTTGCAGAAAAGCGACTTTCGCATCTACCTCTTCCACTCTTCACAGACTGCCACATTTGCTGTAGTAACTAGCAGCCTGGTACATCTGAAGGCACCTGGCGACCAAAGAGACACTTCACCTACCAACTCCCATCCAGACCACCCTGTCCAGATTTAAACCAGACACCTAGGCAGACCCTAACCCTATCCTTAAGCCTATCCCTAAACCCTAACACTAACTGAACACTGTCCCTAAACCCTAACCCTAACCCAAACCCTATCCTTAAATTGTAACCCTAACCCTAACACTATCCCTTAACCCTAACCCTAACCCTACCACTATATTTAAACTCTATCCCTAACCCTAACCCTAACACTATCCCTAAATCTTAACCCTAACCCTAACACTATCCTTAAACTCTAACCCTAACACTGTCCCTTAACCCTAACCCTAACCCTAGCACTATCCTTAAACTTTAACCCTAACAGTATCCCTAAACCCTAACGCTAACCCTAACCCAAACACTAACACTAACCTTAGACAATAACCCTTATACTATTACTATCCCTAGACCCTAACCCTAACACTATCCCTAAATCCTAACCCTAACCCTAACACTATCCCTATACCCTAACCCTATCCCTAACACTATCCTTAAACTCTAACCCTAACCCTAACACTATCCCTTAACCTTAACACTAACACTTGCATTATCCTTAAACAGTAACCCTAACCCTAATACTATCCCTAAAACCCTAACCCTAACCCTAGCACTATCCTTAAAACATAACCCTAAGCCTTACTCTATCCCTAATGGCTAACCCTAACCCTAGACCTACCACAAACATCTTCGCATTTTTTGGAAGAGGCCTGATTTTCGCTCCGTTTGCTTTGAAATTGTATTGCATTCTTAGGCCCAAAACTCAACGTACAGCTACAACAAAGATCTTTAGGAATGAAAATCAGCTCCATGAGTGGAGTCTTTCTGCCAAAGATCTTTCTGATTCTCCAAGGAAAATACAGATTTTGGCTGAAAAACGGAAGGCTTATCATAGGTAAAATAAGCTACATTTCAAAACCTCCATTGTAAAACAGTGTCAATTAACTTCCCAAACCAAAAGTTCAAGTAGAGTAACACTGAATATCACTAACTATCCAACTTGCAAAGTGAAGTAAGTGGAATAAAATGGTTTATGGGAATGTATTGTAAAATTTCGTTGGAAGCGGGTTTCTCTTGTATTACATTTCATTGATAGTATAGCTCATTCTTAGGTCCAAAACTCAACTTGTAGCTACAAAAGAGAACTGTAGGTATGAAAATGAGTTCCATGAGAGGAGTCATTCTGCCAAAGATCTTTCTGTTACTCCAAGGGAATGTACATATTTTGGTTGAAAAACTTCATGCTTATCTGGGAAATGTCAGGTTCATTTCAAAACGTCCAATGTAAAACAGTATCAAACACCTTTTTTTTCATTTTTTTCCCAATTTATTTATTTGCATTCATTCACTGTACATCATTACAGCATACGAAATGAGATTTTCCATCTAGAGTACACTGTATATTGTCTCAATCAAGCACATCAACAAATATGTTATTCTTAGCAAATGATCTCCCATTTCTTGTTTTCTGTATGTTTTGCTTTTTCTCCCCATCCTTGGTTCCCTATCTCTTACCCTCTGCCCCCTCCTGTTCTCCTCCCACACTGTCTCTGTTATCTATGTTTGCTTTCTATACCATTTTCCCCCCACATTTTATTGAATCACCAAAGACCCTAATCAATCCGAATACCCTCCTAGCAAACACATGTGACACACACATTTCCATGAGCACAAGTCTAACTTTACACATCCTATAAAGTAGCACCTAACTGGGGCTACATATCCTACTGCAGTCATTGAATAGATATATTTTTTTT
>NW_006159486.1:2407425-2415168 GCF_000334495.1 Tupaia belangeri chinensis | reverse complement strand
GAACCTTGTCCTGAAGGCCCGTGGCTTCTTCTGCCACTAGCTCGTTTGTTGGAGGCTGAATTATTAGTAGAAAATCTTCATTCTCTTTAAAATCTAGTTCACTGTAGCCTTGTGGAACCTTGTCCTGAAGGCCCGTGGCTTCTTCAGGAGTATCAAACACCTTTGAAAACCAAATGTTCAAGTACAGCAACACTGAACATCACTATGTATTGAACTTCCAAAGTCAAATAAGTGGAACAAACTGGTTTCTGTGAGTGTACTCTAAAATTACTTTGGAAGCCATTTTCCCTAGTATTTCTTTGGTTTGAAAGTGTAGTGCATTCTTCGAACCAAAACTCAACTTGCAGCTACAACAAAGATCTTTAGGTATGAAAATAAGCTCCATGAGTGGAGTCTTTCTCCCATAGATCTTTTTGATACTCCAAGGAAAATTGCAGATTATGGCTGAAAAACTACATGATTATCTTGAAAAGTAAGGTTCATTTCAAAACATCCATTGTCAAACAGTATCAAACAGCTTCCAAAACCAAATGTTAAAGTAGAGCAACATTGAACATCACTAGGTGTTCAAATTCCAAAGTTAATAAGTGGAACAAACTGGTTTATGAGAGTGTATTGTAAAATTATGTTGGAAGCGGGTTTCCCTAGTATTACTTTGCTTTCGAAATGAAGTTCATTCTTAGGCCCAAAACTCAGCTTACAGCTACAACAAAAAACTCAACTTGCAGCTACCACAAAGATCTTTAGGTATGAAATGCAGCCCGATGAGTGGAGTCTTTCTGCCAACGATCTTTCTGATATTCTAAGAAAAAGTGCAAATTTTGGCTGAAAATCTACTTGCACTTCTTCCTCTTCCACTCTCCACAGACTGTGCCGTTTGCTGTAGTAGCCAGCAGCCAGGTACATTTAAAGCACCTGACGACCAAAGGGACACTCCTCCTAACTACCCCCATCCAAACTCGCCAGTCCAGGATTCATCCAGAACACTAGGCAGACACAAACCATAACCTTAAACCTATACCTAAACCTTAAGGCTAACCCTAACTCTATCCCTAAACCCTAACACTAACACTATCCCTAAGCCTACCCTTAAACCCTAACCCTAACCCTAACACTGTTGCTTAAGCCTAACCCTACCCCTAGCACTATCTATAAACTCTAACCCTAGCCCGAACCCTAACACTATCCCTAAACCCTAACCCTAACCCTAACCTTAACACTAAACTTAAACACAAACAGTAACCCTAACACTATTCCAAAACCCTAAACCTAACCCTAACACTATCCTTAAACTCTAAACCTAACCCTAACACTATCCCTTAACCTTAACACTAACCCTTGCATTATCCTTAAACTCTAACCCTTATCATAACCCTATACTAATGCTAAACTGTAACCCTAACCCTAACCCTATGACTATCCTTAATCCACAACACTAACCCTAACTCTATACCTAAAGGCTAACCCTAACACTAACCCGACCACAAACATCTTAGCATTTGATTGCAAGAGGCCTGCATTATGCTCAGTTTGCTTTCAAATAGTATTGCATTCGTAGGTCCAAAACTCAACTTGCAGCTACTGCAAAGTTTGTTAGGTGTGAAAATCAGCTCCATGAGTGGAGTCATTCTGCCATAGATCTTTCTGATACTCCAAGGAAAAGTACAGATTTTGGCTGAAAAACGACATGTTTATCTGGGAAAAATAAGCTACATATCAAAACGTAAATTGTAAAACAGTGTCAAATAGCTTCCAAAACCAAATGTTCAAGTAGAGCAATATTAAACATCACTAGGTGCTTCTCCCTCTTCCACTCTTCACAGACTGCCACATTTGCTGTAGTAACCAGCAGCCTGGTACATCTGAAGGCACTTGGCGAACAAGCGGACACTGCACCTACCGATTCCCATCCAGAATCCCCTGTCCAGAATTCAACCAGAAATCTAGGTGGACACTAACCCAAACCTTAAGCTTATAACTAAACCCTAATATGAACCGAACACTATACCGAAACCCTAAATCTAACCCAAACCCTATCCTTAAATTGTAACCCTAACCCTAACACTGTCCCTTAACCCTAACCCTAACCCTTGTCCTATGCTTAAACTCTAACCTAAACCTAACCCTAATACTACCCCTAAACCTTAACACTTACCCTAACCCTAACACTATCCTTCAACCCTACCCCTTACTCTAACACTGTTCCTTAACACTAAAGCTAACCCTAGCACTATCCTTACTTTTAACCCTAACACTATCCCTAAACCCTAACCCTAACACTAACCATAAACACTAACCGTTACCATAATACTATCCCTAGACCCTTACACTAACACTATCCCTAAACACTAACCCTAACCCTAACACTACACGCTAACCCTAACCCTAACCCTAACACTATCCATAATATCTAACCCAAACCGTAACTCTATCCCTTAACCCTAACACTAAATCTAGCATTATCCTTAAACTCTAAAACTAACCCTAACCCTAATACTATTCCTAAAACACTAACCCTAACGCTAACCCAAACCCTTGCACAATCCTTAAAACATAACCCTAAGACTAACTCTATCCCTAATGACTAACACTAACCCTAAAGCTACCACAAACATCTTAGCATTTTTTGGAAGCGGCCTGCTTTACACTCAGTTTGCTTTGAAATTGCATTGCATTCTTAGGCCCAAAACTCAACGTGCAGCTACATCAAAGATCTATAGGAATAAAAATCAGCACCATGAGTGGAGTCTTTCTGCGTCAGATCTTTATGATACTCCAAGCAAAAGTACAGATTTTGACTGAAAAATGACATGCTTACTTAGGGAAAAAAAGTGACATTTCAAAACCTCTTTGTAAAACAGTATCAAAAAGCTTACAAAGCAAAATGTTCAAGTAGAGCAACATTGAACATCACTAGGTGTTCAGCTTGCAAAGTGAAGTAAGAGGAATTAAATGGTTTATGGGAGTGTATTGTAATATTTCGGTGGAAGTGTGTTTCCCTAGTATTACTTTGCTGGGAAAGTGTAGTGCATTCTTAGACCCAAAACTCAACTTGCAGGTACAACAAAGATCTTTAGGTGTGAAAATCAGCTCCATGAGTGGAGTCACTTTGCCAAACATCTTTCTGATATTCCATGGAAAAGTACATATTTTGGTTGAAAAACTACTTGCTTAACAGGTAATGTAAGATTCATTTCAAAAAATACATTGTAAAACAGAGAAAAATAGTTTCAGAAACAAAATGTTCAAGTAGAGCAACATTGAACATCACGAGGTGTACAATTTAAAAAGTTAAGGAAGTGGAACAAACTGGTTTCTGAGAGTGTATTATAAAATTTCATTGGAAGTGGCTTTCCCTAGCATTACTTTGCTTGGAAAGTGTACTGTATTCTTAGGCCTAAAACTCAACTTGCAGCTACATCAAAGATCTGTAGGTGAGAAAATTCACTCCATGAGTGGAGTCTTTCTGCCAAAGATCTTTTCGATATTCCAAAGAAAATACAGATTTTGGCTGAAAAACGACATGCTTATCTGGGAAAAGAAAACGTCATTTCAAAACGTCTATTGTAAAACAGAGTCAAACTGCTTCCTAAACCAAATATTCAAGTAGAGCAACATTGAACATCATAAGGGGTTCAACTTCCAAAGTTAAGTACCTGGAACAAACTGGTTTCGGTGAGTGTATTGTAAAATTTCGTTGGAATCGGTTTCCCTAGAATTACTAGGCTTGGAAAGGGGAGTGCATTCTTAGGACCAAAACTCAACTTGCAGCTACAACAAAGATCTTTAGGTATGAAAATAAGCTTCATGAGTGGAGTCTTTCTGCCATAGATCTTTCTGATACTCCAAGGAAAATTGCAGATTATGGCTGAGAAACTACATGATTATCTAGAAAAGCAAGGTTCATTTCCAAATATCCATCGGAAAACAGTGTTAAACTGCTTGATATTCCAAATGTTCAAGCCGAGCAACATTGAACATCACAAGGTGTTCAACTTCCAAAGTTAATTAAGTGGAGCAAACTGGCTTCTGTGAGAGTATTGTAAAATTTTGATGAAAGCGTGTTGCCCTACAATGACTTTCTTGGAAAGTGTAGTTCATTCTTAGGCCCAAATCTCAACTTGCAGTTACCACAAGCATCTTTAGGTAGGAAAATCAGCTCCATTTGTGGAGTCTTCCTGCCAAAGATCATTCTGATACTCCAAGGAAAAGTGCAGATTTAACTGAAAATCTACATGCTTATCGAGAAAATTAAGCTTCATTTCAAAAGGTCCATTGTAAAACAGTGTCAAATTGATTTGAAAACCAAGAGTTCAAGAAGACCAACATTGACTATCAGAAGGTATTCAACTTCCAAGTTTAAGTAAGTGGAACAAACTGGTTTCTGTGAGCGTATTGTAAAATTTCCTTGGAAGCAGGTTTCCCTAGTATTTTTGCTTGGAAATTGAAGTGCATTCTTATGTTCGAAACTCAAGTTGTAGCTTCAGCAAACAATTTTAGGTCTGAAAATCAGCTCCATGAATAGAGTCTTTCTGCCAAAGATGTTTCTGATACCCTAAAGCAATGTACGGCTCATGGCTGAATAACTACAAGCGTATAAGGGAAAATTCAGGTTCATTTCCAAACCTCCTTAGTAAAACATTGTCAAACTCCTAAGAATGCACTACACTTTCCCAGAAAATAATACCAGGGAAAACCGCTTCCTACGAAATTTTACAATACACTCTCAGAAAACAGTTTGTTCCACTTACTGAACTTTGAATGTTGAACACCAAGTGATGTTCAATATTTCTCTACTTGAACATTTGGTTCTTGAATCAGTGTGACACAGTTCTAGAGAGGACGTTTTGAAATGTAACTTACTTTTCCCAGATAAGCTTATAGTTTACCAGCCAAAATCTCTATTTTTCCTTGGAGTATCAGAAAGATATTTGGTCGAAAGACTCTACTCATGGAGCTGATTTCCATACCTAAAGATCTTTGTTCTAGCTGCAAGTTGACTTTTGGGCCTATGAATGCGCTACACTTTCACAGCAAAGTAATACTAGTGAAACCCGCCTCCAACGAAATTTTACAATACATTCTCAGAAAAAAGTGTGTACAACTTAGTGAACTTTGCAAGTTGAAGACCTAGTGATATTCAATGTTGCTCTACTTGAACATTTGGTTCTTGAAGCAGTTTGACTCTCTTTTACAATGGACCTTTTGAAATGAAGCTAACTTTTCCCAGATGAGCACGTAGTTTTTTAGCCATAATCTGCATTTTTCCTTGTAATATCAGAAATATCTTTGGTCGAAAGACTCCACTTATGGAGATGATTTCCGTACCTAAAGTTCTTTTTTCTAGCTGCAATTTGAGTTTTGGGCATAAGAATGCACTACACTTTCCCAACAAATTAATATGAGGGAACCCCGCTTCCAACGAAATTTTACAATACACTCTCAGAAAAGAGTTTGTTCCACTTACTGAAGTTTGGTTGTTGAACACCTAGTGATGTTCAATTTTGCTCTGATGGAACACTTGCTTCTTGAAGCAGTTTGACACAATTCTACAGTGGACGTTTTGAAATGTAACTTATTTTCCCAGATAAGCATGTTGTTTTTCATCCAAAATCTGTATTATTTCTTGGAGTATGAGAAAGATCTTTGGCAGAACGACTCTACTCATGGAGCTGATTTCCATACCTAAAGATCTCTGTTCTAGCTGCAAGCTGAGTTTTGGGCCTAACAAGGCACTTTACTTTCCCAGAAAAGTAATACTGGGGAAACCACTTATAACGCAATTTTACAATACACTCCCAGTGCAAGTTGAAATTTGGGCCTAAGAGAGCAATACACTTTCTAAGCAAACAAAGCGTAAAGCAGCCCACTTCCAAACTAAAGCCAAGAAGTAACTAACGCAAAGTTGCTTGTTCCACTTACTTAATTTTAGAAGTGGAACAACTTGTGATGTTCAGTTTTGATCTACATCAAGGTTTGTTTTGGAAACAGTTTCACCATGATTTTCAAAGGATGTTTTAAAATGAAGCTTACTTTCAGGAGATAAGCATAATGTGTTTAGGCCATAAACTGCATATTTTGTTAGAATTTCAGAAAGATTTTTGGCAAAAGGACTCCCGTTATGGGGCTGAATTTCATACCTATAGACCATTGTAGCAGCCGCAAGTCGAGTTGGGGCCTAAGAATATACGCATTCCATGCAAACTAAGTGAAAGTCAGGCCTCTTCCAAAAATAAGGTAAGTAGTAATCAACTAAAAAGTTGTCTGTTCCACTTAACTTTAGAAGTGGAACAACTTGTGATGTTCATTATTACTATAACTTAAGGTTTGTTTTGGAAGCAGTTTGACAATGTATTTCAATGGAATATTTCAAGTGAAGCTGACTTTCTTGAGATTAGCGTGTAATTTTTCAGCCAAAATCTGTACGTTTTCCTTGGAGTATCAGAAAGTTATTTGGAAGAATGACTAAACTCATGGAGCTGATTTTCATACCTAAAGAGGTTTGTTGCTGATGCCAGTTGAGATTTGGCATAAGAATGCAGTAAATTTCCAAAGCATACTAACAAGAAAGAGCACATCTTCCAACGTAATGTTAAGAAAGAACTAACACAAAGTTGTTGATTCCACTTACTTAACATTAGAAGTTGAAAAACTTGTGATATTCAGTGTTGCTCTACTTCAACTTTCAATGTTGGAAGCAGTTGTAAACTCTATTTCAGTGGACATTTAGAAATGAAGGTTTCTTTTGTGAGATAAGCATATAGTTTTTCATCCCAAATTTCTCCTTTTCCTTGTAATATCTGAAAGATCTTTGGCAGAATGACTCCACTCATGGATGTGAGTTTCATACCTAAAGATCTTTGTTGTAGTTGCAAGTTGAGTTTGGGACATAAGAAGGCCTAATACTTAGAAAGCAAACTAAGACTAAAGAAAAACTCTTTGAATGAAAAGTTAAGGAAGGACTGACACAAACCTCTTTGTTCTCTGGTCAAGTTAAAATAATAATGATGATGAATAATATTAAAATAATTTTTTAAAAAATAGAAAATGTTAGTTTCATCTTTCTGCAGGTGAATACCCAGTTTTTCAAGCACTATTTACTAAAGAGGTTTTCCTTTTCCCAATGGATTGACTGATATCCTTTGTCAAAGATCAATTGGCTGTAAGCTTTGGGGGTTATTTCTGGGGTCTCTATTCTATTCCATTGGTCCACATGTCTGTTTTGATGCCAATACCATGCTGTTTTGAGCACCACAGCTTTATAGTATATCTTCGGATCAGGGAGTGATATGCCTCCCACTCCATTCTTCTTGTGCAGGATTGCTTTTGCAAATCCGAGGTCTTTTATGATTCCAGACAAATTCTATGATTGTCTTTTCTAGATCTGTGAAAAATATTTCTGGCATTTTGATTGGAATTGCATTAAACATGTAGATTAATTTGGGTAGAATTACCATGTTGATTATGTTAATTCTTCCAATCCAGGAGCATGGGATGTCCTTCCACTTTTTTATGTCACTTTCAATATCTTTTTTAAGATTTTCAAATAAAGGTCTTTGACTTTCTTAGTTAGGCTTATCCCTAGGTATCTTATACGTCTTGTGGCTATGGTGAAAGGGATTCCTTTCACCATTAACAAAAATTAACTCAAAATGGATCAAAAAGCTGAACCTAAGACCTCAAACAATAAAACTACTAGTAGAAAATGCTGGGGAAACTCTGGGAGACATTGGAGTAGGCAAA
>NW_006159486.1:2400293-2406801 GCF_000334495.1 Tupaia belangeri chinensis | reverse complement strand
AGTCATAAAAAATAACAAGACCCTGGAATTTGATAGAAAGTGGTCAGATATGGAGGATCTATTGCTGAGTGAAGTAAAGCAGGCTATGAAAGAAAGATATTTTATTTATCCACTTAATATATACCAACTATCTGCTCTCTATGGTAGAGAACAAAATATTGGAGGACATAAAAGCAGTGAAAGTACTTAACAAGAATAAGACAGTGTGGAATGGGGGGGGTGAAGAGAAGAGGATAAAGAAAGCAAGAGAACAATTAGAGAGGCAGGACGTTAGTGGGAAACAGATATGGCTTATTACCTGTTGATGATGGCATGTATAATATTATCAACTGGATTGGTCTGAGAAGTATTTCATGATGGGTAAATCTTTTTACAAGCAAAATGAGAAATAGTGATTGACTGTTTAAAAAATAATTAGAATAATAATAATAATAATTGGGAAAAACATAGAAAAGATATTGAATGATGAAGTGGGGAGATTAATGTCTCTGTATTGACTGACATTCATGGCATTCTTTTTTGAAGAAACAATGTAATACACTGTAAAGTTATATGTAATCAAATGTAATATAAAGATTATGATGATAATAAAATGAAAAAAATCCTAAAAAAAATAGAAAATGTTATCTATATCTAAGACTTTGCAAATCAAAGAGGCCCACCAGATGAACACACCTTCTAAAACTGATTAAGTACATGAACACACCCTCTAAAGCTGATTAAGTACATGATCAACTCAGTAGAGACTTATGCGCTTAAACAAAAATACAAAAATTAAAATAAAACAAAAACTCTAGCAGAATGGTCCCTTTCACCATGAGCTATCCTGCCTTTGTCCCTGCACGTAACAACAAGGCTAGGCTTTTCTTATTCTTATCATGTGCTTAAGGTTTGGCCCATAGTATCCTAGAGAGGGAACCAGATTTTAGTTTGTTGACAATAACCATTATGGTGACTAATTTGCTAATGTGTATGTTTCCCAAGTTTATTTCTGGTAAGAGAAAGAATAAGAAAAGACAGAAGTTGTCCAGACAGAAGTTGTCCAAAGTTTTGGGTGCCTTTTTAATTTCAGAAGCAGCTTCTGTTATTTTTCTCAAGATAGTCTCAAATTTATTCTTGTTAACTATTACAAGCAGTTAATTTTGTCATCTTTTTTTAAAAAAATGAATTTATACTAATTAAAGTATCAACCTTATTCTTTTTAATGAAATACAGATTTTCTTATTTAGTGTGCAAAAATATTTATAAATATCAACTCTTCTGTCTGAGAAAATTTTAACCAAGATCACCTTTTGTAATTTTTCCCATTTACCTAAATACCTGCAGGTCAAGGCTCCATAGGTATCATACATAAAGGTAACTGTGGTGCCCCAAAGGAGTCATAATTTTTGCCTTTTAAAACTGTAGATGTCTTATTTCCTTTTTCTAAAAAAAAATCCATTTTTAAAAGGAGAAACCAGCCTGTGGAAATCTAAGGATTTTAATGTGCTTTTTTGAGCATCTCTCCACTAAATGTCACTCTAGTGTCGAGATTACTTATCTTACATGTCTCAGTTCCCTTCAAGGATCTAGCACCCTTGAAGGGAGCCCAAAACACTTGAGTGGTCAGCTCTTATTCTGTGTTCACTGGATGTGCCTGTTATTAATTATTGTGCTTGGGATTCCCTATAGGGCTGCTACTAGTCCTAAGAGGAGGAAATCTTACCCACACCAGACTCTCCCAGTATGGCTCCCAGTTGCCTGGAGGGGGCGCATCCGGCAGGGAGGAGCAAATGCCCTTTATCTGCAGAGCTGAGATGCTCAGTCTCTCTTTCACCCATGAATAAGAAATTCAGTTTCTCCAGTGCAAACACATAGCAGCCAATTGAAATAGCTTCAAGAAGGCAAGAGAGGAAGACCCCTTAGAATCCTTACTTTTTTTTTTCTTTTTTCCTTTTTTTTTTTTTTTAACCAATACACTTTCATATTTTTCGTTTCCTAACCCACTCAAATGGGAACAAAACACTACACCTTGCTCAGAGAGAGCAAACTGCTGCTCCTCACCACAGGGGTGCAAATTGCTGCCCCTCTCACCGAAGAGAGCAAATCACTGCTCCTCCTGAGAGGGGAGTAAACCACTTCCCCTCCTGAAAGGGGAGCAAACCACTGCTCCTCACAAAAACCTATGGAGGCTGGAGGATTGCAGCATCAAGTTCATCTCTCTTTCTGAACACAATTTTATCACCTAACCCTAGTTAGAATTGCAAAGATTAAAAAAAAACTGTTAAGTGCTAAATGGGATGCGGTGAAAGGGGAACACTCCTACAATGTTGGTGGGAATATAAATTGGACCAGCCACTGTGGAGAACAATATGGAGGTTCCTCAAAGACCTTCAAATAGAACTACCATATGATCCAGCAATTCTACTCCTGGGTATCTACCGAAAGGACCAGAAAATGCTCAGTCGGAAAAGCACTTGCACATCTATATTTATTATTCATGATTGCTAAGACATGAAACCAACCCAAATGTCCACAAACAGATGAATGGATTGAAAAAGTGTGGCACATATACTCCATGGAATAGTACTTAGCCATAAAAAACAACAAGGTCCTGGAATTTGATAGAAAGTGGGAGAGTATGGAAGATTTGTTGCTGAGTGAAGCAAGTCAGGCTATGAAAGAGAGACATTGTACATCTCCATTTAACATATACCAACTGTCTTTACTCTATGGTATAAACTGAAAGACTGGAGGACATAAAAGCATTAACAATTGTTATGGACAAAGTGGAAAGTGTGAAAGGGGAAGAGCATAGGGAAGGAAATTTGGGGGAAGAAACAGAAAGCTAAGACATTTGTGGGACATAGATATGGTTTATTATTCGCTGATGAGGACGTGTATACTATTCTCAACTGAGCTGGACTGAGGTATATATCATGCTGGGTAAAGTCTCTTTACAATCTGACATATTGTGATTAAATGTATAAATAATAATTTAAAATTTTAAAAAAGAAGTGCCTGAAACAGGCTGTGTAGGTCTTGACCTGAGTGATCGTACACTCTTTATATTTCTTAGTAAATTGTACACATACTTCATAATAAAAGGAAAAGTTTCGGCAAATTGATTCAAATATTATTTGTTTTTGTTTGTTTGTTTGTTTTTCCTTACAGGGTATATGTGCTCACCAGAGGGAGAAGAAAGTGAGAAATCAACCCCCAGTGGGGATAGCCATGCTGTAGTCCCTTCTCTTCTTCTGGGATTTTGAGCATGCATGAACACACACCTACTATGTTTTTCAAGTGTATGTTCTGGACTCAAACTGCAGATTTGGTCACCTCGGATCCAGCTGCCTTAACCTCCATATCACTCGCTAGCCCAAAAGTAGTATTCTTAAAAGTATTCAAAGACACAGGAAATGTCACAATGCATATTTAAATGATAACATAGGCTACAGAACTGTAAACATGCTATAAATGTATACCTCACATATTAATTTGAAACATTTGAATGAAATAAAACTATCAACATGTTTACAGTGGTTGTTTGTAGGTTGGGATTTTAATCTTTTTTTGTTTTATTGTCTAAAACTCTTTACTGATGTACATATTTTAATAGTACAACCCCCCAAATCATAGTTATTTAAAACATAGGACTTTTAAAATGATAAAATTATGTATATAAAAATACAAGTGGCAACTGCTCACATGTCAACTGCATGGTTTGCTTGAAGAATGACTGGCAGCTTGGTACATATGACTGCGCCCAGGTACATATGTGCCCAAAATCCTGAAAGGAAGGAAAAATGGAGAAGGGAGGATTTTGGCTGTGACCATACCCAGGGAGGGTACTTTCTCACTTTCTTTCTCTGGCAAATACACATGCCCCCTGGAAAATTTAAAAAAGAATATTAACCTCAAATCCAGAAAGTAACTCTGTACTTCAAGAGTGTTCTAGATGGAGCCATTTCACAGTGGAGTATGGGCTTGGACCCCTGGTGACAAATAGATTCTAGACAATTTCAGGAGTAAAGGTGGAACATAGCTGTGATTTTAACCCTTTTCATTTATTTTTAAAAAATTATTTCTGAAGCATACATTTTATAAAAATTTATAAAAATACAAAGGACAGCACTGGTGTTTTAATACACTTCACAGGTTAACTCCCAGGGTTCAGTCCTTCTGGGAGCAGAGGCACTATCCATTCTCCACATATTTGTACATACAGCTTTTTGGTATAAAGAACAAAAATAACATAATTAACAGACTTTCCTAGATGGCAATGCAGAGTGATTTTTAAATAAAGAGTTGCATTGTTCAACTCCATAGCAGCTCCAGTTAAGCACTGTTTTCTCTGGTGATCCTGAGAAATGAGCAGGGTAGCGGTGGAATTGAGGTCAAGGGTTCAAAGTTATCCAGAACAACTTGTAGGTCCCTTGTGGTGATCACTTAAAGGGAAGTACCCCCTTCCCAAGTGTCAAGGAGAACTTGGTGTTTACACCAAGAGTAAATAAATGAGTGACGTCATGTCCTCACTGGCCACTATACCCTTCACCGACAGCCCCTGTGCAAATGAAATTCCTGCTTTGAACTCCTGCCCCAAGTCCAGCCCATTGGACTGAGGCGCCCTGGGTCCACATCCTCTCTTCCCAGCCCAGGAGGCGGTTCTGTTGGTGATATGGTTTCCCCCCCCCCCCCCCGCCCCCACCCCGTGGTGACCCTGCTAGGCAGGGCCCTGGAGGGTGGACCAGTTGGGGGTTTTGGAACTTGTAATTGGGGCGGGGAGGGTGGAAGCTCCAGAAGTCATGCTTGGGAACAGACACGTGGGAGTAGTATCCTCTGTATATTTTCCCATTTCTCTTAATTGGCAATTTTGTAATAAAAATTAAAAAGACAATACAAAGTAAAACCGAAACATCTGTCAGATCCTAGTAGGACACTAGAGGGCGAGCGAGACACGTTGGCTGGTCTGTCTACGCTGCTGAAAGGGTCCCGTGGACGTCCTGGCCCGAGAAAAACAGCAACTGACAAGAAAAGGAAATGAAACAGAAATAAATCCTACTCAGGAAGGCAGGCGCGGCCGCTCCTCAGGACGCCGGTCCTGGAGGGACAGAACGGATGCGCCAGTTTTGTGCGCACAGCCTGGGTCTGCTGCACCTTCCTTCTTACCACTATCCAAGGAGTGAGCTCGTGGCATATGTGCAACCCCTCCCCCCACGCACGCACCCCGACTCCATGCCCCTTGCCAGGCGTGGCTGGCCCTCTGCCCCGCCTGCACCTTCCGGGTGTCCGAGAGGCAGTGACTGCGGTGGGGTGTTGCAGCGACTGTCCTTGGCCTCCAAGCCATCATGCCCAGGCAAGGCGCGAAGGGCTGTGCAGGCGCTCACACAGAGTTGTAAGCCGGCGGTGGTGGGGTGTGCTGGTCCCAGCCATCAGCCCTTGCACGAACCGCTCCCAAGAGTCCTTCCCAGCTTGGGAACCAGCAGTTAGTGTAATGGCTATGTCACTGGACTCCCACGTAGTCGACCGCGGTTCACGTCCCGGACTCGGTGGCTTAAAACTCACGCCAGGCGCATGTGCATGCGTGCCTAAGATCCCGAGAGGAGAATGGAGGAGAAGGGATTGCGGCGTGACCATCCCCCCGGGGGGTGATTTCTCGCTTTCTGTCTCTATGTCTCCGTCTGTCTGGCGAGCGCACGCGACCTATTGCGAAAAATCTCTCCATAAAAAAAGAGCCCTTCCCAGCTTGCCCGACATGGAGTCGGGGTACAGGCGGACCAGGAACCCGGGCAGGTTACTCCCAGAGCGCAGCTCCTTCGGGAGCGCATTTTCCTGTGAGACTGTTGGGGTACTGGGTGGGCAGGAACTGTGAGGATGCAAAAGATTGAGGTGGGGGGGTGCGTGGTTTGAGACTTGTTAGCTGTGTAAGTCCTATTCTTGACAAAAACGCTTGTTATAAAACATTGCCCTTTCTTGCAGCATCAATGCATTTGAGATTTGGAAGAGCAAATTCATCTCATTTTCTTAAAAAATCATAACGGACATTTATAGTATTTTGGTATATATGCAAAATTCGAATTTATTTTTCAAAAAGGAAAAGAATGTCTTCTTACAGGAATGTCTACTTCTTACAAGGTGGGCTTTCATTCTCTTCTTTGGGGATATTTGGGGGTGGGGAGATGTGCTCCAAACTTGGGCTCCCTGGGCTAAGGTGCCTGCAGAGTGCTCCACGTGGATGAGGTGGCAGTGTCCAGGTCAGGCAGGTTAAACTCATTTTCTGCAAGAAAATCGTGGCTCAGGATAAAATTTGATGCTGAACACAATTTGTCAATGACCAGATTACCATGCTCACAGAACACATTTAAAGGTTTGTTGGGTTTTGTTTTGTTTTGTTTTTGTTATTGTTTTGTTTGGTTGGTTGTTTTTTGTTTTTTTGGTTTCTTTTTTTTTTTTGAGAGGTTTTTGCTATAGGGTGTGTGCGTTCACCAGACAGACAGAGAGAGACAGAGAGACAGAAAGCAAGAAATCA
>NW_006159486.1:2395759-2399339 GCF_000334495.1 Tupaia belangeri chinensis | reverse complement strand
TGCTGAAAGGGTCCCGTGGACGTCCTGGCCCGAGAAAAACAGCAACTGACAAGAAAAGGAAATGAAACAGAAATAAATCCTACTCAGGAAGGCAGGCGCGGCCGCTCCTCAGGACGCCGGTCCTGGAGGGACAGAACGGATGCGCCAGTTTTGTGCGCACAGCCTGGGTCTGCTGCACCTTCCTTCTTACCACTATCCAAGGAGTGAGCTCGTGGCATATGTGCAACCCCTCCCCCCACGCACGCACCCCGACTCCATGCCCCTTGCCAGGCGTGGCTGGCCCTCTGCCCCGCCTGCACCTTCCGGGTGTCCGAGAGGCAGTGACTGCGGTGGGGTGTTGCAGCGACTGTCCTTGGCCTCCAAGCCATCATGCCCAGGCAAGGCGCGAAGGGCTGTGCAGGCGCTCACACAGAGTTGTAAGCCGGCGGTGGTGGGGTGGGCTGGTCCCAGCCATCAGCCCTTGCACGAACCGCTCCCAAGAGTCCTTCCCAGCTTGGGAACCAGCAGTTAGTGTAATGGCTATGTCACTGGACTCCCACGTAGTCGACCGCGGTTCACGTCCCGGACTCGGTGGCTTAAAACTCACGCCAGGCGCATGTGCATGCGTGCCTAAGATCCCGAGAGGAGAATGGAGGAGAAGGGATTGCGGCGTGACCATCCCCCCGGGGGGTGATTTCTCGCTTTCTGTCTCTATGTCTCCGTCTGTCTGGCGAGCGCACGCGACCTATTGCGAAAAATCTCTCCATAAAAAAAGAGCCCTTCCCAGCTTGCCCGACATGGAGTCGGGGTACAGGCGGACCAGGAACCCGGGCAGGTTACTCCCAGAGCGCAGCTCCTTCGGGAGCGCATTTTCCTGTGAGACTGTTGGGGTACTGGGTGGGCAGGAACTGTGAGGATGCAAAAGATTGAGGTGGGGGGGTGCGTGGTTTGAGACTTGTTAGCTGTGTAAGTCCTATTCTTGACAAAAACGCTTGTTATAAAACATTGCCCTTTCTTGCAGCATCAATGCATTTTAGATTTGGAAGAGCAAATTCATCTCATTTTCTTAAAAAATCATAACGGACATTTATAGTATTTTGGTATATATGCAAAATTCGAATTTATTTTTCAAAAAGGAAAAGAATGTCTTCTTACAGGAATGTCTACTTCTTACAAGGTGGGCTTTCATTCTCTTCTTTGGGGATATTTGGGGGTGGGGAGATGTGCTCCAAACTTGGGCTCCCTGGGCTAAGGTGCCTGCAGAGTGCTCCACGTGGATGAGGTGGCAGTGTCCAGGTCAGGCAGGTTAAACTCATTTTCTGCAAGAAAATCGTGGCTCAGGATAAAATTTGATGCTGAACACAATTTGTCAATGACCAGATTACCATGCTCACAGAACACATTTAAAGGTTTGTTGGGTTTTGTTTTGTTTTGTTTTTGTTATTGTTTTGTTTGGTTGGTTGTTTTTTGTTTTTTTGGTTTCTTTTTTTTTTTTGAGAGGTTTTTGCTATAGGGTGTGTGCGTTCACCAGACAGACAGAGAGAGACAGAGAGACAGAAAGCAAGAAATCATCCCCCGGGGGGGGTGGACACGCCACAATCCCTTCTCCTCCATACTCCTCTCGGGATCGTGGGCACGCACGCACACGCACCCGGCCTGAGTTTAAGCCACCGCGTCGGGGACTCGAACCCCGGTGGACTATGTGGGAGTCAGCGACATAGCCGTTACGCTAACTGCTGGTCCCAAGATTTTGTTGTTTTTGAGAAGAAGATTCCTCATGGTTCCTGCAAACTAGGTATTTCAGGGCACGCAAGAAATGAAGATTTTCTATTGATAATTCAGCCTCCAGCAAACAAGCTAGCTTGGCAGGAAAGGCCAGGTCTTCAGAAGAAGATTCCTCATGGCTCCTGTGAACTAGGTATTTCAGGGTACACGAGAAATGAAGATTTTCTACTGATAATTCAGCCTCCAGCAAACAAGCTACCATGGTAGGGAGCTCCCTTCCCCCTCTGGCCTTCTCTCTCTGTTTCTGTGTCTCTGTCTCTCCCTGCTTCTGTCTTCCCATTTTTTTTGGTCATTTTTCCTTTTTACATTTTTTTTTAAGGTAAAGTTTTTCTCTTGCTCCTCAGCTCCAACTTTTATCTTGTTAATAATCCTCTCTGGTCCTCCCACCCAGGCAGGAGAGGCCAGGCCTTCAGAAGAAGATTCCTCATGGCTCCTGTGAACTAGGTATTTCACACGGCGTGCAAGTGCACCATGCGGTTTTCTATTTTGTGGTATTTTTACAAAAAAGAAAAACAGTAATTACAATTTTTTTCATTTTTTTCTCTTTTTGTTTTCTCTCCCTCTTTTTCATTTTCCTTTTTCTTGTCACTCCACTCTCCAATATCCATTTAATGTTTATAGATGGATCTAAGGACACTGTAGCTAAACATCCAAATACTATTAGGGTTAAAATATTCCTCAATATCTATTGAATCTGCTGCACCAGCGATCACAAGAGAACAGCAAAGAGATTCTAGATCACCTCTCTCTGCTTGCTCCTGAACATTCAGACTGAACTTCAAGAACTTGAAATAAACACACCAACCATCAGATGACAAGAAATCAGCAGGACCACAAGAAATATGGGAAAGCAAGAAAATACCTCTCCTCCAAGGGATAAGAGTAACTCTTCTTCATCCAGGCAGTTTGGTGAAAATCATGGGAATGTCTGATAAGGAATTTAGAGCATTCATAATGTCAAAGCTAACAGAGATGGAAGAGAAGAGAGATAATGAACTGCTAAAGAGAAAGGAGAGTGAAGTTGATGAGTTCCAGGAAATGAGAAAATTCTTGCAAGATCTAAAAGAGGAATTACACACTATACAAAAGACTCAAATGGAACTATTAAAGATGAAGTATATAATACAGGAAGTCAAAATCTCCCTCGAAAGTATTAAAAGCAGACTAGATCATTCAGAAAATAGAATCTCAGATGTAGAAGAGAAAATTGCTGGCCTAGAAAAATCCACCACGAAGACTGAGAAAATGGCCCCCCAAAATTGATAATAATATACGAGAAGTACTAAATACCATGAAACATCCAAACATCCAGATAATTGGCATTCCAGAACGGGAAGAGACCCACAAGGGCATTGATAATCTATTCCGTGAAATCCTGCAAGAAAACTTTCCAAACCTAGAGAGGCATTCGAAGATCCAGTCCCAAGAAATACAAAGGACCCCAAATAGAATCAACCCAAGAAGATCTTCTCCAAGACACATTATAGCTAGGTTGACCAAAACCACAGACAAAGACCAGATACCAAGATTGGCAAGAGAAAAAGATCAAGTTACCTACAAAGGACATCCCAACAGGCTAACAGCAGATCTCTCATCGGAAACAACGCGAGTGAGGAGAGAATGGGAAAATATATTCAAAGTGTTAAGAAAGAAGCAATTTCAGCCATGAATACTGTACTCGATAAGATTATCTTTCATGTGTGAAGAAAAGACAAGAACATTCTCAGATAAACAAAACCTGAAAGAATTTACCAGCACCAGACCAGATCTCCAAGAAGTTCTCAAGGGTGTGCTATATCAGGAAAATTAAATACAG